>NC_081410.1:265625443-266225443 GCF_030272615.1 Cryptomeria japonica
TCACTGTATCATAAATCTCAGATCAAGTATACTCTCTCTCCACCATAGCCTTAAGTTTTTTATCTGCATATTTATATACTTGTTTTCCTGCCAAAACAAAAATTCAAACCTTCACGTGCTTAGGATTTTCTTCACCGACCTCGATCCATATCAAATCGGATTTCATCTTTCCTGAATCGACAACCTACAATTGTACAGTAAAAATCTATGTCCTCTTTTTATTCTTCCTATGAACGTTTACTATATTTAGCAAACAGGACTCTGTTTATAAGTCTTGATTTTGTCGATCACAATAAATGATCTAAAAGTTTCTTTTTCCAGATCAACTAGATGATCAAATATCTGCCCTTTGATCTGCTTGAGCCGCAATCCTCTGCAGCTAATCCATGATTTTTCACAGTCGACATTAATACGGACTTAGTTGGTAACTACCTCATCGTCTCACCATTCACCTACCCAATGCATGTTTGCCACCTGGAGTCCACGTGACATTTTTGTCAGCATCCAACACACTTGATTGTGTCGGTTCAACTTTGGCCACCGACCGAACATGCTACTGGTATACACCAACCGATTAACCTTCATATCATGCACTTCACTATTATGTCAATTAGGTCATGTTATATTGGATTGCACTTACTAGGTTTGCTTTCTTATCGGTTGACAGACTTATCAGTTGACATCCCATACTAGTTGACATCAACATGCCAACAATCTCCAATGTCTTGCATACCGGTTGACATCAATGATAATACAATGCCAACAATGTCCCCCTTTGGCATTGATTACAACACCCACATTATCGGGTTAATCTCCACAACCTCAGATTACAATATGCATTATCTCCAACTGTTAACTTTCTCCCCTTTTGACAACAACGAGAAAGGGCTAGAACAACTTTTTGAGGTCTCCCCCCTTTTCAGGTAATTCATGAACTACTATACTTTATTTCCCGATAGGCCAGACTACTTTTCCCTTTCACCCTGCGGTCCAATTTGTGATTTTTATTAAGTATAAATTGAATAGACACTGAAAAAAATCCATAAACATGGACTAAGGAGCACATTCTCCTTGGTGAAATTACACTCCCGGTCAAGCCGATTGTGACTTTGGTAGCTAGACAAATTGAATAGACAACTTTCCAAAGTCCCAAACTTGATTTCCTTTTTGATACTGAAAACTATGCCAGTCGTGTGAATTGAAGAGACACCTAAAAATAAAATACAAGATGGGGATGCGTACTCTCCCCCTGAGTACATCATATGGTCCAAGAGTAAAAAATGTATGGCTATGAACTCCCCCTGAACCACAGATCTCCATACACATTTAAGTTCATAAAGTTAGTGAGAGAACTCCTAACTTGTGTCTTAGATATTCAAATGTGTTTACTGATAGAGATTTTGTGAAGATATCAGCAAATTGTTCACTTGTAGGAACATATTCTACCTTCACTTCTTGCTCTGCAACCTTCTCTCTAAGAAAGTGGTGTTTGATAGCAATGTGCTTTGTCCTTGAGTGCAAACTAGATTCTTTGAAATGTTGATGGTACTTGATTTATCAAACCAGAATGAAATAGGGTCAAATATTTCTATGTGAATGTCCTTTAGAGTCTGCTTCATCCATAACACCTAAAAACAACATGTAGCAATGACAATATATTCTGCCTCAGCAGTAGATAAGGAGATTGAATGCTGATTCTTGTTGTGCCATGAAACTAACCTACCACCTAAAAAGAATTCACCAACACTTGTGATTTTCCGATCATCAATACAACTTGCCCAATCAGCATCAATGTAGGCCTATAAAGTGAAATCTCCTTTCTTTGGATACCATAAGCCATGATTAAGTGTTCCTTGTAGGTACCTGAAGATTATTCTAAGTGCATTCTGATGTGAATGATTAGGTGCAACTTGAAATATTGCCACCATACATACTGCCTGCACAATATCTGGTCTTGAGGTAGTAAGGTATAACAGACTACCAATCATGGATCTATACAAGGCCTGATCCACTTCTGGTGACTCATCAACCTTGCTTAACTTGCATCTGGTCACCATGGGGATACTTACCGGTTTGTTGTCTTCCATTTGAAACTTCTTCGACATATCTCTGACATACTTGGTTTGAGAGATAAATATTCCTTTATCTTGCTGTGAAATTTGTAAACCAACAAAATATGACATCTCTTCAAGCATTGACATCTCAAACTCTGATTGCATCTGATAAAAAAACTCTTTACACAAGATATCCTTGTTGCCTCCAAATATTATATCATCCACATATACAACAACAATAACCAAGTGATTTCCATCTGCTTTTATGTACAGATTACTATCTACACTTCCCTTTTTTAAACCTTGCTCCTTAAGATACTTATCCAACCTTGGATACCATGCTCTTGGAGTGTGCTTTAAACCATACAATACTTTCTTCAACCGGCATACAAAAGTTTCATCATCATGCAACATAAAACCTTCTGGTTGTTTAGTGTAGACTTCTTCCAAATTACCATTCAAGAAAGCAGACTTGACGTCCATTTGATATACCTTGTATCATTTGAAGGCAGAGAATGCTAAGAACATTCTAATAGCCTCAAGTCTTGCAACTGGGGCAAATGTTTCTTCAAAATCAGTTCCTTCTACTTGAGAAAACTCTTTGCAAATTAACCTTTCTTTATGCCTAACAATCTTATCTTCTTCATTCATCTTGTTCCGATAGACCCATTTAGTACCTATGACATTCTTATTTGCTGGTCTAGGAACTAATTCCCAAGTCTTGTTCTTTTCAATATGTTGCAACTCTTCTTCCATTGCATCCATCCATTTCTCACTTTTGCTGGCCTCATTGAATGTTTTGGGTTCCATTTCAATCATGAGGCAGAAATTCACTTGTTCATTGTTTGAGGCAAGTCTTCTTCTTGTCTGTACACCGTCACTTTTATTTCCTATAATCTTCTCTTCTGGGTGATTTTTCTACACATACCTATTAGGGGTCTTGGGTGCTTCTCCTAGTTCATTTTCTGACTGAACTTCATCTTCATCACATGAATCATCATACCGGTTTGCATGTGCTTGTTTTCCTTTATGAAAATCTTCATAAACTCTTACATGCACACTTTAAATGACTCTTCTCAGTCTTTTATTGTAGCAGTTTTAGAATTTGTTGTGAGTAGAGTAACCCAAGGAGATGCCTTCATCACTCCTAGAATCAAAACCACCTAAACTATCTTCATCTCTCTTGATGGACCATTTACTTCCAAACACTTTGAAATATTTAACTGATGCCTTCTGGTCATACCACAGTTCATAAGGTGTCATTCTGTTATTTATTCTCAGCTAAACCCAGTTAAATGTATATACAACAGTATGTACTGATTCCTTCCAGTACATATCCAGTATGTTTGTCTCATTCAACATAGTTCTAGCCATCTCCTTGACAGTCCGATTTTTCCTTTCTACAACACCATTTTGTTGTGGTGTTCTTGGGGCTGAATACTCTCTTCTGATTTCATCCCTCTCACAGTAGCCTACAAACTTGTTGCTCTCAAATTCTGATTCCTCCTTATCTCTTGTGAGAAATTTACAACTCTGTTTGCAAAAGAGAGATCAAGGAAAAGGAACTCCAGAGCAACATATGACAAGGTTTTTTGCACCTTCTACACTTCAAACTTTTCCAAAGTTCAGGCGGGTATACCTCTTGTGAACTAAATTCACACTACATAAATAGATCCACGGTAAACCAGTCCAAAAACCAGCGAATCTTATCGCCTTTAAACTAACTGAAACAAAGAAATAAGGCTTGTGCTCATGTTCAGTGTCGACCTACAAGATATGTAAAATGATAACTACAATTGATACCAGTGCCTTATCCAAGCCACAGAGTCATGTAAGTTTAAAAAATAATCCCTCAATTAGACATCTCCACACATCCCATCACCTCTGCTTCTATAAACCTCACTTACGCCTAACATATATAAAATTTTATCCTTATCAAACTAGAAAGCATTCATCAGATTCAAAGTTTCTAAACAAATAATTCACTGACAAAGATATTTCCTGCGTATTTAATTTCCCTCCTGAAGAGAAAAGCTAAGAAACACATCTATAAAAGATTGCCTTACAACCCATGCTCAAATGAATAACCCTGGATCACTCAAATTGAGACTAGTAAATATTTGCAAGCACACCCGAAGACAACAAAGATTCTAGGCTCAAAATTGATGGTCTGTATATTGATATTAATTTAAGAAAAGATTACAAAAACATTAGAGTTTTCTCCATAAGACTAGAAAATCCCAGATATATTTCTACAGAGTTTTCTTACAATTTCTTGCGATCCCCTTTTTTCCTACAGTCCTGGTATTCATTTATAACAACATGGATGCATACAAAGCTTCAGACTTCCCTAGGAAAATTTGTTACAACTATACCTTGTTTCAAAAAGTAGTTACAAGTCTCTTTCTATTTCAGTGACCTTTTCAGTTGGTAACTCTTCTGCAATATCCTCTAACTGTCCTAGAGCATCTTCCAACTGTTCTGGAGCATCGTCTTCCTACACCGCATATTTTTTGGACCACTCTTGAAAAACATCATCGGTAGGCCATGAGTAGCCAATAATATTTTTCTTCAACTTTAATAGCTTTTTCCAAGAGTTCCTTATTTTCCTCACTTCTGACTCCAAGAAACCATAATGTGATTTGATCTTTTCTATTTTCTCAATTGTTTTAACAAATAGTGAGGTGTTATCTTCATTGATTATTTCATTTACCCTTAGAGATAGATTAGCTCCTAACTCATCTAGCCATACCTATTTTTCCTTTATTTGATTTTGGTTGACAAAACCTCCAGGAAACAGTTCAAATTTGTGCTCAGTATACTCTTTTCTATATAAATTAGCCTTCCTTTCCACATTGGCTTTCCCTTCTACCAACTTTGTCAAACCTTTGGTCAATTCACATGTGGATTTGATAGTGGCATCGGATCCAGCTTCATCATAAGATACACACATGAATTCTAAATCTACTTCCCTTGGGATCCACTTATTTAGAATAGGCTCTAGAATGGCCTTGTCCTCATTTAACTCACAAAGAGTGTCAAAAATTCTCTTCATATTGATATGTACCATGGGAGCATCAACGGTGTCAACAAAACTCAAAATTGTAGCCTTTATCTTCTCCTCATACTTATTTGCAAATAAGGCTTGAGCCTGTTTCAACTTTTCCAATTCATGTTGATAAGTCTTAGCTGGTTGAAAACTAGAAGGCATAGGAGAAGGAGGGAATTCTATTATGGGACTAGTAGGTGGTGGCCTTGCTGGAGAAGAAGAAATTGCCAAGGTAGAGGACTCACCTCCTTGGTATTTTCCCATCAGCTGACTTTGAAGTTTGGCAATGATAGTGTCCTTGCTGGCTACCTCCTTTTTAGCTTCATTATAAGCCTTTAGAATCGTTTCCAACTTAATTTGAAGATCAACCTTTTCTTTTGATTCCTTTTCTGCTACTGCTATATTGAACTTAGCAGTCTCTAAAATAGTACTAGCTGCTTCCACCACCCCTGTATCCTAAACTCTTATGACTATCATAGCTCCTAGAAGGTTAGACTATGAGGTATCTTTCTTTCTTCTACCTTCATCTCTTTTAAGGGACCACATAACTAGAGAAGCATCATCTTTTCTGAATACCACTCCCTTCATTGGCTTAGTTTCCTTTCTGACCGCTTCAAGAACCAATGCATAAGCTATATCCCATTCAAGGAGGATTAGCACACCAGCCTTATCCACCATCTCTCTTCCAACCTTAGGAGTGATAGCTTTGAATTCAGCCATCATTTCTTGTTTAACCTCTTCCTCCACTTGGGCTACATCCTTGAGAGGCTGCTCATTTACCCTTTGCTCACATCTGATCTTGAATTGATCAATATTTTGCTTCCATAGAAACTGCATAAAAGCTCCTGATGTGACAAAATTGTTGTCAGCTAGGAATTCTTCACTAGCTTGTTTGACAGTAATGTCCAATTCTTTTCCCTATAGCTCACCATCAGTTACATCCATTTCAGCATAGGGTGGCTCTTCTGGCATTCCTTCTTGAGTCTCATTGTAGGTGTAGGCAATTTCACCTAGACTCCCCAATTGTAACAATTGCTCAGCCACTACTTGCTCATCTCCTATATGAATAGGGGACTGAGATGGAGAGTACTGAGGGTTATCAGTTTCAATTTCTTTACCTGTCCTCTGCCTCTTAGGCGAATCCTGAATCTCAACAATATCTTCAATGGCCCTTTTCCCTCTAGAAGTAGAAGGTTCATCTATTACTGGCATCATTATAGTATACTTAGATCTCTTGTGCATTATATAATCACCTGGTGGAATAGCCTTAGCAAAGGCAGGCTTGGCTAGGACAAATTTAGCCCTGTCAGGATCATTCGGCATTATGGCTTCTCTTTTTCCTTCAGGGTTTGCATTAAATCTTCAAAATAAAGAATTAAGAATTTAACCTTTTCTTCAAAAGGGGTAAAACTAGAGAGAGGATCATAACTAGAATCAAATTGATGGATAAAGTCAAGGGCTCTTCTGTATGCAATCCACTTCTCCTTCCTCAACTTTTGCTCATCTAGACTAAATTCATTCTTGATCAAATCTTCAGGGAATTGGAATTGGTGAGGCCTGATTTTACAAACTGCTCTCTTCCTGAACATGCCGTTGAAGAAATCTTCAGGGTCGGTACATCTTGACACTGCATTTGATAACATGTATGGTTTAAATAATTCTTCAAAATACTTCCATCCACCTTTGGTAATTACAAAATGATGAGCCATGGTGATGGTTGGAAAAATTGTCCCTTTACCCCTATTAGTTAACTCAGCCTCTTGCACTCCTCCAATCTATCTTAATACTTCTGCAATCCCTATCTTTAATGGAACCTAATAGGGCAGTAGATAAGGGGTTCCTCTAAAACCATATACTCTCAAAACAGTAGAAACAGGATATAGATACATATCTCCCCAGTTATGAACAATCTTGATATCCTCTGCAAACTCTTTGGGCCTAAGGAATTCCAAAAGAGCCTTGGGAATCCTAGGGTTCACACAAGAGAACTCTAATTTTAGATGCAAAGCATCTATCAAACTTCAGATAACTTGCATCCTCTCTATCCCAAGATAGAACAGTACTCCACAATGGCACTGGCATCTCCTCTTTATCCTTGACCTTAACCAGGTCCATCTCTTTTGCAAAATAATCTGCCCCTTTGAAAAGAAACATATGCATCAACAAGGAATACCATCCAAATGGCTTGTCTACCTTACCGTTCTTAAATCCTACTAGGCCTACATGGATAGCATCAGAGAGGAAAGGAGCGAAGTCAAATGTTATGGCCAAGGAAGGGTTTAAAATTTGGGCAATCATTAACATATAATGGACAGGCATGTTTTTCTCAGCATCTTCTCCAAAAATTTGACATAGTGTCCAGTACATACCCTTAGCTCTCAAGGTAAATAAATTCAGGGAAAATGGCTCCATTGTGCTAGGGCCTACAACTGTTAATCCCCCTATTTTGACAAAAAAATCTCTCAATGGGCCACTCCTAAGATGATCTCTTTGGGCATTGTAAACTTGGGTTAATGCCTCAAAATCAATAGGCTCAAGATAGTTGGAAGCTTCACAAAGCTTGAAGACATTCCTAAATTCATCATCTTTGATTTAGACAAGGGCTGATCCCTTTATGTTTCTAATGCATCTGGC
Organism: Cryptomeria japonica; assembly: GCF_030272615.1. NCBI lineage: Eukaryota > Viridiplantae > Streptophyta > Pinopsida > Cupressales > Cupressaceae > Cryptomeria > Cryptomeria japonica. The sequence continues at coordinate 265,633,181 of NC_081410.1, forward strand.
AGCAGGGTCATAACTTTGTGCGATTAGGGTCAACAAATCAACATCCATGAACACACTAGGGACCACAAGTTTCCCTACATCTAAATCCTAGATACTATTCATAGGGGAAGGGGCATGTCTCTGACCAAAACCCACTTTAAACAAACTGAGACTGGATATCCCTATTTCAGTGTCCCTCAACCAATTTCCTTTATCATATAAACCATTCCCAATTTTCAAACGGGGGTTTTTTGGCACTAACTCCTTGGTCCTAGCCCTGACATTGTTCGACATGGTTAATTTCTCAAGAAAGTCATCACAAATATTTCAGTCCTGGTAATTTACCTTCCCTATTAATTCTCTTCTGGGTCCTATTTTAGGAGTATGCAATTAAGCCAATTATCAATCAAAGTAATTTTCTAACAAGACAAGACCACAATTCAACAATCTTTAAGCAATGGGTAAACAAAGAGCAAGAGAACCTGATTTTGGTTTGTAAACTTCTGCTCTACACCAGCTCTCTCTGCAACTTCTTTTGTGAAATGATACCCTCATTCAATTGATGCAGGGATATATATGGCAATTTGGCTCCTTAACTACGACATTAACACCGCATGCTTTGGCCATCCCTTCATAATTGAATTCATGAAAGAATTTAAAAATTTGGCTCCAACGGATCAGAACTACTTTGAGTATTTTTCATTTTTCTCTTTTGCTATTTCGCAAAGCGTAAAGCTCTTGCATGTTCATCTAGCGAAAAGATGCCAATCGTTGGATCAGATAGAACTTGCACCACTTTTACCCTTTTGACTCTTCCTTGCTTGGCAACAGGCTAAAAAATCCTTTCGCTGTTTCACGATGGGTAACCATCTTGCATCTTGACCTCACGAAGCTGCGCTAGCTAACCGATCAACTGAAACTTGATCGATCTTTAAATTTTCCTAACCTGGCGGTTTATATCACTAACCATGCTCAAAACGGTTAACGCTAACCATTTTTGCTATTTCATGAATGGTAACCATCATGCATTTAAAGGTTACAAAATAATGCCCGCCATTAGATCCTTTTTGAGATGTCCTTCCTTTAACAACCTATTAGAACTGGCAGACGTGGGCCCTCTGAATCAATGCCATTCACTTTGGCATTCGATCCCTCTTGAATGGACGTGTCAACTTCCTACTCACTGAAAGACTTCAGTGGGATCCACTTCTGAGATGCCACATGTGCCTGATAGGTCACCTCTTTGTCTTTAGTTTATATCATTTTGTTTGTTGGGCCCACCAATTGGTCACCAAGTTTGTTCTTTGAGCTATGTGATCAGGAGGACACGTGTAACCTTTTGATTTGTGATCCCTACCTCCTGGACTTCTCACTTGGAATGCCATGTCATTTTGCCATTTCACGAAAACTAACTCTCGAGCATCTTTGGGTTGCGAATCAACATAGGTCATTGATTATTCTCTGAACCACTCACTCTTTACTCATTAGAAAACCCGCCGGCTTTTGGGACCCACCATAACCTTTCACTATTTCACAATAGTTAAAACATGTACACTTTGATCTCATGAAATAACGAGGGCCATCCGATCAGATAGAACATGATCAGTCTTTAATCTTCAAATGACGCTTGAATGTTGGGCCCACCAAACCCTTTTGTTATTTCGCGAAGGGTAAAACTTGGTTATCTTTATCTCACGAAATAATGTGGGCCATCAGATCTCAGGGACTTGCACTGCTGTTACTCTTTCTACTAACCACTTCACCCGAGCCCACCATCTTTTCACCATTTTGCAACTTGTAAACCACGAGCATCTTTAGGTTGTGAATCTTCGTGGTCTGTTGATCTCTTTCCAAACCGATTGCCCTTTAGCTAAGAAAGAAGTTCTCATCACTGGGTCCCGCCAAACCTTTTCGCTACTTCACGATAGGTAACTTTCGGGCATGTTGAGTTCGCGAATCCACGTGGGTTGTCCGATTTATTGAGAGTTGCATGACAATTACAAGGCCCGACAGTCATTAGAAAAGGCAATTTAAAGGCGAATAAAAATTAAAACATTTAAAAGGACTGCCCAGGTAAAAAACAATGAGGGGAACACTTTGCATGACAAAAGGACCCATTACTTAAGGGAATAAAGTAACGCAGAATTAGAGACCAAAGGTTTTTTCTCAAAAATTGAAGCGACTTAAAACCTATACCCCGAACCCCTTAGGACTTAAAACAATTTTGGAGCAACTATGGCATACCAGACTCAAAATTTTAAAAAACCTAGCCAATTATGGACTGAGAACATCCATTTTTAAAACAGTGATAACAAAACTCATTTGATGTAAACTCACCACCCCGGTTTGATCTCAAACACTTTAGCTAGTATCCACTTTCCTTCTCAACCATATTCCGGAATATTTTGAACCTCTCATATGCTTGTGATTTATCATGTAGGAAAGTGACCCATTTCATTTTTTGAGAAATCATCAATGAACATCATGAAGTATCTCTTACCTACTGAAGCTCTTGTTCTGGTAGAACCACACAAATTTGCATGAACAAGTTCTAAGGTCCTTGAGGTATTATGTTCTTTGATCTTGAAGGTTACCTTAGTCTGCTTGCCTCTTAGACATCATCACAAAATGTACTTGCCAGTTTGATAATTGGTGGTATATGTCTCACATAGCCTTTCTTTCTCACCTTAACCAGATTATCAAGTTTTATATGGCCTAAGATTTTGTGCCACAGCCAAATCTCATCTACTTGTCCCATCATGCATTGGGACTCAAAGCATTCCTTCAAATTGTACCTACTTCCATCTGTTCTTTTACCTTTTGCAACAATCTGTTTGGTACTATACTTCCTTATTTGACAACCGATAGAATTAAATGTGAATTTGTACCCTTTATCACACATTTGACTCACACTTAGCAAATGATTCTTTAGTCCTTCCACATAGTATACATCATGTGCTTTTAATTTTCCATATATGTTCAAAGTACCTTTGCCTTTTATCTTGATGAAGAGTTATCTTCGAACCTCACCGAACCTCCATTCCAATCATCAAGCTTGATGAAATTCTTTTTGTCTCTGCTCATGTGATTGGAACATCCATTGTCTACAACCTATAAATTTCTTCTTTCTACATACAGGGCAGTCTGCACAATCAGACTTGATTCTGCTTTATTCTTATCCTTCTCAACCCAAATCGGGTTGGCTTCCTTCTTCTTGTCAGTTGTAATTTTTTGCTTTGGTTTTGCTTCTGGTTTCTAGTCTGGTATTGTCTTCTTTTTCTTAGAAGTTCTAAGTTTGCAATGTGGCCAACATTTTGACAATGATAGCATTTCACATTGACATTAAAAGATGAATTTGAAAAACTATTGTAGGACATTGTCTAACTTCTCCTACATTCATAACTCTTATGAAAAAAACCATTACATTGATAACAAGTGCCATTCATCTCACAAAGTGTAACAAATGAATTTCTACTTTCAAAACTAGTAAGAGGCTTACGCAACAAACTACAATCAGCAATTCTATGACCAAACTTATTACATCGGTAACAGTAACCATGGAATTTGGGCACATACCAATCTTGTTGCATTGGACCGACAAACCTTTGTCTCACTAGATGTTTTCCTCTCATGCTATTGACTTTAGTGAGCCCCTCTTCATTAATATTGAATTTGCCTTTATGGTTTGTATTTCAGTATAAAGAGTGAGCCTATTGGTTCTGAGCATTTCGATTCATACGCAGATTTCTTGTAGCTTTAGCATTGGTCTTCTTCTCTATAGCTTTGTTGATAGTAAAGATTTTGTTTTCTTTACTCTCACTTGAAGAAGTAAACTGTATCTCCTTGCGGGATGTGTCTTTGCCATTTGAAATCTGTCCCTCTTCAAATCATAAACCTTTGATATCTTTTGAGTGATTTTGATTACTTAACATTTTGTCCAAGGCTTCAGTACTTCCCTCATACTTTCTTCTCATCTTCAATTCATCTTTACACTTTTCAAGATCCTTTCAGAGCCTTACAATTTATTCTTCCAAATTTTGATGCTCCTTCTCCTTCTTTGTCAAATTGGAGGATGTAACTTCACATATCCTCTTGGCCTCTTCCAACTGGAGTGTCAAACCATAAATTGTTTTCTTGGACTCATCCAGGGATTACTTCAAATGACCTTGTTCTTCAGCAGCAGTACACTTAACCTTCTTGAGATCTCTTCTTGTTTTACTCAACTCCTCAAGAGAACTTATGAGCTCACCTTCCAGGTCAACTTCAAGTTCAATGTCTTCATCTTCATTATCTTTATCAACTAGTTCATCTAGTGCCATAAAGATATTGGTTTCTCTTTCATCCTCACAATAGTCATTCTCTGAGGCACTTTCTTCATCTGTGGCATCATATTTAATAGTATACATGTTGTTCTGCTTTTGGTAGCTTCTTCTATCTTGTCGGTAAGCATTCTTCTTTTTATCCTTACCTAAAAGTCTATTGGTACTTTGTTTCTCCTCTCCAACATTCTCACTATAGGGACATTTTGAAGTAAAGTGACCTATTTTACCACAGTTAGAACATTTGAGAGGTAATTTTCCTTTGTACTTACTGAACCCTCTTTTAAGCTTCCTTACAAATTTTTCTACCACTATGTCTGAGTCTTCACTAGATTCTCCATGAGTAATTTCTTCCTTACCCTTTTTTATGGAGTTGAAAGCAGCCTCTTTCTTTGAAGTTCCTTCACTGGTTGTTCTCATTTCATAAGTGGTTAGGGACCCAAATAACTCATCTATTGAAAAGGTTTTCAGATCCTTGGATTCTTCTATTGTAGAGACCTTTGTGTCATATTTAGATGTGAGTGATCTAAGTACCTTTTTGACAATCACTTCGTTAGCTATATCTTCTCCAAGTCCTCTAATAGTGTTCACCATTTCATCAAATCTGTGAAGATAATCAACAATCTTCTCTTCAACTTTCATCTTCAAGCCTTCAAGCTAACCTCTTAGTGTTTGTAGTTTAGCCTCCTTGACCTTGACATCTCCTTCAAACAATCTTTTCAACTTATCCCAAGTTTCGTTGGTGGATGAGCAGTGCATGACCTTAACAAACTCATTATTAGACATACCACTAAGAATAGTGTGCTTGGCCTTGGTATTGTTTTCGTAATCCTTCTTAGCATCTGGATCTATAGGAGGATTATTAGGGACAATATACCCATTATGCACAGACATCCAAACATCAAAACATAGGGAGGACATATAGGTTTCCATTCTTCTGCTCTAGAAGGCGTAGTTGGTACCATCAAACATGGGAGCTTTGGAGGAGGAGGATTCATTCCTTTCTATTGTGTTGTTAAACCAAAATCTACCCAATCTAGAGAAAGTTTTGACAAACAAGGAACCTAAGGCTCTGATACCAATTGTAGAACACAAGATATCACTAAGAAGGGGGGGTGAATCAGTGATTATAAACAATTTCAAACAAGGTGTGCAACTGGTAGGATAATTAAACCACTAACAAGTAATCACACACAAGAGCACATCACATAACATCAGATATACAAGGAAAACCCAATGTGGGAAAAACCTCAGTGAGAAATGTTGTTGAAGATCTACTGCTCCAATCCAGCCTCATAGTGAAATAACAGTTTTACAATGTTTAGGGTACCAACTCAAGGAGCACCAACCCCTAGCAATTTATGGGCACTTACCCAAAGGAGCACCGACCCCTATTCTATTATGAGCACCAAATCAAGGAGCATCAACCCCTGCACCAAGCACCCACTCAGTGAAATACAATGAGACATAAAATTAATATAATGATAAACACCTGGTTACAAATGGGTTTTATAACACTTGGAAACTATTCACTTTGTGGGTTAAACTTCTTTTCTATTTCACTGCTTCTCTGTTCTACCAGTCTTTTGTTCTTACTTTCTGAATCCTCTAAAACTCAGTTTCAGTCTTGCCAGATCTTCTCTGAAACTCACTCTTCTCTCCTTCACTCTTTGTTTCTCTCTTACTAGCTTAGACATTGCCGGTTTAACAAACTTTTATACTCTATAACAGTTTACCGGTTATCTTAACCCTTGCCGGTTAAACCTTCCTTACTGGTTCTTCTCCAACACTCAGTCACTTCAATATTTTCTCTCTCACTCAGACTAATCAACTTTTGCCTTGTAGATATTCATTATACCATAAATCTCACATCAAGTATACTCTCTCTCCACCACAACCTTATTTTTTTTATCTGCATATTTATATACTTATTTTCCCGCCAAAACAAAAAACTCAAACCTTCACACGCTTAGGGTTTTCTTCACTGACCTCGATCCATATCAAATTGGATCTCATCTTTCCTGAATCGACAACCTGCAATATTCCAGTAAAAAGATATGTCCTCTTTTTTATTCTTCCTATAAACGTTTACTATATTTAGCACACTGGAATTTGTTCATCAGTCTTGATTTTTTCAATCACAATAAATGATCTAGCACTTTCTTTTTGCAAATCAACTAGACGATCAAATATCCCACTTTGATCATGATGTCAAAGAATCAAATCTTTTCCCTTCGATCTGCTTTGATGAGCCGCAATCCTCTACAATTGATCCGTAATTTTCACATTCGACATTAATATGGAATTAGTCGGCAACTACCTCATCGCCACACCATTCACCTACCCAATGCACGTTTCCCACCTAGAGTCCATGTGACATCTTTGTCAGCATCCAACACACTTGATTGTGTTAGTTCAACTTTGGCCACTGACTAAACATGCTACCAGTATACACCAACTGGTTAACCTTCATATCATGCACTTCACTATTCTGTTGATTAGGTCATTTTATTTTTGCACTGCACTTACTGGGTTTGCTTGCTTATCAGTTGACAGACTTACTAGTTGACATCCCATACCGGTTGACATCAACATACCAATAATCTACAATGTCTTGCATATTAGTTTACATACTTACCGATTGACGTCGATTACAATACAATGCCAACAAATGGTAATCCTTTATTTAATTTTCTTCTTCAAGTTTGAAAGGAAAAATGTCATGTATCCAAATGTGATATATTATGCATCAAACAAAAATGGATTTTGGGAATATGTAATCATTTTACCATTCCATTAATGATTATCATTGATATGTTGTGTGATGTATTTCTTGATTATATTTTTGATATACAATACCATCAAGGTTCAAAGGCAACATGTCATGTATCCAACTGTGATATATAGTGCATCCCCCAAAAAATGAATGTTAGGAAAATGTATATCATTTTACCATGTTATCATAGAATAAGGTTGCTATGTTGTGTGACATATTTCCTAATTATTATTTTGATACACACCTCAACTTATTAGTTAAGGGAGTGGTGTTGTAGGAGAGATCGAAGGCGGGCGACTCCAGAATTCAAATTTGAGCGGGAATTCTGGATCGACATCTGGACAGCATGCGGCAGATGATTCAAAGATTCCTGCTGAAGGAGGAGGTTCAGATGGTAAGGACCCTGATGATCCCATGAATTTGGGGGACCTAGGGGGAGGACCAACTCCATGTGAAGAGCAGTTAGCAGTAGAGAGCGGGAAAGGGCAGGTTCAAACTTCAAAAATAGAAGACGACAACTCGGAAGGAGCCCAAGGACAACAAACAACTTGTGTTTCAGAGAACATGGTGGAAGGTAAAGATCATCTGGAAAAGGTTCTTTCATCAACGGACCCTAAAGGGGGACCCAATGGATAGACACATAAGTGATCCTCGTTGTTTGGGGTTAAGCCTAAAGGTAAGTCCTCATCGCCTCTTGTTAAAAACTCCTCGAATGTGTCTCAGGGCAAGTTTTCTATCATTGTTCTTGACCAAATCATTGATCAAAACATCGCTAGAATGGAAAATACTTTGATTGATTATTTCTTTGGATCTAGACCTAACATAGAAATAGTTCGTGGATTTGTCAAAAGAAAGTGGAACCTGAAAGGTCAAGTTGATGTGGTAGCAATGAACAAAGGTTGTCTATCCTTCTCCTTTTCTTGTGATGAGGATAGAAGAAACATCCTATGTAGTGGGTCTTGGGCAATAGGCAAATACATCATGTACATCCAGAAGTGGTACCCTAATGTAGCGAAAGGAAAGAATTTTCTAGCCCAAGTTCCGGTGTGGGTCAAGCTCCTAGGGCTCCTAATGGAATTCTGGGAGGAAGACATTTTTGTAGGAATTGCCAATACCTTTGGGGAGCTTATCGCTATTGATCAGATCATGGCTTCTAGAAGAAGGCTGATCTATGCTAGGATCTGTGTTGGAGTTGGACCTGATTCAAACATGCCAAAGGAAATAGAGATAGAATCAAAACTAGGGAAGTCGAAGCAGAATATTGTTTATGAAATAATCCCCTTCACCTGTTTTCATTGTAAAAAAGTCGGACACTGGGCTAAAAAATGTCCATCTATAGAGGATAAACCCCATATCCAAACTAAGGTTTGGAAAAAAGTGGACAAGTCACTAAAATCTCAGGAATCCAATGATCCTAATCAGGAGAAGTAGACTCAGAGAGGACGGGTGGAGGAATAAATCACCACTGAAGTGGGTAATGAACTAAAGATTCAGATGTTGGAACAGGGTGTTAAGGAATCAGTACACAAATAAAAAGACAACACTCAACAAGAGGATCAGAAAGAGGATAAGATAGAGGTAGAGAAAGTAGATAAATAGCCCACAGATAATAAAGAGGAAGGAGATAACTTCAACCTTGTTTCAAAATCTCAAGATCAAGATAAAGAAATAGACTAGTTCCAGGAGGCCCAACCTGATACCATTTTGGGCCAAGGGCTATTGGAAATCTCATTAACTACCCCAACAAAGGGAAAGTTGGCCTATTTGGAGGAACAAGATCCAAAATGGGGAGATGAAGAGGACATAAAAAAGGCACTAGGGAAGAATGAAACAAAGCAGGAGGACGAAGAAGTAGCAGAGGATAAAAGAAGGAACAAGCACAAAAAAAAGAATAACAATAACCCAGTAAATAGTACGCTAACTAGAAACACCAGAAGCAAGCTTGGTGATGTAGGAGCACAACACACTTCTCCAGGAAGACACTCAAATGCCAAAAAAAGATCATTGGAAACAAGCAGGAATTTAGCAGATGGTACCCAAAGAATCATCTTTGAGGTCGGTATTTCTAAAAATCCATGAAAATCATCTCCTGGAATATTAGGGGACTTAATAGTCCTCACAAACATAATTTAGTTGAAAACATGATTAGAGACAAAAACCCTGGCATTTTTTTGATTCAAGAAACTAAGATGGTTAAAGATAAAGTTGAAAGTTTGAATATTTTCAAAAATGGAGGAGTCAGCGGAGGTAGTACAGAAGGTGCTTTGGGAGGAATTGTTACATTCTAGAACAAAAACAATATAGAAGGAGAGGTGTTAATTCAGGACAACAATCTGGCTTGTATTAGATTTAAGCACATTAAGAGTTGCACTACTTGGGTCCTAACTAATGTTTATGCTCCTAACACTAAGATTGGTCGAAGTGAGATGTGGAGATACCTTACTAGGCTAAGAAGAAGAAGAGGACAGCTAGATAATTATGGGAGATTTCAACACTCCCTTAAAGGAAAATGAGAAAAAGGGAGGGAGTCATGCTAATCTGGATAGCAGATTGGACCTTATGGACTTTATAAACAATAATGCCATTCATGATATGGAGTTGCAAGGAGTCAATACACTTGGACTAATAGAAGAAGTGGTGAGAATTTGATTCAGGTTAGACTTGATAGAGCTCTTCTTTCCTTAGATTGGTTTAATCTTCATGAATGTTCTTTATCTTCTCAGATAAGGGCAGGATCAGATCATTACCCTATAACCTTCATGGCTCAAGTAAAGAATAGAAGGAGACATTTCCCTTATAGATTTGAAAAAATGTGGACTAGAAACCCGGATCTGGAAAGTAAGATTAAGGACTAGTGGCAGGTCAATATTGAAGGCAATGCCATGTATAAAGTGGTCAAAAAGCTGAAGAATGTTAAAGATAATGTCAAGAAGTGGAATAAGGATTGCTTTGGGAACATCTTTACCTCAAAAGCGACAACCCTCTTAGAACTCAAGGAAATCCAGGATGAGATACAGAATAATGGTTACACCTATATGTCTAGAAACACTAAAGATACTATTCTTATGAGATATCATGAAATAATAGATAAAGAGGAAACCTACTGGAAACAAAGATCGACAAATGTCTGGTTAAAGGAGGGGGATAGGAACACTAAATACTTCCATATGTCCACCCTAAGACATAAGGCCATAAATAGAATAGTACAGATTAAAGTGAATGGTAGATGTGTTGAAGATGATGATTCCATGAGCAAGGCTGCTATGGATTTTTTCTCTAATTTACTTGCTAAGGATCAGAATTTGAATATACAGGCCCAAAGGGAACTTTTGGACAGTATACCTGCAATTTTGGGGGATGATTAGAATGATCATTTAACTACCATTCCTTCCCATGATGAAATTCTGACAGTTGTTAATTCCTTTGAGGGCAACAAGGCCCCAGGTCCAGACGGCTTTCCCATGTTCTTCTTCCAAATGCACTAGCATATTATTAGAGATGATGTTACCAGAGCTGTGAATGAGTTTTTTGGTGCTAGAAAACTTTTGAAAGAAGTTAATGGTACTTTTATAACTCTTATACCCAAAAAGATGAGGGCAGATTTAATGGATCTTTTCAGACCTATAAGCTTATGCAACTCTATCTATAAGATTATCTCTAAGGTCCTTACCTCTAGAATTCTAAAATTGCTTCCTTCCATTATTTCGCCTAAGCAAAGTGGTTTTGTCTCGGGAAGGCAAATTTTGGACTCTATTATCTCTGTTCATGAAAATATCCATTCTCTAGCCTTTTCTAAAAAAGAAGGTTTTTTTCTGAAGCTTGACCTCTCTAAAGCCTATGATAGAGTGGATTGGGATTTTATGATGGATGTTCTTTCTGCTTTTGGTTTTAATCCTAGGAGTGTTGGCCTTATCGGGCAACTTGTTTCTTTGGCTACTTTCTCTGTGTTGATGAATGGCTCCCCCTCTCCTTTCTTTAAAGCTTCAAGAGGTCTTAGGCAGGGGGACCCTCTATCTCCAATGATCTTTATCATCATGGCAGAATGTTTGGGGAGATGTATTGGAAAGCTGGTTGAGAAAAGGGAATTTTGTGGTTTGAATCCTTCTTCGGCAGATCAAATATGCTCTCATCAATAGTTTGTTGATGATTCTATAGCAATGGGAAAAGTGACTATGAAGGATGCGAGAAGACTAAAAAAGGCTTTGGATAACTATGGAGAGGCTACTGGTCAGCTTATAAACTGGTCTAAAAGCTTTGTTTATTTTATTAATACCCCAGAGAGAAGGAGGATTAAAATTAGTAACATTTTGGGTGGCCAAATTGGTAGCTTGTCTGCTTCCTATTTGGGGCTCCCCTCAGGTCAAGATCCTCCAGATACCTTTTGGGGAGCCTTGGTGGATAAATTTCATAAAAAGATGTCTGGATGGAAGGGAGATCTACTTAGTCAAGCTGGTAAGGTTCAATTGCTAAAAACCACTCTTCAAAGTATCCCTCTCTATGCCATCAGTCTATTTAGGATTCTTACTAAGTATGCTAAGGCCATTGAAAAAATTCAGAGATCCTTTTTATGGACAGGGGTTGAGGAGAAGAAGAGAATGAACTTAATTGCTTGGGAGAAAGTCTGCAAGCCTATGAATAAAGGTGGTCTGGGCCTTAGAAGAATAAGAGACATAAATGAATACCTTATGGCCAAGCAAATTTGGAGAGGATATAGAAATCAAGGAGAGTGGAAAAAAATACGGGACAACAAATATAAAAGCCAATGTCCGAATCTTCAAAGTTTCCTCAAATCGGAGATTATCCCAATTGGATCCAATATTTGGAAAAATGTCTCTAGGACTAGAGACTTAATTGTCAAAGGCACAAAATGGAAGTTGGGGAAAGGGAATCTTATTCAGTTTTGGGAGGACCCTTGGCTTTTGGAGCTCCCTTTTAAATGAAAACCCTGAGTGGAACAGATATCAGAACCAATGCAAAGAAAGATTTGGAACCAAGGTGGAGGATTATTGGAAAGATGGATAGTGGAAAGACTTATCTCAAGTGGATTAGTCTTTGGGTAGTTTGAACAAAGTCATGAACTCAATGGTGAGGATTGAAGAAGAAGACCAGTTAATTTGGAAACTCATAGCTAGTGGTACTTTTACTGTGGCATCTCTTTATCATCAACAGTACAATAACATGGAAAGTCCTTGCTGGGCTAAAGCTTGGGTGAAAGGTCTTACCCCCAAGATCAACATTTTCTTTTGGATAGCCCTTCAAGACAAAATTATTACTACAAAGAATATCAGAAAAAGAGGTATCATCATGCCAAGTTTCTATACTCTCTGTAAGAAGAATGAGGAGACAATAAGTCATATGCTCTTTCATTTCCCCTTCTCAATTGATGTTTGGGGAAGTTGTTTGGATCAATTCAATATTAGTTGGAGCTTCCCCAACTCGATTCAGGAGATTTTCAAGTCATGGCATCATCCTTCAAAAAATAGAACCAATATATGCTGGGGTGTATGGAAAGAGAGAAATGATAGAATTTTCAGAGAGAAGAATACTAAGGCTAACATTGTGTTTGAAAAAATAAGAAGAAGTATAGTGGAAAACATGAATATTATAGGTGGTATTGATAATCCTAACACTAAGGAGGATCAATTTGTCTATAAAAAATGGAGATTAAAAGCTCAAGAGAGCATCCAGAGTAATCCTAGAGAGGGAGTGATATGGATCAGTCCGCCTAGGGGATGGATGAAAATCAATTTTGATGGGGCCTCTAAGGGAAACCCGGGGGTTACAGGATGTGGAGTGGTCCTAAGGGATGAATGGGGAATATGTAAAATCATAAAATGTATTCCTATAGGAAATCAGACCAATTATGTTGCCGAAGCCATGGTGGGTTATCATGGGATTATCCTTGCCAAAGAAGCCAATTGCACTAAAGTTTGGTGTGAAGGAGACTCCTTAAACATTATCAATTGTTTAAATATGAAATTCCTGCCATCATGGTCAATTAGTAATGCTATTAAAGCTACTAGAAAAATCAGTGAAGAGTTTGAAATGTGTGTTTTTACACATGTTTATAGGGAGGCCAACTCTTGCGCTGATTGGGCAGCCAACCTGGCTTGCCAATCGGGAGACATCAGTACTAGTTATCATAAAATGGAGATTGCAAGTAAAATGAAATCCTTGCTCAATTAGGACCAAAGCTATACAAGGCAACGTGGTACTTTTAATCATTATTTCTAATGACCTTTCCGCCTTTTTTGATGTAGGGCTTGCTTGAAGATAATGAGCTATTAAATAGGTGTCATATCATTATTATTTGGCACAGATTATGGGTGCTCTTATAGAATAACCACAAAAACCAGAGGAAAAGTTATCAAAATGAGAGAAGGCATTGCAAGGAAGGTGCTGGAAAAATGGGAGGTAACAAGAAAAGATTTGAACTTGCGTCTTGCTCTAAATGGAGAAAGAACGAAGAAGTCTGGGGTATCCTTCAACAAGGGGTCTCAATTTTTTCATGGAATGACTAAATGGGAAGGACCCCACAATCACTAGCTATTTCATCAAGAACTGGAAAAACAGAAAAATTCTGATTGGATCACATATGATGAATGTAGATGAAGAGGTTATCATTGAGGCCACAGGGATGACTACCGAGGGTATGGAATTTTATAGGGATAGAGGGATATCAGATAAAGTTGTAGACAAGTTTCTCATTATGGATGGTGAGAGAAGAAAGATGATCAAAATTGACAACTCCTACCACTCCCCAAAGAGAATTTGCAGGCCATGGAGGTTTGTCTTATTTGCTTCTATTGAATATATTACCTTAGATGGTAGGTTTACTAGGGCATATGGGCATCACTTCATCCTTCTCAACCATTTCCATCATGGTGAAAGGGTTAGCCTTCCCTATTGCCTTGCTTGTTCAATGGATCATACTATAAAGGAGATCTAGATGGACCCTAAAGCTGATCATGCCCTCCACCAGGGGCTTATGGTCTTAGTTTATAAAATGCTAAAGGGGAAGTGCATTGAAAAGCCTATTAAAGGCAAAAATGCCAGAGATGAGACTACGGAAAGTAAGGATAGTGGTTTCAACTTTGATTCAGAGACTAAGGGAGAGTCAGAAGAAACTAGCAAAAAAGGGAGGATTAGGGCCAAGAAGAGGAGGATTATTGTGGAATCTGAAATGTCAGATTCTGAAACTGAATCCCTTGAGGAAAAACCTGTTAAAAAGAGGAAAGGGAAAGCCTCTGGAAAGAAGGCTCAGATGAAGAACACTAAAAAGGGTAGCAATTCTGATCTCAATTATGTTCTAATTGAATCTGAGGAGGAGGATGAAGAAAATAAGAGGATTGATAGTAAGGACAAAGAAGGGGAGGGTAACCTGGTTAAGGATAATTTGGAGATCGTGAACACCACTAGTCTGCATAATGAGGAAAAAGGGGGTCAAAGTGATAGTGGTGACACAGATACTATTAAGGCTTTCTGTGAGACCATTACTACTATGGTGAAGGATATTAATAGTTTGAAAAATGATACACAGGCCATGGCAAGAATTATAGTTGGTGACAAGCCCTTGGCGGAGCATGTTAAAGAGTTAGTGGCTGTTTTGCATAATGCGGAAGCCATTGAATGTATGGTTGGTAAAATCTTAGCAAATGAAAAAAAGGTCAATGAGATTGGAGATAGAAAGGAAATGGAAAACAAACTGAAAGATTATGGTAGCAGAATCGATAGGCTGGAGCACAACGTCAAGAAGATTGTTGATCAAAATTTCCAAATCCTCAAATCTTCGGTGGACAACATGAACATCTTTATCAATAGGTTTGAGAATAATGCAGAGAAGTATGGTGATAAAGAGAAGGTGAACAAGAAGGGTCATGAAAGAAGGACCAGAGCCAACACAAAGAATAAGGTCGACATCGATGGTTGTGAGCTGGAGGATATGAAGACCTCAGCGAACAACATGAAACAAATGGTTGTTCACGTTGAGGAAATTCTGAATAGTATTTAGTTCTAGTTGCTATCCTTGGTTCTGTCTCTTTACCGTCCGTGTGCTTTCCTTTTGCTTCTGATTTTTTAATGTAATGATGTATTAAGCTGTTCCCTTCCGGTGGGTTCATTTTGTCTTTTTGAAAGTGATCAGACACTTTTTTTTAGCTTTTCTGTTTTCCTGGCTTGTAAAAGGTTCGGGTACCTTTCAAATACCTGATTTTACTTAATCAAAACTTATTAGTTAATTATACCTACTCTTTACTTATCAAGACAAAATACAATAGTAATAGGTGAGATACAAATGCCAGGAGCCACAAAAATTTGATTAATTATCAACATTATGTATGTATGTGTACATGTACACATACATACATACATACATACATACATACATACATACATATACACATATACACATATACATATATACATACATATGCATATATATACAAATACATATATGTGTACACATACATACATACACATACACACACACATATATCTATATATGTATTTGTATGTATGTATATATATACACATATATGTATATGTACATATATTATGTTGATAATTAAAGAAAGTTTTGTGGCTCTTGGCATTTGTATCTCGCCTATTACTACTGTATTTTGTCTTGATAAGTAAAGATTAGCATATATATATATATATATATATATATATATCAAAATCTTTTTATAGAATGCAAATACAACAATCATTTGTAAGAATTAATTACAACAATTGAAGGAAATATTTTTGAAGAGGGAAGGATAGAGATATTAGGATCAATTATTAACATTTTTATAATCAAAAGGATCACGCACCCAATGCAACTCACTCATACTGGGCATCTCAACAAAGTTCATAATGAACTCTCAGATCTTTTGTGCCTTACCTTTCTTTCTAGCTCTTAAAACAATATTAGCTTTATGATAAGATAAAATACCACTAGGTTGATAAGCATGACATTCATTTCCCCAAAGCTGAAAGTGAATAGAAGCAGATTGATTAGCTACTGAAGTCAAACAAGTTCTTTCCCCTCCATCTTTCATTGGTTTCCCTTTCTCTAACATAATATATTTTGCGTTCACTATATTTGCAGCTGCTAGTGAGAGATCCTTAAGACAAATCATTTTGCCCTCTTCTATGTATTTTGTGGGTCTATGAGAAAATGGGATGTTGTTGGTTCCTTTTGCCTTCATGGGACAACTAATTTGTAAAGCTATTTGTAAACATGATAAACACTTCTAGCTGTTTGGCCAAAATGTGATGACATGCCAAAGATTATTAATATATTCTGAATTCATTTTATTCTAAGATAATTTTTCTTGGCTCTAGAATTGCAATTTACAGTTTCACATGTATTTAAAATAGTTCTAAGGGAATTTTCTCTAAGAAACTCTTCTTAGCATCAAGATAGCAATTCACAATATACATGAACATTGCCAACATAATTTTCTCTGATTGACAAAATCAATAATAGAAAGGCATTATCATTGTTATTATGATTGAAAATAATAGTAGAAGAGATAAACATGGGTTTGTTCCCCTTTTAAACCACCACCTAATTCCCATCCCCCTTCTCTCTCTTTGCATGTCTTTATACCTTGAGAAACAATGACTTTTTTTTGATAATGTTGGTAATCAATTTGAGATGCACATATTTTTCAATAATCTACTCTATTTCCATTAATGAGCATATATGAAAAAGAAATCAATGTAAAAGATCTCTCTCAGAAACAAAAAGATGAGGAGCCTATCAATTGAATGTTTCTAGGGCAAAATCCTAGGTAAAGTGGGCAATAGTGGACTTACTTAGAAAAGGTACAATTTAAACTATCGAATGCCTCAAAGCCTCATGCAAATCTCATCTTCGCAAGTTAAAAGGTTTCAAAAGCTAATCGGAAATACCATTCCAGACTAACTCAAGATATTATGATGGCTCTACTCTAATATGAATAAATAAAGAGATTGTATTGGCATATTAGGTTGAGATCAAACCATTTGCATGCATGGAGGTTAAAATCTTGGAAAAAATGGTAAGCAAGACTCAAGTACAAACTAGAAGCTAAATTCATCAATGGAGCATCTTACAAGTAAAATAAATATAGTTTTCAACTTGCCTACAATACATGTCACTTGTCCAATTGAACTTTTGAACTCTCCTATGCAACAACCATATTCAGAAGACCTTATCTAATTTTTATGCCAGAAAATGAATAATAATAGAACTTGATAAAGCCTTATAATGGGGCTTAATGTTTTTAGGTTACAAGATATTTTTCCAGTGCTACCATTCTCTTGTTCTAAGGGGATTGATTAAAGCGTTAAATTTTCCAATGCAAATGTGAGATGCAGAAGGCTTGCATTCCTTGAATTATTAAAATAGAAAACATTGTCAAGAAAATTTTATGGGAGAATCCTGATTAGGATTTTTTTCTTATCACTAGCTTTTGTTATTTTCATTCTAGACTAATGGCAAGAGGTAGAGGAGACTAGAAAATAAAAAAGAGCATGAAAGGAAAACACAAACATGGATAACAAAATGATTTATATTTTTATATTCATCGAAATAAAAATATACAATAGTATGTTTGATAACATAAAGTTGTTGCTCACTTGAAAACGTAGTCAAAAAATAGTAAAACCACAACCCCCTCCTATTGCTATGCCAATGTAAATTTCTGCCACTATTTTTCTCATAAAAAGTTATTATAAAACTACCCTATTCATATGCCCAGCAAATAAAGCCAAGGACAACCAAAAACAAGAATATTAAAAATGCATTTAAAACTCTATTGTAGGGGCAAAATCTTATGGAGATTACATGGGGATTAGTTTCAAGCTATTTTATTCGCAATTGGGGATTACTTTCAGGCTATTTTATTCATGACTGTCCTAGTTGTTTTCAAATTTGAAGAGAGATATGAACTAAGTTAGTGAAGTGAAAAGACACTAGATGGCGGTAGAAGGAGAGATACGAAAGAATAGTAAATATGCTAGTTGGAAAATTAACTTCATCATTCTCTCTTAATTACCACTGCCATTTATGATACTCAAATTGTCTTTTTTATAAACAAAACTTTCTATTTCCAATGGTTTGGTGAAGATGTCTACAGATTGATCTTCAGATCTACAATGTTCCAAAATATTTCTTCATTATTGATCAACTTCTTGATGAAATAATACCTTTTTTTTTGTTGGGCTAGGAGTATCCCCTGACCTAGCATTGCACCCAGCTTGTCTTACCTTGGTATTACATATTGCTAAGTTGGGGGTCAAGAAGGGGCAAGATGAGGTGAGACTAATCCCCTAGAGATGTGCCAAGTAGCCTACAAACCAAGTGCATCAGATGATCTTAGGCCTTGGAGTTGAACCCAAGACCAATGGGGAGAAAATCCACGGCCCAAGCCTACTCCGCTACCCATGATGAAATGATACCTTATGTCAATATGTTTTCTCCTTTTGTGAAAGACTGGATTTATTTATTGTGTTATGGTTGAGTTGTCATAATATATCTTTATTGCTTGTTATTGACCATGCCTCAATTCTCTTAAAACATTCTTCTCATCCATGTTTCTTGACAAGCTACCTGTCTAGCTACTACATACTCTACTTTAGAAGACGAGAGAGTGACAATTGGAAGTTTCTTTGAAGCCCAAGATACTATGCCTAATCCAAAATAAAGAACATAACTAGAAGTTCTCTTCCTATCATATATACTACTTGCACAATAATATCAATGTATCACATCAACTTGAAATCATTTTTCCTTGAGTAGAGTATTCCATAGTTCCTTGTTCCACTAACATATTTCAAAATTATTTTCCTTGCTTGCCAATGAGAAACTTTTGGAGACTCCATCAATCTTGAAATAAGACTAACTACAAACATTATATCCGGCCTTGTGGATGTTAAATACATGAGACTACCAACAAGTTTTTTAGACAAAGTTGGATTTACATCTGCTTCATTGTCATCTTTTCTTAATTTCAAACCTATCACAATTTTTGTTGAGGCTATTATGTAATTTGTCATGTTAAACCTCTTCAAGATATCATTTGCATACTTGGATTATGAAATGAATATACATTTTTCATTTTGATTTACTTCAATCCCAAGTAAGTACCTCATTAAACCTGAATCAATCATCTGAAATTCCATTTTTATAGCTAATTTGAACATGTCAATTGATAGATCACTTGTGAATATCAAGTAATCAACATATTAGCATATAATTATGATCTCACATTGTTTATTCATCTTGTTGTATAATGTAGTCTCACTATTGCACCTATTGAAACCATTTTGCAAAAGGTAGTTATCAACTCTACTATACCACACTCTTGGACTTGTTTAAGTCCATAAAGTTCCTTCTTGAGTATGTAAACTTTGTTTACATGGCCCAAAATCTCATACCCAGGTGGGTGCTCCACACAAACCTCTTCTTCTGAAAAAACTATTCAAAGAATGTTTATTTTACACCCATTTGATATACTACCCACATGTTTTGAGCCATTATGACTAATATTGTCTTCATGGTGTCTAAACGAGCTCCCGGTGCAAATGTCTCATTGTAGTCTATCTTGAGTTGTTGTGAATATCATTTGGCTACAAGCCTTGCCTTATGATTTTGCACATCACCATTTGCGTTCAATTTGGTTTTGTAAACCCATTTCACCTTTTTTCTTTATGGAAGACTCACTAACTCCCATGTTTGATTCTTTTCTATAGCATCTATTTATTCACCTATTGCTTTTACCCATTTTTCTTCTTTAATTGGTTCTTCAAAATAAATTGGATCATCTGCATGTGAATATAAAGAAAAAAGAGTAGTCAGACCTGCATTGATTTCACCTTCATTTTGCTCATAAATTCTCTTAAACTTATGCATCTTTGCCCACTTAAGCTTGCTAGTGTGGGGTCTAACATGTCACTTGAACTTGTAGAATGTGGACTTGATGGTCTAGCACCAAGGGTACCAGTTGAAGAAGATGTTTGTTTCACATTTGATGGAGAATTTTCTTGATTGTGTGGGGTTGTCCTTGCACTTGATGAAGGTGACATTTGGTGACTTGGTTGAGCTTGAATGAGTGTGAGAGGAGTACCTGCTGCTATAAAATCTTCATTTTATTCTTTTGATAAGTTCGCTACAATATTGATTATTTTATTCAAACTTTCATCTCATGCTTCATCTTCTAAGAATTGCACATCTTAGCTAATTATAGCCTTTTTGTTAATTGGAGTGTATAACATATAAGCCTTGAATTTATCACTATCTTACAAATATACATATTTTCTCCTTTGTTGTCTAACTTTCTTCTTGACTCATCTGGGACATGTGCATATGTCCACATCCAAATACTCTCGTGTGGGAAACATTATGTTTTCTTCCCTTCCACGCTTCTTCCAAAATCATATTGCACTTTTAGTGAGACATCTATTCATTATGTATGTTTCACATTCTTCAACATTAGTATAATACTCATTTGGAAAATGTTTTAACTTTCAACATGCTCCTTGCCATTTCCATGATTGACCTATTTTTCCTTTTAACTACACCATTTTGTTGAGAGGTATACCTTGTAGGAAATTGTTTGTCGATACCATGCTCCTTGCAAAATCTTATGAAGTCATTCGAAATGTATTCACCATTATCTATTATCAATTTTTTAATGTGATGCCCACTTTTCTTCTCAACAAGAGCCTTGAATTGACTAAAATAATCAAACACTTTATTCTTATTGTAATTCTTTCTCATTTACTCTTCTACATTACATACTTCTTGACATGGATTCAACATTGTGCCTATAGATTGTACCATTTAGAATTTGGATGTAGATCATTTTGTGGTGCTGTGATCTTCTTAAGAATGCTTCATTTTTGCACTATGCGACTTTAAGTGTTTACATATGCTATGTTTTGTGATCATTCTAGACCAATGATATGTTGGATTACTTCATGGTGATCTGGATTATGTTGTTGCATTGAGATATGTGCTAATGCAGGAGCATCCTTGGTCTTTGAGAAATCTTGCATCAACCAAAAATATTTCCTTTCAGTTTAGTTCTTGTTCAGTTCAGTGTGCAGTTTTCTATATTCCTTCCAATAGGTGTCGATAGTTGTTTGCTTTTCATTGAAAATCCTATTTTCAGTTTTGAGGATGGTTCATGTGCTTAATTCCATATTTTCAGTCCTTTTGGATTCTTTTCTGGCTAGTTATCGCTCCTGGTTTGACTGTTTCTGGGTTCCAGGATAGTTCTTGAGCTTACTGGTTGGTTTTCCTTCATTTTCAGAGTGGTTTCTTGGCATATGGATCTATTTGGGGTCTTGTTCGATGTTCTTTTGCATGTGGCTGACCTTCCTATTGATCCATACTTCTTGGTTGTTATTTTCCAGAGGAATTTCTTTCATTCTTAGGGTCGACCTAGTTACACGTTTCATTTTCCTACATTGGTAAATGTAATATTTTGTCACCTACCTGGATATGTTCCAGAGGGTATATATAGGGTATTATGTAATCATTTGTAGGATAGATAGTAGTGATCAAAATAATGATTTAGATTTGTGATTAGAGATCCGGTTGACTCTGAGAGTTCTAGATGGATTATATCTGGCTTGTAGCCTACATATAACTTGTTGACTACCGGATGTTCTATGATGACTGTATGATGATAACCAGTTGGTTTCCGGAGGCTCTAAGACAATAATATGATTTGTTTCTATAATATTTCTATGTTTTATTGTTGCTTTCATTGTGTTACTCTTGCTGCATAAGTCAGTCAGTTCTCTTTTGAGGGTTTACCAGTTATGGCTGCATCAATTGGTATCAGAGCTAGTTATGAACCAGCTGGTGGAAGAGTTGTTTGTGAACCTTGACGCATTCCTTGGGTGGATAGATCGCCGAATGGAGGTAGGCTGCGTGTGTGTTCAATAGATCGCCAAGTGAGAGGCAATTGAAACCGGTAGTCAGATCGTCGAGTTGAGGCAATTCATTGGGGCTAAAGAGGAGATGTCACCTAGAAGGATGAACCCTTGGAGGGTAGAGCAAATGATGGAGGATTTCAAGAATGAGATGAGGAACGAAATCCAGAATGCATTGGCTGGTTTGCGGAGGAATCTGGAATTTGAGGATGAGTATGAAGAAGCCGATGAAGAGATTGAGGTGGAAGAGTCTGAAGGACCGAAAGACAGAAGAGAGGAAATATTTATGAGAGCAATGGTGCAAGCGAGTAAAGTTCATAAAGTGGAAGTTTCAAACTTTTATGGAACGTTGAACCTAGAGGATCTGATTGATTAGATCGGAGAGTTGGAGGATTACTTTGAGTTTGAGGATGTCAAGGACCCGCAAAGAGTTCAGTTGGCACAGACTAAGTTGAAAGGGCATGTTTCCTTATGGTGGAAAGAATTGTAGAGAGATAGAGTGGAGAATGGAGAAATGAAGATCACTCGGTGGAGACCGATGGTTTCAAGATTGAAGGCCAAGTTCATACTGAGAGACTATGAGTTGGAATTGTTCAAGAAGTTGTAGAACTTGAAACAGAGAAACATGACTATGAAAGATGTCGTGCGCAAACTTTTGGGCAAAAACGGAATAACAATTTTTTTTTGAACAACATAAACTCACAAAATAGTCTACATTAAAATGAAATTAATAGAGTTTTGTCTTAACTAAGATGTAAGTAGGATTGTTCACTAACATTGGATTAATTAACCCGCTCATAAAAGCGACTTTAATTAATGAGAACTAATTATTCCCTAAGAGGGTCCTTGCAATTTAATTAGTTAATTTAATTAACCTAATTAAATTGCCGCTAATTAAAGTCGAGGGAAAATTAAATATTTAAATTGCATTTAAATTTTTCCGGGCTAATTGAATAATGATGCGGATATCTTAAATCTAAAATTTAATTAATTGAGCGCACGCAAAATTCATTATTTATATTTAGCCAATAAGGTTTCAAAATCAATAATCTTATTTGCCAAATAAATCTAATTTATACTATAGCCAATTTTAATATCCCCTAAACCTTCAAATTTTGACGATTAAATAATCTGGTCAAAATTGGCCTCATAGGTTAAAAATTCGTATAAAATAATTAATAATTCTCATTTACAAATTTTCCCCAAATTAAATTTAATTTGACATCCACATTTAATTAAATACAAAAATTATCTACAAAATATCCTTGATAAAATTACGTCAATAATTGCGATATTAGAACTATATAAAATTAATTCCCCCAATTTAAAAATTCAGCTAAAAGTAAAAGGGGTCTAATTATTACTTACGCGTTCATTAATATTTATTAATAAAATCAAATTAAAAAGGTTTTCAACTTAACCTCTTTTATATATATATATATATGTGCGTGTGTGTGTGTGTGTAAATATATATATATATATATATATATATATATATATATATATATAAACAATTGGATGAACAAATCTATATTTATACCTATTTATACATGTATATTTCTCTAATAAAATGAACCAACTATACCCATTAGATATTATATTGCAACTTATAAATAAACCCTAAATTAAAAGTTATAATTAAAAACTATAATTCAAATTCCCTCTCTGATTTTTATATGCAAACCCTAACCCGAATATGGGTTAGGGTTGCATTTCCAATATATCTTTGTTATTTAAATGCTAACCCTAACCCGAAATTGGGTTAGGGTTGCATTTTTAGCATCTAGAATTCTTTTTTTTTTCTTAGTTGTTTTGACCCTAACCCGAAATTGGGTTAGGGTTTATTATATATATTTTTTGTGTGTGTGCAGGGTTCGGTGGTCATGAGGCGGTGACCGAATGGAGGCAAGGTGGTGGCCAGAGTGGGGAAAAGCAAAGGAGGTCTGAGCTTTGCAGGGCAGGGAGGCTCCCTGGATGCCATTGTGGATACCCACAGCGACAGCCGGTGCCGCCCACTGTGGGCACCCGCAGTGGCGGTTGTCGTGCCGACCACAGTGGAGGCTCGTGCTGTCTACTATGATGAACACAGTGCGACTGTGCTGACAACTGTGTTTACCCACAGTGTCGACACCCTCCTGCGTCATCCACTGTGTGTAAACACAGTGGTTCGGCCCCTCATTAAAATCTCTTTTTTTTGTTTTTTTTTTGTTTATTTTTTTTTTTTAAAATATGTTTTTATATGTATATATATATATATATATATATATATGCATGTACAAATAAATATAAGTATTTTTCTTTAAATAAAATCTTTGAATACATGCCTGGTTTTAAAAAAAAACAAAACAGAATACTAATGTAAAATCCTTTTAAAGTTTTCCAGTTTGCCCTATATGCATATGTTTTGATTTCCCCCCCTTTTTTTTTTGATGCAACAAGAAATTAAATGTATATATATATATATATATATATATATATATATATATATATATATATATATATATATATATATATATATATATATATATATATTTGCATATATGTCTTTTTAAGGTAAAAGATATATGGACTACAATAGTTTTAGCAATTGTATTCTATAAGCAAAAAATAAGAGTAAATCTCTTTTATTTCTTAGCTACCTATATCTTTAGATTTCTCTACTAAAATTTAAATCTGTATATCTTTCTTTGAACACATAACAACAAGCTTTCTAAGACTAACAGATTTAACTAACTGCATTTCCTTTTTCCTTTAAATTTCTAATAGTAGATATTTAAACTAACCATTTCCTTTTCAAAATAACTTAGCATAGTGAAGATATTTTGTTCTCTTTGTCTAAGGCTAGATATGTAATTTCATTTTCTTTTCTAAAATGCCTTAAAACAGATAAATACCAATACTAACTTTAGATTAATTTTTCCTAGATTAATTACTGCAATGTTTAAATAGGAAATAAAAAATGACAGTAATAAATATAACTATAGCAGCATTTAAATATTCCAAATACACTTAACACATTCTCATTTCTCTTTCTGCATCTCTTTTTTTTTTTTCTTTATATAAATTACAGAGATAATAGATGACATAATTTAGTTACATGACAGATTTAAATAAAATACAGATTTAATAAAAGACATCAACACAATACATTTCCTTTCCCTTGCACTTTATTTAAAATAGAGTTAACCAAATGCATTTTTTTTTTTAATTCATTTTAAGTGATCCTTACATCAATAAAATACATCTTAAGGCATAGTCAGTATTACATATTTCTAAATCATTACAATATCATTACAACAGAAAAACTCCTTCCTTTCCTTTCTTTTCTTTACAACAAAATAATATTACATTCTTTTTCTTTCTGTAACTAAAGTAAAATCTGCAACTCCTAGCTTTCTCTTCCAAGCAACCTGCATTCAAACTTAAGGCTGTGACCATGGGGTTCTCACCTCCTAGCCTAGGCTTACTAGAAGCCACCCCTGAGCTTGGAGAACCAAGTCCTAGATGGGTTACACTCAAGCAAACACAAACAGGCAAGGGGAAAAACTCACAAACACATTCCCATCCCAAAGCTGAAACTTCATCACAAAAATGTGATGTTTACAAGGGTGGAAGTGGACCAAATACCTTGAGGAGATCTGCAAGATAATAGATCACAACCAACTCATGGCAACCAAGAACACAACAAAATCCATCTTTCTTAACTCAAAATCCTTATGACCCCCAAGGCATGCATGCCATACTTTCTCCCCTTATGACCCCCAAATGCATAAACAAAATTATGCAGCAACACTCTCATAATGAGAGCCTCTCACTCTAAGGTTGTCAAACGCCTTCCACCCCCAAGACAATTTTTCCCTCCCAAGGGTAAGATGGCCTTGGATACTCCGAAAACACAATAAAATGCATAACAAAAATGGGAAAAGAATCACATTAAAAATTTCACAAATACAATGCAAGGGAGGATACAACATTTACATTCATTCATTCCTACAAATAGATTTCAAACATACAAGTAAGAAAATGCACCGACCTTGAATCTGCCAAGGGTATTCTAGGGATAGCTTGGAGAAGAGCAGCCCAATTCCACAAATCTTTTTCTACAACACTTAGCCCAAAATTCCTATTCTAAACTGGTTTTCTTCCAAAATTGTCAAAATCTCCAAAGATGGAGAGTGGGTGATTAACTCACTAAGTCTCCATCTCTAGCCTAAGAAGGATTCTCTCACTCCTTCCAACCTCTTGGATAGAGTGAGAGGCTCCCATTGGTTGGTCTTCCCTAGGTCTTACACACTCCCTAACCAAGGCACCTCAAGAAGAGGAATGAAATGGGGAAGAGGAATAATACCTACCAAGAAGGTTATCTAACCAAGGATGGCACTCCTAAAGATGAAATTAGGCCCTAGGAAAACCCACTTTTTTGGGTGGTTAAACAAGTCCTAGGGGAAGGACACATGGCCAAATTTGGCCTTCACCCATAGGTACCCCATGAGGCCCAATAAAAAAGCTCCAAAACTGACTCTAGGAGTTGATTTAACACCTTTGAAAGTCCACCTAAAGTTAACCTACGGGTCAACTCTGAGTTGACCCTCCTTATGGCTCACTATCCTAGATTTCTTGGAACCTTCAAGGATAATTTGGAAATATATCAATTAAACAAAAAGTAAATCTCTCAAAAAGGTGACATGACAATTGCCAACACAAGATACAACATGTGTGTCAAGTGACACTACAAAATAATTCCACATCACAAATACACACATGGCAATTGTCCCTTGAATGATTTAAACAATTTAATAAATACAATTTACACTCATGCAAACATTTTACGTTTATGAATAAAATACGATACATATGGGGTGTTGTCTCTCCAAATAGACAACCCCTGGTTTTACAAGCGTACATAGGCCTAGGCTCGATTCTCCATAATGTTTCCATGGTCACATGGATAATTTCTTGCACATCTCAATTACACATTAGTACTTTCCAATAGTCTCATATAATATTAAACCACATAAATAAGAATACACATCAATCACTCTGCATACAATTGACATCATACAATTCAATTTTCCATATATCAAAGCAAATCCACATAAACAATTATCATAGTTCTAGCATCCTAATAAAGTCCTGAAATCAAATAATGACATACATCACCTCAATGTTATCCTATTCTGGGATCATATAAAGTTCTATATCCATAATGCATAAAAATAAAGCATCCATAATAGTTCCAACATGAAAATCATTGAAATGCTAGGATGGGTCGGGGTAGGGCCTCACAAAAGAGTTCACTGAGGAATTCTATAAGGTGATGATTAGATCTGGACAGAGAAAAGGTGGTGAGGTACTTAAATGGACTTGCATTTAACATTCAGGATGAGATGAGTATGTTGAGTGTTTCCATGATTGAAGAAGCTTACTAGTATGCTTTGAAGGCTCGGGAGAAGGTGAGAAAAAGACAACCGAATAGCCCTAGAGGGAATGAGAGATTCAAGGGGCAAATGAGTATAGAGAAGCAAAACATTGAAGAAGAATCAAAACCTAAGTGGAGTAAAGTGTTGGCTTGATGATGATGTTTTGGTGTAAAGAGTTGATTGGTGTCTTGTTTTATGTTGTCATTGATGGAAAATACATTTTTATAGTCACATAAGTCTTGTAAGCCAACAGGTAAATCTTAATCGGTAGAGAAGACAATTTAACAATAAATCGGCAAATAGGTCCTCAACCGGTAAACAGGAACAAAGTTGCATTCAAGCAACCAGCACAGGCGATTGATGAAGAGTTGGATGATGTGGTTTTATAGGAGTGATGGAGATATGTATTTGGTGTTATATTCATGACCGCATTAGCAGATTCAACAGGATGATCGAGATTTTGATGTACAGAGCAGGCTATCTGGAAGAACACTTAACCAGTAGTGGTAAAGTCACTAAGATTGGTAAACCGGTATAGTTTTATTTTATTTTTGGTTTGTTATGTCGGTGGCTGACATAAGTTCAGCGTGTAATGTAAGTTTGTCTAGATTCATTGAACCTAGGAAATTGTTCCAAGGTTATGAACCGATTAAGTTGATGTCTATAAAAAGTGTGATGAGATATGAGATGAAGCATGAGATCGAAGGCGAATATTGATATTTTGATTGTGTGGTGATTAGTGAAGCTTTGTATTGATGTGTTGTTGAAGTTTTGGAGGAACTGAAGTAGATCTTATCAAACACTAAAGTGTTATATGAAGATCATTAAACTGTTGTTATCCTAACAGTTACAACAACAAAATCCCTTAACTAGATAGGTCCTCACATGCCTTAATCTGTAAATCCCCTAACAGGGTTTCTCAACATCTGAGTTTAAATCCTCTTGCGAGGTTGCTCCTAATAGGGCTCATCATAGCAATCCCTTTACTGGGTGACTCCTAACAGGGTCTGCTCCTAATAGGGCATATTTGTAAGACCTTAACCAGTCAAAGATTTATATTCCGCAGACAGTGAATCTTGTGGGTACTAAATCCCACCGTGGTGTTTCCCTTTTGGGTTTCCATGTATAAATCATTGTGTTATGGTTGGCATATTTTATTTAGTGTTTTGTTATGTGATTATTTTCCTTTCATGCCTATTGATTTTAAAGTTGTTAAGAGGTGTAATCAGATTCTTAAGGTTTTTGCTTGCACTGATTCACCCCCTCCTCTCAGTGCCTTATAATTTTATTATAAAGAACCGAAACAAAAAACATAAAGAAAAGGCAGTGGCAGTACCAATGGAGAATTTCTCAGCAAATGTTTCAAGTGTGGAGAAACCGGATATAGATTTTATGAATGTAAGCAGGGAATGGCAAGAAGTTGTGTGGCAAATGAGGAACCAAAAGGAGAAGTTATCAAAACTGACTGTGCACCAGAGCAAGGAGAATCCCTTATGTTCAGAAGAGTCATGATGGAGCAGAGAAGTTAACATACCAGACTTACTCCGAGAAAGAGTCTTTTCTAGATTGTGTGCAAATTAGATGGTAAGTGTTGCAAGGTTATTTTGGATAGTGGAAGTACTGATAATTTGGTATATGAGGAAATAGTAGTGAAGCTTGGATTGAAGAGGCTTGAGCACCATTGTCCTTACAAGGTAAGCTAGTTACAAGATGATCAAAAGTTAGAAGTAAAGGAGCAGTATTTGGTGAATTTTAATATTGGACCTTTTAGGGATGAGGTCTTGTGTGATGTTGTATCTATGAGTGCTTGTCATGTCTTGTTGGGAAGACTTTGGCAGTTTGATAGAGGAGTTATTTATGACTGTAGAAGAAACCTAATCACTATTGAGAAAGATGGACATAAGTTCACATTGACTTCTTTGAAGGAGAAAGAGGAGGAGGTGAAGAACCTAAGTCTTGAGAAAAGTGGTAGTACTGAGAAACCAGTTGTAGAGGTTATACCAGAAGGTGGCATGAGTTTGTAGAAGGATTTGATAGATAAGCCTGATAGACAGATAGAACCAGATGACAAAAAGATTATGGTGACACATTGGATAAAGTATTGTGGCAGAAACAAATCAGATTTGCAGAAGAAAGAAAGTAGTAAGCAGAGGCAATGTGCAGATCTAAAGCAAAGGACGAGAAACAAAGAGAGTCAGGAGTTAGAGAATCTGGTTGAGGTTCTGGAGGAGCTAAAGAAGAGGTTTCCAGATAAGGAAGATGTTTGGATCAGAAATGAGTATGGGTTCTTTATCCTGATTCCTTTTTTATGTTCATGAGTTATCTCTGATGGAACATCTCTTTCTACTTGGGGTGTCTGATGTAGGAGCATTCCGGGTCTATGAGCAATCTTGCATCAACCAGAAATGTTTCCTTTTAGTTTAGTTCTTGTTCAGTTCAGTGTGCAGTTTTCTGTGTTCCTTCCAGTAGGTGTCGGTAGTTTCTAGCTTTTCATTGTAAATCCTATTTTCGGTTTCCAGGCTAGTTCATGTGCTTAATTCCATATTTTTAATCCATTTGGATTCTTTTTTAGCTAGTTATCGCTCTTGGTTTGACTATTTCTGGGTTCCAAGATAGTTCTTGAGCTTACCGGTTAGTTTTCCTTAATTTCCAGTGCGGTTTCTTGGCATATGGATCTATTTAAGGTCTTGTCCGATGTTATTTGGCATGTGGCTGAACTTCCTATTGATCCGCACTTCTTGGTTGTTATTTTTTGGAGGAATTTCTTTCATTCTTAGGGTCGACCTAGTTACACGTTTCATTTTTCTACATTGGTAAATGTAATCCTTTGTGGTCGACCCAGATATGTTCTAGAGGTTATATATAGGGTATTATGTAATCAATTGTAGGATAGATAGTAGTGACCAGAATAAAGATTTAGATTTGTGATTAGAGATCCGGTTGACTCTGAGAGTTCCAGATGGATTGTATCTGGCTTGTAGCCTACATGTAATTGGTTGACTACTAGATGTTCTATTATTATAACTAGTTGGTTACTGGAGGTTCTAGGATAGTAATATGATCTATTTCTATAATCTTTCTATGTTTTATTATTGCTTTCATTGTGTTAGTCTGGCTGCATAAGTCGGCCAGTTCTCTTTTGAGGGTTTACTGGTTATGGCTGCATCATGTGCTTACTTTTGTGTGCCTAGTTCTGAGAACCATTGCATAACTGATTTGGATACTTGAATTAATGGGTTGTTTATATGATGTATTATAGAAATAATGTGTGTTGATGATTGAGGTAAACTAATGTTACGATTCAAAATTACCATATGTGAAATGTTCATATAAATGTGGATTTAATTAATTGACTAGAGTGAAATGAGTGATGTTAACCCAATTGGTTGAATTAAAGTAATAATTTATATTTATGTTATGTAATTACATTAAAGAGATTGAATTCTTATAGATACAATTGATGATATACATGCTAGAATTCAAGATTTGATTGTAGTCAACTTGATTTGATGAGATACTATGCTACTAACAATGTTACTGTGTGACTCCAATAGAGGAATGATTAATTATGTATTTTAGTTATATTATATATGCATATGCATAGGTATTTGTTGTGTTTTGGTTGATGTGGGTACAGGGAATCGACACCACCTATCTCCACATGTCTAAGTGTGCCCATATCCCTTATGGTGTTTACAAGAGATATCACACTAGCCATTTATGTCACCCAACCCTAGTCATTGGATGAATTTTCTAATTATATGTGTTCACACCCCCCAATTAGCATTTTGGTAAATTCCAGTTACCCTTATACATATTTGTCTAGGACCGATAAAGATTGTTTGTGCATAGTCAATGAATTGTAAATTGTCATTATTTAATATGTATATATTAATAATATTTTAATATTGTTCAGTTTGTTTAAATTTTTAATTGTGAGGTGCCTTATGAGTATTCAATTCATTGAAGACTGCATGATTTGATCATAGGGGTTATTTGGGGGTTTATCTAGGGTTTGAGTCTTAATTTAATTTATTATTATTATATTGTCACTTTAAAAATTGAGTTTTATATTGTGAATTGGAGTTCAATTTGAACACTTAGGTTTTATTTTCTCATTTTTTGAGCTCTCAAACCCCTACACACATATTTTAGATTTATGAGTGTGGGAGATTTTCTTGATGGAATTTTGTGGTTGATGGCTCATTGGAGTTGTTTGGGGAAATGCTTCTTGTTGCTCTATTTTCATGCCCTCATTTTGGGTATGTGGAATTTGATTTTCATTTGAAGTTTTTGCCAATTTGAGAGGTAGAAAAATCAATTTATCCTTTAATACTCCATCTTATTGTTTAAAATATGTTGTAAATCATTATTTTAATCAAATAGAACACACTTCCTTTTGAAATCAAATCATTTCATGATTTAAATTAAAAGTTCTCAATTTTGATTTGAGAACCTAATTTTGTGAAATGAAATACTGCCAAATTTTGTGTAGAATGAATGTTCAATAAATTTAATTTTGGAAATTGTGATTTTGTGCATATGTCTTCAAATTTATCTCTTTTTATTTTTTATTTTGGGCTCTTTGAATTTTATGTGTTTTGGAGGTACACCAATGGTGGATGGCCTTTTGGACTGGTTTTTGGTCCTTTTTGGTATGTGATGAAAAGAGGAATTTGAATATTTTAAAATAATATTATTAGGTGAAATGATAGTATTATATATGTAAATTTTGATATGGGATCAATTGGAATCCATTTTCTTGGTACATTGGCCATTTGGGCAATTGAGTATATTTGAGGATTTTGGGCTCTAATTGATTAAAGGAATTGGTTTAAATGGTTTTGTAAATTGGTATCTTTTTCATTGGTTGCATGTTTTGGATTTCATTGAGCCTAGGATAGGTAATAGGGCCAATGATGGGAGTGGTGTCCAATGGGGCTCAAGGCACAAAGGGGTTGCCAAGGTAACTCATTGGGTATTTTAGTAATCAAGTGAAAACTAATGACAAATTAATAAAATGAACCAAGACAAAGTGGATGTCCCTCTCATGCCTTAAGTGCTTATACTGACTAAGGATGAGTTGGGAAGGCTTAGTAGTTTGTGGGGCACTAATCTAGAATGATCAGGTCTCCTCATCTATATGACAGGACTACTCAATTCCATGTGAGTCATCCCTTCGAGCTGCATGATGACACTCCTCACTCTTGTTGTCTATGCACATAACCCTTTAGATATGAGTGTAGGAATCCAAGAATACTGAGAGGGGGGGGGTGAATCAGTGTTCTCCTAGAATGATTAATTTTAACCTTATTAACACAACAACTTAGCAATCGGTATGCATAAAAGTAGATAACAATAAGTAATGATGCAACCACAAAGATGAACACCATAACACCATAGATTTATACGTGGAAAACCTCAATGAGGAAAAAAAATGGTGGGATTGGAGACCCACAATATCTATCCACTGATTAGATGAATAAATATTACATGTAAGAGGCCTGTACATGCAAGAAGGTCAACAACCTAGAGTGCACTGACTACAAGAAATATTCGGACTACAATCCAGAAATAAGAATGAACTACTAGAATAGAATATCCTATGCCTGAGTATAGTTCTGATTAAGATCAATGTCGGAGGTCTTAAACCTCTTACACAAACCCAATTCGATCACCTATGATCGACCAAATCCTCTCCATATGATTACAACCTTATTCGCACACAAATAATCCTATAACCCATGACCACGATCGATAACTATGATCTACGAAAGAGATCTTACATCATATTTATACCAACCCAAGACCTAAACAATTAGGTTGGTCACCTAAAAGATAATACAATAAATCCATTACATAAATCCGCAAAGCAATGATAACACAAGTCGTCTTAAGATCGAAACAACATTAACCAAACAGTAAATCCAACCATTAACGCATTGGGAGAATCCACCAACATGTTACATAAATCGGTCTATAACCTAACATAATAGCATTAGGTCCAGTGCTAAATGCAACACCACCGATCCACTAGAACATGAGCATGATAGCCATCAACATCCCGAAAACCTTCTAGAAGCTGCACCAATACCACTTATCAAATCCATCAGAAGATCTTCTGATTCGATAAAGGGAAACCCAGGGATGTTGGGTGTGGGGGAGTGATAAGAAATGAGTCTGGCTATTGTATTGCGGTGGTGGAACTCCCCATGGGATCACAGACTAACCACTTAGCCAAGGCCATGGCTGCTTACCAAACCCTTACCCTTGTTAAATCGATGGGATTTACTAAAGTCTGGCTAGAGGGAGATTCTAATGCCTAAAGGGTCTATCCTCCCCTTCATGGACCATAAAAAATATCATATCTCAAGCTAAGGATATAATTAAGTCTTTCGAGATGTGTGTTGTATCTCACAATTATAGAGAAACCAACACTATTGTTGATTGGGCTGCCAACATGGTTGTTCATGTTGATCGCATGATGAGTTGGAGAGGTGAGATGGATCTTCCTCATGAGGCTCGTACCTTCCTCATTTATGATAGAGTGCATGGTTATGAATGATAAAGAATAATGACAATGTACTTATTAATGAAAAAGGCCATAATGAATTGGAAAGAGTGGCGCTTGAAGATTGAGCTGGAATTTAATGTGGACAAGACTCTGCATGCTTTGTGGGTGCCCATTTCTATTTTGAAGACCTTCCTTCTCTGCGCTTTGATCTATGTTTTTATCTTGTTCTGCATTGTGAAGGATAAGAATAATCTATTTGCTGACATCATGGGAGGTAACAGGAAAATAATTGAGCCGCTCTCCTATGATGAATGGAAAGATAAGCCAAAGACATGGGCTATTCTAGAAATGGCCAAGATGACAGGGTATATGGAGAGAATTGTAGGGAAAAACCCTACCATTAACATAATTTTCAAGAAGAATTGGAAAGATGGAAAAATTACCACAGGAGGAAAAAAGGTTGAAATTAACGAAGGGATGATCGTGGAAGTCACTATCATGCTGATGGGAGGCAGATAGTTTTACAGAGATAGAAAGCTCATAGAAGTTGCTATCAAGTGATTCCCAAAGGAGGAGTCTGAGAAAACCAAGTTGGTGAAATTCGGCAAAACCTACTACTCACCAAAAGTGATAAAGAAGGTATGGAGATGGATTTTGTTTGCTGTCATGCAATATGTTACTCTTGATGGTAGATACTCTCATGCCTATGGTTATCACTTTGTACTTCTGAATCATTTTTGCCATAAAGATCTAGTTTCTATACCCTTCTATCTATTAAGCTCCCTTAACACTAGCATTAAGGATTTTAGGGCTAATCTAGATAGTAACCCTCCCATGCATGAAGGGTTAATGTTGCCCTTACACAACCATGTCAAGGCCTCCTCTATGTAGCATTCCATCATTGAGCTTTCAGATTTGGATGATGAGTCTAAGAACTTAGATGGCAGTGAAGACAAGGGGTCTGATACTAAGTGGGAACATTATGTTGATAGGATTACCTCTGCTAAAGGTTCTAGTAAGGGGAAGGGCAAAGATTTGGCTTCTTGGTCCAGAAAAAAGAAAGATAGAAAAGGGGCTAAAGGAAAAAGAAGTAAGGTTCAGGAGGAGGACAACTGGCATGAAAATGATGAAGACGATGATGAGGGGGTGGAGACTGATAGTGATTATGTCACCCCACTGCCAAAGAAGAAAAATAAGCGGAACCCTGTCATCACTGATATCAGCCCTGATAAAGGGAATGATTTTCTAAATGTCCAACCCAATCCTCAGGATCCCAATAAAAGGATAGATGATGTTGAAGAAGATGGGAAGATGATGAAGGAAGGTGATACTCTATCTCCCAATGCTACTGGTGTTAACGTGGAGACCCTGGATAATACTGCCCCTGAGATCAACATTTATAGCATAAATTCTCCTTTAACCATGCTAAATATAGTGAAGAGTGGGATGATGGAGTTCTGCAAGGTTATTGATTGGGTCTATTCAGAGATGGATAGTTTGAAGAACAAGCAGGAGGATTCATCCAGGAAAGTGGATACTTTAGAAGTTGTTGGAACAAGTAAGATCACTACCCTACCTAACTATCTGAATGAATTGACAAAAGCCATCAGCAATGTGCAGGCTATCACTAGAGCGTATGGCACTCAATTTAAGGTTGTGGAGGCTAGATTCAATGATCTAGAGAAGCGATTTCTCAATCATGAGAACACCTTGAAGAAAATTGGAGAACAAAGCCAAAACAATTATGAAATCCTCTGTCGACAGCTTCAGTGTGATGATTGACAAACTAGGATAGATCCATGAGGAAAAAAACACTATTGATACTACCGAGGATAAGGTTCTGACTCTTGAAGGGGGGACTACTGGTCATGGCAAAATAACTCGATCTAGTACTAGGAAGATGACCCAACATGCCAAGAAGCTGGAGGAACTAAAGAGCATTGCTGCCTCTATGGTCCAACTGGAGAAAGAAGCAGTGGAGCTCATCATAAACCTTTCTTAGGGTCTATTTCTCGTGGTTGTCCCTTAGTTTTTTCTGTGTTATCCCTTTCCCTCTTTTGGCTTCTTGTTGGCTTTTTGTCCTTGCCAGTTGTCTCTTTTTTGTGTTTTGCTCTGTCTAGCTGGTTTTTAATGTCTTATCTTTTGATTATCTTTCCATAATAGGGTTTTGAGGCCCCTTCAAAACCTTCTTTTCACTTAATCAAAAACAAATCTCTATCAGTAAAACCCTTACCGATAACCAAAAGGCTTACTAGAACATATGATAGCTTCTGGATCACCAAATCCCAAACCAACTGAATGTGACATGCACATGAATGACCAAACCAAACCAATTCCACCAAAATGAACATACCAGAGAATACCAAAGATAGTCTCTAGATCAACATCATAATCCAAGCACTCTATCGGAACTCGGTAGACAACTAAACAAGCTAGTGTTAACATCAATGACAAACATCAATGCAACACATAATTAGTTCCTCCAAATTGCCAACAATCTCCCCATTTGGCATTGATGGCAACACTAGATGTCAAAAACATCCAAGCAACAATAAATTCTAAACAAGTCTCCCACAATGGAATACATCCAAAATCTCCCGCAAATTATATATCAATGAAGTTTCAAACCAATTATCTCTATACCAATTAATCATACATACACCTAAACCAAAATCCCCCAAAGGGATACAACCAATCTGAAATTATGTTCCTCCTCCTTTGACTGATATCTCTGTTAAGCTATGTTTTTCACATGTATATCTCTACCCCTTTGACATCAATGTCATAAATATGACATAAACATCAAAGA
Organism: Cryptomeria japonica; assembly: GCF_030272615.1. NCBI lineage: Eukaryota > Viridiplantae > Streptophyta > Pinopsida > Cupressales > Cupressaceae > Cryptomeria > Cryptomeria japonica. Next base: position 265,669,911 of record NC_081410.1, read on the forward strand.
AAAACCATAGATCCTCTGAACCACATAGCTAACTACTCCCCCTGAGTAGTAGCACCAACTCATTAATCCATAATGAATGATAGTTTTGATGATTCATACTGGATTGATGCCAATCAACATCACTTAAGTCTTTACTGGAGGGGCAGAGACCCCCAATTTGTCTCTAAAGTACTCAAATGATTCCTTGAGAAAAGGTTTATTGAAGATATCTGCAATATGCTCTTTAGTGTTCACATAAACCAATTTGACTTCATTTTCTTCCACCTTTTTCCTTCGAAAAGTTATACTTTATTGATGTGCTTTGTCTTAGAATGAAATACCAGATTCTTTGATATGTCAATAGCAGTAGAGTTATCACAGTGAATAACTATCAGTTCATCACAATCTACCCTTATATCTTTCAACATTTTCTTCATCCATAGGACTTGTGTACAACTAGTAGCAACATCAACATACTCAGCTTCAACATTAGATAAAGAAGTACATGACTATTTCTTGCTGATCCATGAAACAAGTTTCTTTCCAAGAAAGAAAAACTTCACCAGATGTTCTTTTCTAGTTACCTATATCTCCAGTCCAATTTGCATTTATACATGCACATAGTTTAAATTCATCATCAACCATAAACCATACCCAAAAATCCTAGCTACCGGAGCAAGGATTCATCATAACCAATTCCTCTCTTCTAAGAATATCCTTTGTAGACCAATCTAGCCTTGTTCCTCGCAATTTGTCCATCTTCATTCAATTTATTCCTATAAACCCATTTAGTTCCAATAACATTCTTATTTTTAGGTCGGAGAACTAAAGTCCATGTGTTGTTCTTTTCTATTTGATCCAATTCCTCTTCCATAGCTTTCATCCAACATTCATCCTTTCATGCTTCAACTACTTATGCCAGTTCAATTAGAGAAATTAAGAATACCTCATTAGCTACTAACCTTCTCCTTGTCATCACTCCTTTTCTCTTATCTCCAATGATCTGATCTTCTGAATGATTCAACCTTACATACCTAGGAGTCTCTTGACTTTTTGTTTCTCTGCTCTGATCTTTAGCTACTGTTGAATTTTCTAATATTGTTCGGGTAACTAGTTCAACATTTTATTCCGGTACAGGTGTTATTAGATCAGTTATGATCATTTCCACTTCCAGTTCTTGCTCATAAGTTCTAATTTGACCTTTGTACTGCTCATCCACCTTGACATCAACACTCTCCACAATTTTCTACAATCTTTTGTTATAACATCTATATGCTTTTCTTTCATTTGAATAACTAGGAAATATTCCTTCATCACATCTAGGATCAAACTTTCCAATTCACTACCAAAGATTCTTAAATACTTAACTGTAGGTGTAGAACCAAACCATAACTCATAAAGTGACTTAATGGTAAACCAAACTAGATCCAAGATCCAATAAATCTTCATTGGTTAACCTTCAAACTGACTTCTCCAAAGTTTGAAATGGGATTTCAGACCACTACCGGGGGCAATGCAAGATCTATCATCAATTTGCCTCCCCCAAGGCTAATGCCTTTTTTACCAGATGAGTTTCTTGCTAGTGCAGGAACATTCTGCTCTGTCGATTGAGTAATGGGGGTATATGCTTCAGCTGATTGATCTTTAGACTTCATAACCCACTTCTTCTCATGCTGCTTCTGGACATCATCACCCTTTTATTTTCCCTTCTCATTGGATTTGTCATTTCTTGTCAGTAGGTTCTTGCTTCTGCAAAATTTAGCAATATGTCCTACTTTGTTGCATGCATAACAAGTGATATTATTCTTTTGAATTGCCTTTCTACAACCTTGATTATTCCTTGACCTACATTGATTAGCCATATGTCCAAACTTTCCACATGCATGACATTTTGCATTCATTCTACAATTTGTTATCCTATGACCATACTTTTTGCAATTGAAACACTAACTGATACATGAATTATTATTCTGATTGAATCTATTTTTGCATTGACTTGCCATATGACTAAACTTATTGCAAACAAAGCATCTTCCTTTAAATTTATGTGCATTGGATTGCCTTACTGATGACCTCTGATTCCGGTTGACTGGTGGGTTCTCCTGATTGTTCTTCTGACCGGATGTATCATCTTGATTTGCAGTACCAGAGATTTCTCCATGCTCAAATCCAAGACCTCTAGTGTCTCCACTGTCCCTTTGATTTTTTAATAATTTATCAAGCTTAGAATAAATAACCTTGAACTTGTCTTTGTATTCATTTGCAACATCCAGATCACTTCTTAGGACTACCATCATTCTTTCCAACTCTTGCTCATTATTCTGGGATTGCACCAATTTAGTTCTCAATATATCATTCTCATCATGTGCCAACCTAATGCATTCTTTAGATCTATCTTTCAGAGATTTAGCAAGATTTTATTCATTCTTCTTCCGGTCTTCAATCTCCTTGGACATCATCATGGTTAGGGCTTGCATTTTATTCTTCATGATACCATTTTCTTGACTCAACTTATGACATAGATCCTTAAGAGCATTCTTTTCTCCATCATCCTAATTTTGTAATTGATCACAAAGTTCTTTCCTTTTGGTTTGTGCGGATGACAACCTCTCTTGCAGAGTAAAGATGAATTCCTTTGCAGATCTCAGCTCATCTTGTAGCTTCACATTTCTCAACCTTTGAGCATCATAGTCTTCAAGTGTCACTTGAAGTTCTTTCCTCAAACTCATCTCCATAGATTCCAGATACAGGATCTTCCTCAAGATATTAGACTTATTCTGCTAGGCACCAGGATCTGATACCAATTGTTGGAATCCAAGAACACTAAGAGGGGGGGGTCAATCAATGTTCTCCCATAATGATTAATTTTAACCTTATTAACACAACAACTTAGCAACTGGTATGCATAAAAGAAGATAACAATAAGTAATAATGTAACCATAAATATGAACACCATAATACCATATATTTATACATGGAAAACCTCAATAAGGAAAAACCATAGTGGGATTGGAGACCCACAATATCTATCCACTAATCAGATGAATAAATATTACATGTAAGGGGTCTGCACATGCAGGAAGGCCAATAGCCTAGAGCACACTTCTCATCACAAAAGGAGTCTCACTGACTACAAGAAATATTTGGACTTGTTGCCCCATTTTTGGCATGTCTACCATCTGAATTTCAAATGTGTCTCAATGTTGAAAGAGATCCATTAGGTGTTTTTGCATAAGAAAAAAATGTGACTCGAGGTCATTGCTAGTCAGAATACGCAGAATGCATGTGTTTTGAAAATTACCAAGAATTGAGGGAATTCATTTGATAGACATATCCTTAGCATCATTTTATGTCATATGGCCAATTTTTGCATGAACCCAATTCATACTTTGTCATATTTTAAACCTTCAAATTTTGGTGTCTTTTTCCTAGAAATGATTAAAATATCTCATTTTAGGATTCTTCATAAGAAGGAAATAATTTTGTTCACTCATTTCCCTACCATCAACATGTGTTTCAAATTTTAGGATCTAACTCCCTACCGTTTGGAAGATATGGTCATTTTTCTCAAGCCTGAGCATTAAATTTAAAAAATTTAAATTATTTTTCAAATAAATAATTTAATATTTTAGATTGTTTTAATATTGTGGTCATTTGAGGGAAGAAGTTGTCTAAAACGTCATCATCATTTTCATTTATTCTCCTTCGTAGTTGATGGTTTCTGGAGGTCAAAGTCATAATCTTTGAAAGAAATGGTTAAAGATGCTCCATTTGTGAGCATTTTTAACCCATAATCATAACCTTTGCAAAAAAATGGTTAGAAATGATCCATTTTGGAGCATTCTTAACCCATATTTATAACCTCTCACAAAAAAAAAGGTTAGGAATGCTCCAAAATAGAGCATCTCTAGCCTCATTTCCTAACCTTGTGGGCCCACTTTTTGTCAAGAAGGTTAGAAATGCTCCGTTCTGGAGCATTCTTAACCTCTTCCATAATAATTTTTTTTTTAAAAAGGAAGAAGAAGCTTCACACTCCAGGTTATGATCATTAGATGTAATGAAAATAAAGAGGTTTTCATCTCGCGGTTGCAATAATGGAAGAATACATACATAATGTATTTCACTAGATTTTGGAAATTTTCAAGTGATTGCAGTTGGTAAGGTTAATGAAATCTTCTGTAACTTTTTGCTGCATCATCCCAACCATTGATATTCATCACAACATAAAGGATAGTAATATTTTATCATATCTCATACTGGAAACTATTGTTATGGATGTATGCAAGATGTGAAGGCATTGACAAAGCATTTGAACCATCTGATGAAATGTCCCAAAGAGATAGAAACCCATGGAATAAGATGACAGGTTTGTTGAAGAGTTTTTAGAAACTTTAAAGCAGATGTAATTGACAAATATAAAGCCAAATTCCCCCATGCCTTTTCTAATTCCTTTCCTACACAAAATGGGAGCTTCAAACCAGGTTAAAGACACATCGGTCTTTGTAAGACATTGGAGTTAGAAATGCATGCAAACCGTGGAAACAAAAAAAAATACACCACGAGATGCTTTGGTAGACAGTGTGCAGAACGTGGAACATACTCATAGCACATAAATTGTCTCATCACTGCAAGTTAGGATTACAGAATGAATTCCAAATAAACTTCACAAGCAATCTCTCCATTCTCCTTCACAGGCCTATGTCATCCAACACTATGCTGATACTGTGGTTAAAGTGCATATGCAATGTGGAAAGCTTTGACATGGCATGTGAATTGTTTGACTGAATGCCTTAAAGAAATGGGGCCTGGTTTAGTGCAATAATCCGTAGAGAATAGAGGAAGGAATTTGCAACTGCTCTAGTATATATGACTACAAAATCATGGAGCATAATCACTAAAGCAAAATGTCTAATTAAATTGCATATTATAATCCTAAAATTGCAATCTTTCTTCCCGCAAGCCAACATGGAAGCCGTCAAACTAGTCAAGGTATTCAGTAAAGCACATAGGATAAAGGAATTTTGCCAGTCATTGTAGTTATAACTGCTTTGCTAGACCTATATGCAAAATGTAACAACATTTTCCTGCAATGAAGGCCAAATCCATATGATTGCAGATCATGTGAGCATCGTTTTGGCATGTGAACTATTTTGACATAATGTACATGATAAGTATTTGACAAAATGTATGTGCACCGTGGAGGATAAGTCGTGTAGCATGGACATGAGGAATTATGGCAGATGTTGTGATAGCAGTTGTTTTGGTAAACATGCATGCATCATGGAGCATAGACAGTGTGTGAAATTTTTGACAAATTGTTTCAAAAAGAATGCCGCCTTATGAAGTGTAATTGCTTAACCAAATTTCATAACCTTTATAAAACATCCCTTCTCCGTGTCAAAATGAGAGCTTTGGATCAGGGTATAGACACTCATCAAAGTATAGAGATGGAATGATTTCTCTAGATGTCATGATTGCAGCTGTTTTAGAAGATTTGTATGCAGAGCATGGAGCATGTTCATAGAAAATGAAATGCTTGACATAATGCCTTAAAAGAATGCGGTCTTGTTTACTGCAAAAATCAGAGGATATGTAATGGCGGATATAGAGATGAGTCCGATAACTTTTTGTCATCATAGTCTTTGTCAGGCCAATAATGGAGGTACTGTTATGATGTATGGGCAGCTATTGAAGCATGATGAGAGAAGGATTTATGTCATAGGTTATAATTGGAAATGTCTAGATATTTGAAGACTTTCAATACAAAGACAAAGTATATAAACTGTTTTGGCAAAGTTGTGAATATTCATTAAAATAAAGCTGAGTGAGCATTATTTTTATTTGTCATAATGAAATATAAGTTTCATAGCCCTGATTATGCTCCGATTCTCAAATGTTCACTTTCAGGTATTGGGGATACCAATTTGGGAAATTTGAGTCTTTCAGATTTCTGGAAATCAATGGAAAGGAAAGATAAGACTTTGACAGCTTAGAGGTTATTAGATAGTGGATTAGCTCACGTAGCAAGATACCCCACATTAGTGAAATGTCTAGAATTAGTTTTGGAATGCATGAAAGCATTTAATCCAGATATGAAAGAAATTAGGATAGAAGAAGGTAACATGGTCGCTAAACTTGATCCAGTCTCCATTTCCATAACTTTCAGGTTACCTTTCAGAGATCAGTTCATGGAGGTAAACAAGGAATATGCAAAAAATTATTTTATCAATAATGAAACCCAATGTTTGAATAACATATCCAAAAAGTGGTTAGCAAAACCAAGGAAAGGAAAAAAAAAGCTTCCTAAAATAATTCACAGGTCTCTGGTGATGGAAGATATTGCTAATATGGTTATCTTCTTGAACCGGGTCATGAGAAATGAGGACTCAAATGACTTGGAGGGGTGAATGTTCTTGTTCATTAATATCATCTATGAGGGCATAAAATTTATTAATTGGGCCGATTATTAGCAATAATCTTTGCAATCTATTACTAAAACTAAAGGACAATTATAACTTCTACATGACATCATACCTCTTTTATGCCATTGCTGGGATGAAGAAATGGCTAGGATTGAATGCTGAAGGCATTTATGATGATGAAAATCATATTTACAATTATCATCCATAATTGCAGTTGGAGGAAAGTTATCATCATTTCAGGAGGATTAATGATTCTTTCAGTATGTTGACAGTAAGAGAGCTGTAGGGTAATATTGGACTTAGAATATCCTCAGAAGCAACAACATTGATTCAGAAATATGGTAGTTACTTTATACAGTTTCTGAAGTTCACATACATTCGGATAGAAGGTTATGATGGTTGCCTCTCATGTTGCTGAGATTTGTTGAAGATAAGTTGATCCTCATTGAGGTATGCTGACAAACTGTACAAGCCAACAAAATTTGTCGGAACAAAAGAAAGGGTATCATTTCTTTTCCCATTGGACTTGGTTATTATAGGTGTGAGATCTATTCAGATGCTCAAAGTATCAAGAGGTCTATAGAAAAGATTCACCTATATCCTTATGAAATGAGATTTCCCTTTGATAGCAAAGGATATGATACAAGAGAGTTAGAGCTCACTACCAAATTTGAATACTTTCCTGATATAGAAGATTTTTGGCAAGACTGTGAAGATGATTTCGAAGTGCGGAAAAGGGATTGGATGAGATTTTCTATCAAATAGATAATTGACTATAGAATTGAAATAAATGTGAAAGGCATTGAGGATGATGAATCTGATTTGATTGATGGTTTTTACTTTGAAAGGATTCAACTTCTTCCACTTCCACCCATCAATTGGTCAATTTCAGAAATAAGAAGTATTCAAGAAAGATCGACTTATGTGGTTCGAAGGACCCTTGAATGGGTTAAAAGTAAGAGGATTGAGTCTACGAAAACTAGACCTTCAAATAAAGCTAATTACTCAAAGGATAGAAATGGAGCACAAGGAAGTTCTTCCATTCCAGCTAATTCGCAAAGATCAAACCCAGGGATGAGTCCACACCAAAATATTTCCAAAGGAGGTGATGATGGAGAATATCTAGAAAAAGGGAAGGATCTTGCAAAGGCATGTGAAGTTAGCTCTTTCATTAAGAAAAAGAGATCAAAGACAAAGGAAAGACAATGAATCTTGTCAAGGAGCTTGAAGATGAATTAGAAAGTGTTTCACCTCAACATCCTCCCAATGTTGAAAGTCAACAATTTCCTTCCATCTCACCATCTATCATTATTTTATCACCCCAACATGATGATTTTGCCATTCATGAGGAAGTTGAAATGAATGATGCTCATGCTGAAATTCAATCTCTACTCTTCCCAAATAATTTAACATCTTTAACCTCTACATATGTGAACAATCAAGAATCATTGCCATCATCTTCATCCTTTTGGTTACAACAGAGTTTGCAGAATAAGAAGAGGACTGTTCAGCTAATAGCTCCTAGTTTCAATGCAATTGCAAATGTACTTCACAGGACAACCAAACCCAAGAAAACCAAAGTTGCATCTAGATTGGGAATTAATCCATCGTCAGGAAACCTATGTGTTGAAGTAGCTCAACCCATTGTTGAAAAAGATGTAAGTGAAGCTAATGAGGTCGATTTTAGCATGACACGAGTGGATCTAGGTCCTACAACACACAAGGGAGTTGTCCATAATTTTCAAATTTCAGTAGCTATTCTTGTTGACAAAGCAAATAAGGATAAGGAAACAAAGGATCAACTAAAGCAACAAATTCAGGTTTGTTCATCCTACATCAAATTTATTGTGGATTCTTTAGATACACAATTGGAGTCAGCCTCAACTTCAACATTAGCGCACACTGGAGGAATTATTGAGAAGAAGGTGATGGAAGATATACACAAATAGAGGAAACAAAGTAGGATGTTAGAAGAGTGGATTAATCAAATGAAGTTGGAAACACAAGACTTCATTGAGAAGGCCAACGATGTTCACATAAAGATGGATGCACAGGAACAAGAAATTGCAACGGAATTGAAGAATGCCAAAGAACAAGAAATGTCTTGGCAGGATACTTTGAAAGAGTTCCAAAGGATAGCAAAAATAGATATGAATGTACTCATTGCTGAAAATATCTTCTCTCATAAAGAAGAAAATCAATCCAATACATGGTGCAAGAGTATAAGTTGGAAATTGGAGAATATCAAGCAATGCTTGGATGAGTATCAAAAACTCTTGATAGCTTGTGAACAAACAAAGATGAAGATAATAGAAGATACAATGAATATCATTGGTGATGTATCAGTAAAAGAGCAATTTCAACGAATGGATAGTCAACTGCTCTTAAGCAAGTTTTAGGACATAATTAATATTGAATTAGCAGATGTACAGGTGTCAGATGCAAATAGAACGAAGAGGCTCAATGTTGTTTCAGCTACCTCAGGATGGCTAAGCAACTACCAAACTAAAAATGGATAATGTGATCATTGCTAGGTACAATTTCATGGTAGACGCACTCAAAGCATACAAGTCATTCAAGGCCAAAATACCAATTCAACAAAGACAAACAATCAGCTAGCATGCTTTTTCATGATATCAAAAAGTAACACCATGTTCATATCTTTGTATATTCTCTTTTTTTATGTGTTGCTTGGTTAGTCTTGAGTTTATTTCTGGTTTCATTGTATGTTGTGATTTCTATCTCATAGACTCAATGCTAATAGGTTGACTTTTTCTGCGTATAAATATGCTAGTTATTAACTCATTGTAATTTGTGCAGAAATGAGTTAGTTTTTAACTCAAGAATCAAATTTGGTTATGAGGTAGTTATTTTGAGAGGCTATAAATATTAGAAAGATAGATGGAGGAAGGACTTTTTGGATTTTGTGAGTTTGGGACAGCTAGAAATTTTGCATTGTATAATTTCATCATTTTTTAATACAAGGAAGATTAGGAGTGCTTCCATGATTGTTAAGTGTTCATTTTCTTGATGTTATGTAATTATCGTGTGATATTGCAATAGCAAGAATGCAAATTACTTTCCCAGTTTCATGAAGACAATGGTCATATAATGTTATAAATTTCTTTGATATCTTTGAAATATATAGGTGTTATGCAAAATTAATGTTTTGTATCACTCTCTTCTCATGCATAGTCTAGAGTTGATAGTGACAAGTTTAAAAATGGATGGAGTCTAAGTGGCAATTGCATGTTTGTTGTGAAGATTTCCTCCAAATCCATTCATAGTTATTGTTCATTTTCCTTTTCAAGGTTAATTATTCATGAAAATACAAATACCCCTATCATAAAAGGGAGTTGCCCCTCTCAAACGCAGAGGAAGATTGTGTTTCACAGAATGGTCTATCCAACTATTGGGAACCTTTTTTCACTCTTCCATTGGGCACACAGTAGAATATTTTGAAGTGAAAAATCTATTTACTAACAAGACTACAATCCAGAAATAAGAATGAACTGCTAGAATAACATCTCCTATGCTTGAGTACAGTTCCAGTTAAGCTCAATGCCGGAGGTCTTAAACCTCTTACACAAACCCAATTCAGTCACCTATAATTGACCAAATCCTCTACATATTATTACAACCTTATTCGCACACAGATAATCCCATAACCCACGACTACGATCAATAAAAATGATCTACAAAAGAGATCTTACATCATGTTTATACCAACCCGGGACCTAAACAATTAGGTCAGTCACCTAAAAGATAATACAATAAATCCATTACATAAATCGGCAAACCAATGATAACATAATAAATCTAACTGGTAATGCATCGAGAGCATCCACCAAAACGTTACATAAATCAGTTCATAACCTAACAGAATAGCATTAGGTCCGGTGCTGAATGCAACACCACCGATCAACTAAAACATAAACATGATAACCATCAGCATCCTGAAAACCTTCTAGAAGTCATACCAACACCACTTATCAAATCCATCAAAAGATCTTCAACAAAGCTCTACTAGTAAATCCTTACCGGTAACCAAAAGGCTTACTAGAACATATGATAGCTTCTGGATCACCAAATCTTAAACCAACTGAATGTGTCATGCACATGAATAACCAAACCAAACCAATTCCACCAAATTGAACATACCGGAGAATACCAAAGATAGTCTCTAGATCAACATCACAATCCAAGCACTCTACCAGAACCCAGTAGACAACCAAACAAGATAGTGTTGACATCAATGACAAACATCAATGCAACACATAATCAATTCCTCCAAATTGCCAACAATGAGTAGCACCCAAAAGATGATGTACCTACCATGTTGGCGATGCTTCATTTTGGATTTATATGGTAGCCTTGTATGTGGCCATGGTGTTAGGCACTCTTGAGGTGTTGTATACTAAGTTGGTTCATAATTCATGACGATGTTGTACTTCCCTATTGAGTGCACCCTTCTTATATGTGATTTGAATTGCATTGAGGTTATGGCTCTCTCTACTCTTAATTTGATGCTTTTAATGTCCCCATTTTGAAATAGGATTTAATAATAAAATTAATATACAAAAGAATAAAATTAAAATTAAAATGAATAAAATTAAATATAATTAAAATTTAATTAAGTTAAAGAATGGTCAAAAGGCATGAAATGAAAAGTTGCAACTCCCTGAAACATGAGATATAAAAGGAATAAGAGAACCTCATTTGTGAGGAAAGAGAAGAAGAAATAATGAAGCATGTTAATCAAGGAAGAAAGAATGGAAGAAAGAAGGAATGGGAAGTAGATAAGTGACTCTTCCAAAGGAGAGCATAAATTATTAAAGGTTGTGACTTTTTCGAGGGGTATAAAATGATGAAGGGTTGTGACTCTTTCAAAATAGTGGTTATTATGGTAGGTTGTCTCTTTCAAAGGGCATAATTATGTAAAGTTGTGACTCTTTCAATGGGCATGAATTATGAAGGGTTATGACTCTTTTGAAGGGTGGTGATTATGAAAGGTTGTGACCATTACAAAGGGAATACAAGATGAAGAGGTGTGACCCTCTCTCACATTGGAAGATATAAGGGTAGAGGATTTCATTTGATGAAGACATGGAAGCATAGCAGTATTTCTCATTATTGTTACCAAAAATTTGCTACAACTAAATTTGGTGGCCTAATGAGGCCTTACACATTGCAGATGAAGAAAGGTACACAATTTTTTTTTTATAAAATCTTCATTTTGCACATTATGATCTCAAAATAAAAGCTTATTTCATTATGCAAGTATTTTTCAAGAAGCAATAGTAAAAGATTGCATAAAATAGCTTCTGTGTTACAAAGAATGTGTAAGGTTACCCACACAAGCCATGGGTATGACTGAAAAGTGCAACAAATAGAATGATATGCACATGTATAAATAGAAAAAAGAGAAGAACGAGGATCCTTCATTTTCTTTGAATGACGAACCATTGATTTGATCAAGCTGCATCCTCGTATCTTCATGCTCCTAGTGATCCTAGAGTACCTGTAAGGAATGTAGAATAGTTATGTTAGATCTCAGGATCATTAATCTTCTCACAATATATTTATACACATAAACATTAGACTATAAATGGAGAAAATCATTTTTTTTTAAGAAAGAGAATCAGAGAGATCAAAGTGACAAATCATCAGAAGCTTCCAGAGCTTCTTATTTTTATAACTTGTTTGTTCATTGTGCAGGTATAAGACAAGTTTCCATTTCATGAATATTAAGTATGTGGGGAAAAATGGGCTCCCACGAGGGTTGAGCTCACCATACCAGTCATCACTCATAGGGTGACACTAATCATCTTGTTAATCAAAGAATACAATAGTATCCATGGTCCCATATATTATTACTAAATTACAGTATAAACTGTCATCCAATGACAACATATACAACAATGAATGAAGTTGCACTCAATAGTCAACAAGTGACTAGAGCCATCACATAAGTGTAAAAGTAAAAGCAAGCATACAGGTCTTCATTGAGAATCAAAGTTGCTACAACAGACACATAAGGAAAGTAAGGAAATAGATTCATAGTGCAAAACAAATACCATAGCAGCATACAGTGAATAAGCAAGACAAAGGACAATCATTATGAAGATATACAAACTTGTGACAGAGATTGAATGAAAAATCAGATCATGAAAAAGGGACATAATCACCTTAGTCTATAGTACACAAAAGATCCAGAAGAATACATCAGCTAAAAGATAGAGTACAGTCCTTTTAGGACAATCACCTTGAATAAAAGCTACATTGGCAATGAAAGATCTCAAGCAATAAAAAGTAAAAATTCTTCAAGTTGTCATGTACTTATAAGGAAGGTTCTATCACTATTATTTCCCTTGTAATACCATGCAAAGCCTAGAGAAAAAACCTAGAAGTTGTAGTGAACAGTAAACTTTATTACTCTAATGAGCAGCCAGAGGTATGAAGACAATCACAGTCAAGGGTGTGATATAAATAAATTTGAAGATAGGAATCATGTTTCTAAACACAAAGAACAATCCTTGTAGAAACAATAAAACCTTCATGGTATGAAGAGTCATGTCTTGAATAAGGGTTGGGTATATTCAAGGTAATAATGAGTAGCCTCTTCATCATGAAAAAAGGTAATCATGTGTGAAAAGGAAGCAAATCTCATGGCTAAGTAGAGTTACCCAAGGGACACAATCTTATGATGACCATGAAACAACAAAAAATGTTCAAGCAAGTCAAAGTTGAAAATACAGTTACAAAGACTCTCCATGCAAACAAATAGAATTCACCATGTATCAAAAATGGCATAGAAGAAAAGAGTAGTTGTCTTTTGAACCATCAAAAGATACCATAGTCAAAGTGTTTTCTATCAGGACACAGCCATAGCAGAGGTTTTGATTCCAATCTCACAGTGATAAAAAAATCCTAAAAGATATATGACAGTAGCAAGCATCATTATTATTGACAATAAGAAGACTTGAGCAATGATCTAAAACTCTTCGAAGTGCAAAGATCATAGTGATTAATCAAGACAATCTTATGAAGCATTCAAAACATATCATTGTCATAGTCATAATAGTCCTCATTTAGAAGGAAGAAATAACTCCATCTTTTATGAAAATAAATATAAATCAATACTGCATTAATGGTTATACTCATTGCATTTAGAAGATGAGGAAATAATGAAACAATATGTTTACATTGTTAAAGGTTTGTTACAACTATAAAGAGACTATGAAAATTCAATCACAATGTAGATTTCAAATAGCTTGAAGAGCATGTGGCCAAGGCATGAGGTATTAAAGCACACACAATGACCTTTTTTACCCCTAGATTCATGCAAAAGTATGGATAAAGGAGTGATGAAGTCTACAACAAGTTATGGAAAATAAGATGCAGCTCCCATATCTTTCAAGCTTATTCTTGACCATTGGCATTATCTATAAAACATCATACAATGCATAGTGTACAATAATGGCAGCCCCTAATCATAGAGAGTAGTAATTATCTTATAACAAAGATAAGGAGCTTTGAAAGCATTATTGTAACCATTCAATAACAGCTAATGTGATAGTCCAGAGGATCGAGTTAGAGAATCAAAATGACAAGCTTCAGGTATCATTGCAGTCATAATATGTGTAAATGATAGAAAGAAGAGAACTCCCTAAAATCCTAGAGGATCATTGAAAATAACCTTGGTAAAGACAATGAATAAAGCTCCAAAAGGCAGTCTGAGGTCATACAACAACCATCATCCATTAAGTATACATAGTGATCAGCTTAAGAAGGCATTATAGAAAACATTGAAAAGGGCAAAGAGAGAGTTTTAGACAGTGGTTCAAGGTATCAACAGTCTTCAAAGATTAAAGCATGACACACATGCTATGATAAAGGCCTTGAGACAAAAGGAATAAAAGTAATCCTTTATAGCAGCTACAGGTCAAAATAATGAAGATCAAAGCTTTAGAGGATGCAACCATGACTGAAAAGCTAATGCCCAGTTGACTGTCATGAGCTTGATATAGAGTTAAGAATGCATAGTCATAAGACCATGAGCATACCAACCTTTGAATAGTTAAAGTGAAGAATGTTCACTAACAACAAAGAGCAGTAAGAGTAGAACACAATTCATGAAAAGATGGAGAGTTCCAATATGCATTGACAAACACACATTCTCTGACATAGAACAGAAAAAGAAGACCTTTTGAGGGTACTATAGAAGCTATGAGAAACCACAAGCAAGAAGTAAAAAATTGAATAACAATATTTTTGTTGTCGATTCCGCTGGATTGAATCGTGAGACAACCCCTATGAAACTTTTCTATTTCGTATCTCATGTACTCTGAGATTGGTCACCTTGCCTCATAAGTCATGCCCCTTTTATGTCTTAGTTAAGCATATTTTTCTTTTTAGGAGTTAGCTTTGTGTTTTCTCTTTTTATGCATGTTGGGTCTTAAAGCCCAACTTGCATATTTTAGCCTTTGAGTTGCACATCGGGTTTTAAAACCCAATGTGCAAGTTTGTTGTCTTTAGTGGCAGGTTGGGTTTTAAAGCCCGACCTATAGGTTTACCTTCCTAGAGTTGCAGGTCGGGTTTTATTTCCCCATCTGCAAGTAATCCCTCGTGAAGGTTGGGTTTTATTTATTGACCTACATAGAGCATCCTTTGATCTTTAAGTGCATTAAATGCACTTTGTTTAACCTTTTTAAGCTTGATTTTAGTGTTTAATCGACATTTTTCTCACGTTCTTTTCAATTTCTTGCCGGATCAGATATTTTTGTGCATCATATTTTCATTTCTGCAAGCTAGGGTTTTAGTTTTACCAATTTCTGTTGTCATTTCCTTTCATTTTCTTCTTGTGCTAGGGTTTATGAGTGTTAAGAAATAAATCTTGACATTCTCATGATTGCCTTCCAAAACCCAAATCAGTTTTTTATTTTCTGGCACTCAGTGTTGCTTTGCCCTTAGGCAAGTCAGAGTTTTAAGTCCAACCTACGCGAATCTTACCTTGGGAGCAGGTCGGACTTCAAACTCTGACCTACATATTAACTTTTCCCCTTCTCATGTCAAGATTTAAATCCCAACATGCAAAGTATGCTCTTTCCTTTGGGCAAGTCAGAAAATAAAACTCAACCTGCTATTTGATCCTTTTGATAAGGTAGGTCGGGTTTTATTTTTTGACCTACTAGTTTGTTTTGCCAAAAGGCATGTCAGGTTTTAAAACCTGACATGCCTTTTGTTTTGCATGAGGTAGTAGGTCGGGAAATAAATCTTGACTTGCAAGTTGATTTACCCCTAAGGCAGGTTGAGACTTATTTACTGACCTACAACTTTTGATCTACCCTAGTGCAGGTCAGGATTTATTTCTCGACCTGCTAATCATGCCATGTCCCTGACATGTTGGGTTTTAAAAACCAACATGTCGATTCATTTGTTTTATCTTGCACATTGGGTTTTTAAACCCGATATGAAGGGTTGACCTTCCTTAGTGTAGGTTGGATTTTAAAACCCGACCTGTTGTTTTTGTTGTTTTTCTTCCTAATGCATTTTTCTCTTCTGGTTTTGATTTTGATCAAGAAAGGATGTAATTATGATAATGTTGACTCTTTGAACACTGATCTTTGGTGTTGAAATGCAGTCTTTTGCAAATGTTCTCTCCTAGCAAGTCAATAGGAAAGAAAATGAAGTACAAGTACAACAAGTACTTGAGCATGTTCCCAAAAAGATCTGTTAAATAAAATGTGGACCAGATCCAGGATATTGAAATAGGGCATGTGGACATGGAGGAGTTTCTGAAAAGAGTTCAAGATGTTCCCTAAAGGATGACTCATCTTATAGCTAGTGAGATCCATAAATATGTATCTTTTTCAGTGGCAACTCATGATCTTGACTTTGTATTAGCAGAAATAGAGCACTTTGATGCTACAACTAGATAGATCAAAGATGTAGATGGGAATGTAGTCATCTATCTTGATAGTGAATACTTTAATAGTATTTTCAAAGTTTCTTATAAAGAGGAAGTTGTGTATATCACTATGGCAAGTGCACAAAAATGGTATGAGAAAAATGAAGTCAAGTGTAAGAAAACAATCAAAAATGTTTTCTTACAAACTGCTAGAAACTCCACAACATCTTGTTGGCCAAAAATCTTTCATAGGAGTTATTTCACTATGGATTATAATGATATTGTTACCTTGTCACAGATAAAAGGGCTTCCAGATTATCACTTCTTTAAAACACAGATGTGTTGGTATATGAATATCATCAGGAAAGGGAATTATAAAATAGACTGAGGTGACCAAATCAGTGATGCGATTTGCAAACAATTGAAGGAAGTTTGAACCACCTATAAATTTTATATGACTTCCTACCTTGTGTATGCAGCCGCCTCCATGACACATTTTTCATTACTGTCTACAAAAGGTGAAAAAAGGCAAACTCCAGCATGGGATTATTATTCTCTGTTGACCATTTCCAATTGGAGAAGTCACTTACGAAGGGTCAATGATGAGTTCTTTGTTGTATGGAAGTGCTTGTTTGACAAAGAGTTGTAGAAAAAGAGACTTTCTGATGCATCATATAATTTTTTTTGTCAGTATGGATGCATGTACTTGCAATTTCCAACATTCGCATACATCCATGTAGGTTGCTTTAAAGGTGAACCTTTTATGCTACCAAGGTATCCATCTGATAAGATTATTGTGATGGATCTATGGCATAAATTAGTGTATGTACATGAGAGATAGTCTTCTTCACACAATACTGGTATCAATTCTTCCCAGTCTATTGGTAGGTATTTAGTATTAACTACACCAAAACCCAAGAACATGGAGGAGGAAATGTAGTGGGTAACAATGAGAAGATTCAAAGCCCATAATAAATTTGATTCTCGTGGGATGAAAAATAAGATCCATAGGAATTATGTACATGTATGTACATCGGCTAGAGGATGTTTGGGCGGATTCTAGAGATGATTAATATGTGAGGAAACTTGATTTTGGTCACCTCACACTTGAGCAGATTGAAAACTTGAATTTGGCCAAAATTCCAAATACATGGGAGG
Source organism: Cryptomeria japonica (assembly GCF_030272615.1). NCBI lineage: Eukaryota > Viridiplantae > Streptophyta > Pinopsida > Cupressales > Cupressaceae > Cryptomeria > Cryptomeria japonica. The sequence continues at coordinate 265,687,380 of NC_081410.1, forward strand.
ATACTACCGATGATGTTGTGGATCCCATTTATTTCAAGAACAACATTTCTAATAATCCTCTTCCTCTTATCCAGTGGTCACAGAAGGAAAATAAATCTATTTCTGCAAGATTTGCCCCTATCATGGCAAATACTAATGTATGGTTGCTAAAGAAAGGCATCAGGATGAAACAACTCCCTACAAGTTCTGATGAGGAGCAAGATGATGAAGGTCTTGTTGTTAATACATTAGAAATGAGAAACAAGAATAGACAAGACCCACAGGAGCTACCACCAATTTCATCTCCTAGGTCAAAGGGGAAGAGAGCTACATAGAAGTTCACTATCAAAGGGCCAAAGAAAAGAGAATCCTCATCTCAAGCTACACAAAAGGACGTTTATGAGGAATCAGCAATACAAGAGCCAGAAAAAGGACAAGAAGAGGGAGAGATACCATAGGAAGAAGAAATGAAAGATGTGGGGGAATCATTTCCACCACTAGTTACTACCATTTCTATGACAACACAGGTTCCTTCGTCAACTCAAGTAACCATTCATTATATTGAATCTGATTCAGATGAAGAGTATGAAGAATAGGATGATGAAGGCTTATATGTTGGAGAAGACGATGAATAATTTGTGACTTTTTCAAGCCTTCTGAGTTTCGATGATGTACCTATGTCTATGATTGAATCTTCAATATTAGACTTTACACAAGCAATGACACATATTTCTCAAGAGCAACAGATAGTGACACTTCCTTCAGGTGTTGTTACTATAGAAGATCCACCACTTGTTTCGACTATTATCACTACAACAACTCCACTATTGGTGTCTACCACTATAGCAGCAACATCTTCTTCTCAAGTTATCAATGTTGTTGATACAACTTCCCTTATGTGAGTATCCCAATCTGATGCAACTACAAGCCAGGTTACAATACAAGTATATGTGACTGCTCAAATTGATACCACAACTCCAACAACAAAATCAGATCTTCCTCCATGGTTGGATATTGTGGCACCCAAAAGAAAGAAGCAGGTAATCTCACCAAATGATTTTGATTTTGATCAATTAGGTCTTGTCAAGTAGAAAGTCACCAAGAAGCCCAAGATTGTGTCTAGAATCTTGGTTGATCCAGTAAGAAAAAGGAAATACACTGAGGTCTTGGTGCCATCTTTAGATAAAGACAAGGACAACATTCAACCTGTAGATTATACTATGTAGACTGTAGAACTTGGTGTAGAAACACATGAGAGTGTTAAGAAAAACTCTAAAACTGCTTTCAATTCTCTCATGCGTAGATTTGATCAGGAAAGAGATGAGAAGATTGAATGGAAGCATAAATATGAATAGCTAACTAGCATTCTTCATAAAATTACGCAGTCATCACAAGAGGTTAAGCCAATAGTTTCTTCAGTTGACATAGAAGCACTTTAAAAAGTAGAGCGACTGGGTACTAGGGGCAGAGTAATGGAAGAATGGATTGATCACTTGAAGTCAAAAGGGACACATCTCATTGATTCTATTGTTAGTCTTTTGATTAATTTTGAGAATGTACAAGTACAGGTTCAGGATGTACAATCTTTATTATCCCAAGAAAAAATAAAACTTGAGAAAGATTTAGGGCTTTGGGATAAAATAAGAGAACATAGAGTAGACATCCTTGTTGATAACAACGTGGTATTGACTTGGGGTGAGTACATCCAAACCTGATCAATATTGACACACAATGATGATCTAATGAAAATGCTAGTAAAGGATCTAAATCAAGATAAGAAAGCATGTGCTAATGCAATCACAAATATTTCATCAGGGCCATCAAAATTACCTTGCCAGTTATTTGATACAGAACAAAAGGTTTTACCCAATGAGACCGTCAAACAGGAATTCCTCACCATGATCGATCAGTTGGTAGATGATCAATTTTCTCTTACGTCATTTGATAAGTTGATTGAAATTCAAGTCAACTTAGATGATCTTGCATCAGTTTTAAATAAAGCTAAAAGGTCTTATGTAGAAGTCAAAGATTCTATCTCTCATGTACAGGTTGTTTCCAATGCCACTTCAGGGCTGGACAAATATGAGATACAAGCTACACTAGAAAGGTTTGAGGAATCCTAGAAAATCAATGAGGGGGGGGAAATAAAGAGTAAAGTGTCATTGACACTATGTAGTTTTCATGTAGTTGCATCTTTTCTTATTGCGAATTTTCTTGTAGTTGCATTTTTATTTTATGCAGCAGTTGTAGTCAAGTGGGACTCCATAGTTGAATTAGTCAACCGTGCCCACATTTTTCTCCACTCTTTTCTTATGAAAGGAGGAACCTCATTTGTAAATATTTATCTTTTATATGCTAAGCAAAAATCTGCCAAATTGTTGCCTCAACTAAGACTTTGAGCTTTTTGTGTGAAGATTCAATCAAGCAAATAAAGAAATCAATTCCTTTTGATTCCAAACTTAGTGTTGGGACAAAGATTTTATATGAGTGGATGTTCCTATTTTCATTTCTTATATATGTTCTTTAATTCATTGATATTGGTGACGTTTTTGTTCATGTGATTAAGGGAGCATCTAAATTATGGCAAATAGACTTTGAGTTATTTTCATAATTAGGAATTAGTATTGTGATACAATGATTAGGTAATAGGCTTTGAAATATTGCTGGTTTCTTTAGATTATTTAAAGTTTCATATATATATGTTGAAGACTTTGAGCTACAAGCTATATTAGTTATAATTGTAATTGATTTGAACGTTAGATGGTAAAATCACATAAGACTTTGTGCTTATGCGGTTTTAGAGATATAATTTAGTCATTGTATGCAAGTTTATTTAATTAGTTATTTTGTAAGAAGTTTCATCAAGTAAAGGGATATACGTGAATTCTGTAAAAAAGAGAATTATATGCCCTAAGCTTACCCCCTAATTTAATTTCAAAGTTGTTGAAATACCCAAATTCTATTAGGGAACCTCACCTTGATGAGAGGAGAGACTTTGTCAAAACATAGTTGTGTGTGAAATACATATTTTTTCATTAGTACGCTAGTGAAAAAATATTCACCCAATAGTTTTTTGGGGACTCTGGTGGGAGCGACGTGCAACCGGTATTTTCTCTTTTGGGTTGCAGTGTGTTTTTCCATTGTAATATCTATATTGCTGATTTTCTCAAGGTACTAATCTGGCTGATCAAAGTTACACTCATGGTCAAAGAGAACAAGGGATTTTTGATACTATGTTTGAGTTTTTGCAGCAACATAATTTTCAATTTGTGACTCCTCCGTGATCAAGATCTCCTTTGTAGCAAACAAGGAGGCTTCCTCCTACTGTACAACGATCTCCTATTCCAAGTGAGGCATCCAGTTTGCAAGTTGTAGTTATCCCAACCGTCATTCATTTTGTAATTCCCCCATATAATCCACTAAATATGGCTGCCCAAGGTCCTTGGGGTACTACTTTTGGTCCCTTGAATCTTATGGAACCTCTACATGAACTTCCAAAAGGCACAAGAAAGAATTTTCCTAATTTTTTGGGAGATGGTGCTCAACACCCTGATGAGCACATCACTTCTTTTTATATTGCATGTAGTGTTCTTAGGGTTGAACATGAAGATGTTTCTATGAGATTATTTATTGAAAATTTACAAGGTGTTGTTTCTTATTGTTTTTATCATCTTCCAAATAATTGTATTACAAATTGGGCTAGCCTCTAAACAAGGTTCGAAGCAAGGTTCAAGCCCACTAAAGATGATCATGCGCTTTTAGTGCAATTGACTCATATGAAGAAGGAACCACAAGATCCTATGCGAGAATTTGTGGCAAAGTTCAATAAGTTGTACAACCGCATTTTGGTTGCCTCACAACCTACTACTATAAACTTAAATTTTTTCTTTATTAATGCTCAACTATCGAAAGTAAGTTTTCTTTTGCATAGGAATAATCCTGCAAATTTGGTTGTTGCACAACAGTTGGCCATATCAGTTGAAGATGATCTTATCCTTGTTGGTAAGATAAGAAAGGATCCTAACAAGGTTAGGAATAGTCAAATTTTTGATGCATCATCCTCTTCAACAAATTCTGTAGATCCTATGATTCAAAAGCAAGCAAATGAATTGTTAGCAATCAAGAAGCAAATTTTTGTGCAAGGTAATGCACCATACCGTAATGTTCCAAGGAGAACATTTCCTGACAATGCTTCCAATTATGCTTCTCATAATAAAAAAAAATTACCTCCAGCTCTACAAAGACTTGCATTGGAAGCATCGCCTCAATATTTGGCTACCGGTTATTATGAGGCGGAACAAAATGATCTTCCACCTTTTGGTGAAGATCTTCACACCACACTATGTCACTCTTAGATGCCTTCTTCATCAATCAAACCTCACCGGTTAGCTTAATTGTTAGACCTTCCGGTAGTGTGCCACCATGCACACTACCTGCACTATATCTAGTTGAGAAGCAGTAAGATACAATAAGTTGCCTATCATGGATCTATACAATGTCCGATCCACCACCAGTGATTCATCATTCTTGCTTAATTTTCTTCCAGTCCCCATGGGAGAACTTACCGGTTTGCAATCCTCCATTTGAAATTTCTTCAACATATCCTTTACATACTTGGTTAGTGAGATAAAGATTCCCTTATCTTGCTATGATATCTGCAAACCAAGGAAGTATGTCAATTCTCCAAGATCTCAAATTTTGACTACATTTGATTAGCAAATGCTTTGCAAAGGGTGTCCTTATTGCCTCCAAATATAATGTCATCTACATACATAACCACAATGATAATGTGGTTTCCATCTTTCTTGATGTATAAATTGTTGTCAGCACTCCCTTTTTGAATCCTTTCTCCTTCAGGTACTGATCTAGCCTTGAATACCATGCTCTAGGAGCTTGCTTTAAACCATACAGGTCTTTCTTCAACTGACACACAAAGGTTTCATCATCATGTAACAAAAACCCTTCCAGTTGCTCCATGTACACTTCTTCCAAATTTCTATTGAGGAAGGTAGATTTTACATCCATTTGATATACTTTATAACCCTTGTAGGCAGAAAAGGTTATAAACATTCTAATTGCTTCTAATCTAGCTACCAGTGCAAATGTTTCTTCAAAATCAATGCCCTCTACTTGAGAGTAACCTTTGCACACAAGTCTAGCTTTATGCTTAACAATTTTACCTTCATCATTCATCTTATTCTGGTAGACCCATTGGTGTCAATGATGTTCTTGTTGTCCAGTCTAGGGACTAATTCCCAAGTCTTGTTCTTCTCAATCTGCTACAACTCTTCTTCCATGGCATCCATCCATTTCTGGCTTTTCCTGACCTCATTGAATGTTTTAGGTTCTACTTCAGTCATGAGGTAGAAGTTGACTTGTTCATCATTCTGAGAAAGTCTTCTCTTATTCTTCACACCATCACTTTTATTACCTAAAATCTACTCTTCTGGGTGGTTCGTCTGCACATACCGGTTAGGATCCTTTTTAGATTCTTCTTCTAGTTCATTGTCTGACTGAGCTTCCTCACCTTCATCATCAGAATCATCATATTGGTTTACCTCTGATTGTCTTCCTTTGTGCATATCCTCATCAACTCTTACATGCACACTCTCAATGACTCTTCTTAGTCTTTTGTTATAGAATTTATACCTTCCTTGTTGTTAGATGAGTAACCAAGGAATATTCCTTCATCACTTTTGGAGTCAAAACTACCTAGACCATCCATATCTCTCTTGATAAAACACTTGCTTACAAATACCTTGAAGTATTTGACTGATGGTTTCTAGTCATACCACAAATCATATGGTGTCATTTTACTATTTTTTCTTAGTTGAACCCAGTTCAAGGTATATGCAATAGCATGAACCGCATCCTTCCAATATATGTCTGGCAAATTGACCTCATTTAACATGGTCCTGGCCATCTCCTTGACTATCTTGTTCCTCCTTTCTACCACACCATTTTGTTGTGGCATCCTAGGGGATGAGTATTGCCTTCTAATTCCATGTCTTTCACAGTAATATTCAAACTTATTTGATGTGAAACCTCCACCCCGGTCTGATCTTAGACATTTCATCTTGCACCTACTTTCCTTCTCCACCATCTTCCTAAAGATCTTGAATATGTCAAATGCTTGTGATTTATCTTGTAGGAAAGTGACCCATGCCATTCTTGAATAGTCATCAATGAAGAGCATAAAATATCTTTCACTGGCAAGAGCTCTTGTCCTAGTTGGACCACACAGATTTGTATGTACAATTTCAAGTGGTCTTGAGGTGTTGTGTTCTTTTGTTCTGAAGCTCACCTTAGTCTGCTTCCCTTTCACACATTTATCACAAAATATGCTTACCGGTTTGATGATGGGGAATATTTATTACACACCCATTTTTGCTTACTACAACTAAGTTATCAAAATTTATGTGGCCTAATCTTTTGTGCGACAACCAACTTTCATCCACTTGTCCCAACATACATTGGGATTGAAAACATTCTTTCAGATTGTATACATTACGGTCTTTCCTCTTTCCTTTGGCTATAGTCTGACCAATACTCTCTTTCTTTATCTGGTAACTAGTAGAATCAAAGGTGAATTTGTAACCTTTGTCACACATCATGTGCCCTCAGTTTTCCATCAATATTTAGAGTACCTTTTCCCTTTATTTTGATGGATGAGTTGTCTCCGAATCTTATTGAACTACCATTCCAAATATTCAAGCTTGATAAATTTCTTTTTATCACTGGTCATGTGGTTGGAACAACCACTGTCTACAACCCATAGATTTTTCCTTTCAACATGTAAGGTAGTCTGCACTATCAGACTTGATTCTCCCTTATTCTTTTCTTTCTCAAACCATACCGGTTTGGTTTCCTTCTTCTTTTCAGCTACTATTTTATGCTCTAGTTTAACCACTGGTTCTTGATTAGGGTTTGTACTCTTATGCTTTATTTTCCTCCTTTTACAAAACTTTGCTATATGTCCAAACTCTTAACAGTTATAGCATTTCATATTTTCATTTAAGGATGAATCTTTGAAACTATTGTAGGACACTGGTTCACTCCTCCTACATTCAAAACTCCTATGACCAAATCCATTGCACTGATAATAGAGAACATTCATATCTTAGAGTAAATTAAATGGATTTCTACTTTAATAACTCATGGAGGGCTCATTGGTTAATCTCCAATCAGCTATCCTATGTCCAAATTTGTTACACTGGTAACAATAACCATGAAAGTTTGGAACATATTGGTTAGGTTGCCTTGGTCTTGCAAATGATTGCCTCATTGGGGGTCTTCCTTTCATGATGCTGACTCTGGTGAATCCTTCATAATCAACTCTTGCATGTCTCCTTGGATCTGCATCTCGGTACATTGAGTGTGGCCTCCGGTTCATTGATTATGTATACTGGTTTGTGTGGTGGTTTCTAACAACATCTGCATATGTCTTCTTATCAGTATCCTTGCTTACTATGAATGTCTTCTTCCCTTCACCTTCACTTGAAGAAGTGAACTATATCTCCTTACTAGATGTGTCCTTACCATTTGAACATTGTCCTTCTCCAAATCCTAAGCCACCGATATCTTTAGATGGCTTCTGTTTGCTCAACATCTTGTCCAAGGCTTCGGTGTTGCCTTCATATTTTCTTCTCACTTTCATTTATTCCTTACTTTTTTCAAGCTCCTTTCTGAGCTTCACTATTTCTGCTTCCAGATCTTGATGCTCCTTTTCCTTCTTCATTTGATTAGAGGATGTAACTTCCCATATCCTCTTGGCTTCTTCCAACTAGAGTTTCAAGTCAGATATAACTTGATTGGACTCATCCAGGGATTGCTTCAAGAGACCTTGTCCATCTACTACAACAAGCTTTAACTTCTTGAATTCTCTTCCTATTTTACTCAGCTCCTCAAGAGCACTTATGAGCTCACCTTCTAGATCCACTCTGGTGTCAATGTCTTCTTCTTCCTCATCTTCACCAATCGGTTCATCAAGTGCCATAAAGACATTAACCTCTCTTTCATTCTCATGGTAGTCATCTTCTAATGCACTTTCTTTGTCTATGGCATCATCCTCAGTAGTATATAGGTTGTTCTGCTTCCAGTAGCCTCCTCTTCCTTTCTGGTAGACATTTCTTTCTTTATCTTTACTAGAAGATCTACTAAAACTTATTTTCTCATCTCCACTGGTTTCATTATAAGGATATTTTGCAGCAAAGTGTCCAACTTTACCACAGTTGAAACATTCGAGTGGTAAATTTCCTTTATACTTGTCGGATTCTCTCTTGAGCTTTCTAACAAAGTTTTCTACCTCTGCATCCGAGTTTTCATTGGATCCTTTATGAGAAACCTCTTCATTGCCCTTTTTGGTGGATTTGAACGCTCCTATTTTCTTGAGGATGCTTCACCGATTGTTCTCATTTCATAGGCTGTTAGTGAGCCAAATAACTCATCCATTGTGAAAATCTTCAGATCCTTGGGTTCCTCTATGGCAGAAACATTAGTATCATATTTAGATGTGAGATACCTAAGTATCTTGTTGACAAGAATCTCATCTACAATTTCTCCTCCAAGTCCTTTAATGGTGTTCACAGTTTCATCTATTCTGTGAAGGTAGTCTGCAATCTTTTCTTCATCCTTCATCTTGATGCCTTCAAGTTGACCCCTTAGTGCTTGTAGCTTGGCCTCTTTGATTTTTGCATCTCCTTCAAATAACCTCTGCATTTTATCTCAATTCTCCTTGGTGGATGGACATTCCATGACCTTGACAAACTCATTATCAGACAACCCACTTAAGATAACATGTTTAGCCTTTGCATTATTCTCATACTCCTTCTTAGCATCTGGATTAGTGGGAGGAACACTAGGGATAGTATACCCATTCTTGACAGACATCCACACATCAAAACCAAGGGAGGAAATATAGGTCTCCATTCTTCTACTCTAGAAGGCATAGTTAGATCCATCAAACATGGGGGCTTTTGAGGAGGCAAACTCATTTCTTGCCATTGTCTTCTAAGACTAGAATCTACCCAAGCTTTAATCAACTGGGAACCTAGGCTCTAATACCAATTGTTGAACACAATGTACCACTAAGAGGGGAGTGAATCAGTGGTTCCTAAATTCTTTTCTATATAAACAACCTTGGAATACCGGTTATCACTCTAAGAACTAAACATTCAAATCGGTAAGACAAATGTGGATATCCAAAAAAAGAAAAAACACAAATGTAACCCACAACACCAGATGTACGAGGAAAACCCAATATGGGAAAAACCTCAGTGAGAAATGTTGTTGGAAACTACTACTCCAATCCAGCCTCACAAAGAATAAATAGTTTACAATGATTTAGGGCAACAACCCAAGGAGCACCAACCCCTACACCAAGCTCCAACTTAGTGTTGTATAATGAAATACAATTTTGATATAGTTATAGCACCTAGTTGCAAATGAGTTCTATAACACCTGATCAATGGATTTTTGTTGGTTAACAACCTCCTCTTCTTCACTGGTTCTCACACTACCGGTTATTAGATTACTCTCTCTGATCACTCACCAGTTACTTCTAGCCTCTCTTCTTTCTCCCTTAGCCTCACACCACACTATGTCACTCTCGGATTCCTTCTTGATCAGTCACACCTCACCACTTAGCTTAAGTGTTAGACCTGAAACAGTTTATCGGTTACTCTATCTCTATCGGTTAGACCCTCTCACCTATTTGCCTGCTCACTCAGTCTGTAAATTTCTTAGAATAAATTCTAAGGAAGATGATATTTCTCCTTGCTCAAGCTCTCTTCTTTCTCACTCTTCACATCAAGCATCAACTAATTTCAGTCTTGATCTCACATATTTATCTTCTAGGGTTCCTACCAAAGCAGCATTCAAATAGTGTCATGTTGGGTTTTTCCTTCACCAACTCGATCCGTATTGGATTTGATCTGATTTTCTTTTCCAAATAGATGATTTGCATGTCATCGATCAACACTACCAACACCTTACATTCCAATGTGTGTTTTCTATATCTAGAGGTCTGCACCATGCTTTTCTACTTTTCTCTGTCACACACCATTAATGGCTTGATTGTTTCCTTTAGCAAATGGGTACAAAGATCAAATCTTCTTGTAGGATAAGTTCAATTGCTTTCCATCTTGTCTTTGTTGAGCCACAATATTTTGGCATCCTTCATGACTTGCGGGTTCTTCATAAAAGTCAACTTGCTTACTAGTTGTTACGTCGATGCACACTTCAATGACCTATGTATTATCACCACCTAGCTTCCAGCTATCATCTTTGTCGACATCCACCTCTGCTTAGTTTTCTATGTCGGTTTGACATTCTTCGTTGACCAAGATTGACTACCAGTTCAACTCACCTTACTGGTATAACCTAACTCCATTGGTGGGTCTTCATACCTGAAAACCTCTTCTCTGTTGGTGGTTCAACTTGGCCTTCCATCAAACATGTTATTCCTACTACTCAGTCTATTTACCAACAACATTATTCTTCTTTGAGTATACCGGTTTACATCCTTTAGTTCTTCTCTTGCTTGCTTGCTTTGCCTTGTCGATGGTCCTACTTTACTGGTAGATGATACATTTCATGTGTATCTGTAACTTACCTTAAATCTTCTTATATACATATGGATTGACATCATCATGTCTTACTTCTCCTATACCGGTCACCACTTCTTACTCATCGGTGATCATGCCAAACCAGTTGACATCAATGACAACTTAATGCCATAATGCCAAAATCACCACATAAGCTAATGCCCAATAAAACAAATTCCACATAACATGAGATTTATACATGGAAACCCAAAAGGGAAAAACCATGGTGGGACTTAATAACCAAAAGATTATCTATCTTAAGAATAGAAATCTTGACCAGTTAAGGTCTTACAAACATGCCCTGTTAGGAGCAGACCCAGTAAGGAGTCACTCGGTTAAGGGATTTAAATGATGAGCCTTTTTAGGAGATTTGACATGTTAGGATCAACCTCCCAAGAAGATTTAACACTCTGATCTAGAGTCACCCAGTTAAGGTATTTACAAATTGAGGCCTATTAGGACCTACCCGGTTAGGGGATTTTACAGTTGTAACTGTTAGGATAACAACAGTTCAAATTATCTTCACGTAACACGTCTATGTCTAATAAGATCTGCTTCAGATCCTCAAAACATCAATAACACATCAATACAGAGCTTCACTAATCACCGCACAATCACAATCTCAATATTCGCCTTCTATCTTATTTCTATCTCATAAATCATCACATATTTTATAGACATCAACTAAGTCGGCTACAACCTTGGAACAATTTCCTAGGTTCAATGAATCTAGACAAAATAATATTACACGTCGATCCTATGTCGACCACCGACATAACAAATCAAATCATGTCATTTTACCGATTTAAGTGACTTTATCACTACTGGTTAAGTGTTCATCAGAATACTTGCTCTATACATCAAATCTTGCTTGTCTGGTTGAATCTACCAATGCAGTCATGAGAATAGCTCCAAATACCTGTCTCCATCACTCTTGTAAAGATGCATCATTCAACTCTTCATCAATCACCTATACCAATTGCATGAATGCAACTCTGTCTTTGTTTACCGGTTAAAAACCTATTTGTCGGTTCACTGGTAAACTATCATTTGTACTGATTATACCTTACTGGTTGGCTTCCAAGACTTCGATGACCACAAAAATATTGTTTTCATCAATGACAACACAAAACTTAGTCATGAAACCTGAATCTCAATCTCTTCATCACATTCATCAATCAATTATTTACCGGTTTCATATCACAACAATGTTTACTGGTTCAGTCAAATGCCAACATTCTCCCCCTTTGTCATTGATGGCAACACTTAGGAAAAAAATTGTCAACTAAGTGTGAAAAACAAAAATTGACTACATGACATATACCCCCCCTAGCAATTGCGTGCTATTACAAAAATTAAAAGACTTATACTACTAATCTCCCTTTACTTTTACATACAAAATTTTGATTGACTCTTCTTCAACTATTACTCCCCCTTTGACAACAATGCCAATCAAAGAAGTAAATAAATGAAAGATAAATACATTTACATCAAAATTGCATGGCATATATAGATATAGAAGTTCAAAAATTTTTTACAATGAAATCTTTGAAAAACCATCACTAAAATGTGATTTCACTTGTGTCAGATCATTATGCCAGGTTTCCAAAATAGTGCTAGTTATCTCCACAAGTGTCCTCACTTGTTCAACAAACTCCTTCATGGCATCTAGAGTGCTCATTTCCACCTTCAGTATCAGTTGTGTCTATAATTCCTGCAGTGATCTAATCCTCTTAACCTGTTCATGTTCATAAGATTTCAACTTATGTTGAAGTTCTACAACCGATTTGCCATATTTAATAGCAGAGTCATTAAGGGGCTTGAATGACTCACTAAGAACTTCAAGTTCTTGCTCAACTTCCTCCTTCTTCTTCAAATCTATACAAAACAATAAAAATTTGGAAACGGTTGCAAGTATTTTACCTTCGGTTTCAAGTCCTTCTTTCAAACAGTCCTTATTGATAGTAAGAGCAACTTTACCTTAATCAATTTCAGTCATCTATTGCTCAGTTCTTTTCTTCTTGTAATCATTCTCAACACTAACATAAGTTGCATCCTCAAAAGATTTCATTTATTCTTCGGCATCAGAAACAAGTTGCCAAAGCTTGTCAATAGGAGTAACAAAATTGTTTATGCCTCCTTTTGATGTTCTTCCATCCTCTTCTTCTTGGTCTGGGATTGCATGGCAGTTGCAATCTCCATCAACTCAGTTGAGCTCAAATTATGCATGTATAGTGGACCTTTGATGCTTATAGCATCATCATCTTCATCATCTACAAGTTTATTTTTAGAATCAAGTGACAAAGGTGTCACTTTAGGTTCAGTATCCTCTGTTTTCTTTTCTCTAGTCTTATTTTCCTCTTCTTTTTATTTTTTTGTTTCTTGTACCGATGGGGGCTATGTATCAACAGTTTGAGTAACTACTGATGGCTCCTCATCTTTCTTTTCTTCCTGTCCCTATTCCTGTTCATGTTGCTTAGACATTTCAACATCAATATCATGTACATTTACATTGTCAAAAGCACCAACATCATCATTATTACTGGTATCATCATCATCGGGGATAATCTCAGGTTCATTTTGTGTGTTCACTGGTTGATTATCCAGCATAATTTCATTAGGCCTATAATCAGTTATTTTAACACCTTTCGATAGATCTTCGACCTCAAACCTATTTGGTTCATCTTCCTTAACATCTTCCTCTTCATCCGGAATCAGACCCGATACCTTTTTCAAAATTTGTTCAGTCTTCTCATGGACTGATTGGGTCTCGCCAATTAACATTCTTGTCAACCTTTTCTTTGACCTAAAAGATGACTTTTCCTTAGCAAGAATTTCATCTAGCTCTTCCTCAGTAGCTTCAGGTTGCAAGTTTTTCAAAAAATATTCAATGTATTCTCTATCTTGTTCCATGGCTGCCTGCCATCTAGCATCAATTATATTATACAATGTATTTGGAATTTTCCCTTGCAATTCAATTAGGGCCTTGTTGTATTTATTCATCATTTAAACAAATGCATCTTCTATTTCCCTTTGTTCATCTTTACTAAATTTATCAAAGAGTTTCCTCACACCAGTCAATATACCATACTCTTTAATGTTTATTATTAATTTTTCAAGAGGTGTTAGCTTGATTACCGATTTCTTTGGATATTTCACAGTTGGAGTACCAAAACCCTTTAACCTTTTGGAATTGGTCCTTAGGGCTTTCTTCTCTCCATCAGACCCAGTCTCTTCTTCATTAGCATCTATCGGTTTATGTGCTTGTTGCTTTTTCCTTTTACTAGCCTTAACTGGTGTAGTAAGAGGTTCAACAATCTTACCTTTTCTCTGGAACTAAATCTTTGAAGGTTTCTCCTTCGTAGTTTCTAATGGTTTCTCCTACTCAATATCTACTATTTTCTCCTTCTTAATAGCTGTTGGTTTTTCTTTCTCTGCAGCCTTCTCCATTCCAGCTCTTGTCTTTACACCGGTGGGAGTACCAGTTGGTGCACTTGATGTTCTGGTCTATTGAGCAGCATGCTTTGCTCTAACTTTAGCAATGTCTTCCTATGTGAATCCTACTTGCTCTGCAAATTCTTTGACTTCTTTCTTACTTTATTTGCAATTACCAATCTTTGAAGTTCAGAGTGCACTTGAAGGGATTTATCCTTGTAAGTGCCAAACCGTTCTGCAGTTGTATCTACTAGTTGGTCAAGCAAATGATCAGCATATGCAATCAGAAGATCTTTGTCCACTTCATATCCCATGGGCATAACCCATGTAGTCCGGGGCACAAACTCCTCCATCATGCAAGTATCTGTGTCAACCATAAAGAAAATTGTGCTTTTAGACCGGTTGACAACTTCTGCCAATATCCTTTCCCTTGCATGCATTTTCTTTTGAAAGTCTTTAAAATATCCCGATGCAATTTTGCCAAAATCATTACCAAGCATTCTAATGTTGTACTTCATCTGTATCAATGCAGGAGTGCCATCTATCCATTGGATATCACCAATACAAGGGAGACATTTATGAAAATAAAAGAATAGACCAAGGATTAATTGACCAAATTTAAACCTAAACCTCTTATCCTTCTTGATGGCTTCTAGGTTCAGCACAAGTTGACTCCTCAATGCCTCTGACAAGTCATTATCAACATCTTCTTTGATCATCTAGTGGGCAGTGTGGATAGAAACAACATAGATGTTGTTCATCCTACTAGAGTAATAGATCTGATAATCGATCACCATAGAGCATATTTTATAGTCGAATCATTAATATTATTCATCGTCATTTCTCTTCCATCCCATTTAGATCCTATTAAATTTTCTACATCATTCTTAGGAATGGATCTCAAAACAGGAACCCCACTGGTGGCACAAAATCCGGTGACTACATGAATAGCTTCCTTAGAAATTTTATATGGTCGGTCGAGTCACATAAACTAGTCATGAATCCTGCTAAGTACATATTTCACAAGTTCATCATAAAAATTATTAATGAAATTTAGGGCATGGTGAAACCCTTTCTCAGTAACCCTTTTGAACTGGTCCTTCAAAATACCATTCTTATCACACAATGCTTTATATTGATAAAAAATAGTAGCAATGCCAAGATCCTCTAGTTTGCAATCATAGAAATATCTAATATCTTCAACATGTAAGACACCATAAGGAACTCCAGATAGAGGTCCGATGGGATCAATTTCCTCATACTTAAACAAGTGGCTCTTAAATTCAAGACGAGGTCTATTGATAACATCAACTAAATGCGGGGTGTCCATCTTCAATAATTCAGAAAGATAAGCAAATAATAAGATATCTAGATAAATACGTTTTACTGCTTCTGCACTAGGGTTCCAAACACCAACAAATCTTTCTCACCGATTCATGATCACAAGACACACCAAATCACTTCAATCTTTGTCAAGCAAGTTAGATACTGCAAACACAAGGTCTGCTCTGCTTGCTCTCCGTGTGCTCACAAGAATACAATGTGACAAATAACATTCAAAAATTTCCTTTTATTTGCCCATTATCTACCGTATTAAATGTCATTATTGGTAAAACCCTTGAATGTCATATAGCATATTGCCGATTCACATAACACATCAAACCTACCGGTTTGATCAAAAAATCATTTCTTAATATCATAATACATTAAAGTATGTAGATTCAACATACCTCATGGTCCTTCAGGGGGTTCTTAAATGGATCTAACATTAAGTTCCCCCTAAGATTTTAAATAGATTAGTTTGTCGGTGAAGGGTTCTCCACACTAGGTGAAGAAATAGGATCATCAGTTGGTTTGTCTTTAGTTTTCTCATCATCCTTCTTCTTCTAGATTTTGTTCATTCTAGCTTTGGTCTCCTCCACATCAACTTTCATCTTCCCTTTCTGGTCAGCAAATTGAATCACTGGTTGGTTCACCTTTTCTCTGCAAAACTTTGCAATATGTCCTAGTTTATGACAATGATAACAAGCCATACCAGATGCTCTCCAAGGTCCAGCATTGCCTCTACTAGTCCTTCTTATGCAGTTCATAGCTACATGACCATAGTTATGACAAATTGTGCAAACCACATTCATCCTCTTTTTCATCTGATAGGGACTAGATTGGTTAGCATAGGGTCTTTTCCAGTTAGAACTTCTCCAGTCATTGAAGGTTCTTTGCCAACCACCACTAGATCTTTGACTCATGTGAGGAGTAGGATTATTTGCTCCATACCTGCACTCAACAGCTCTATGTCCATGCATGTTGCAAGTGAAACAATAACCATTAAAGGTTCTAGGCTTATATCCTTGATAAGCATTGGGTCTACAACCATTAGCAACATCAGATCTGCTTCTATGAACATTAGCAGTATGTCCTAGTTTATGAGAATTGAAACAAATAGGCTTATAGGATTTCTTACTGGTGGGTTTATGAATCTTAGGAGATGGTTTACCTTCATGTATTTTGTCGTTAGTCCAGAAAGACTCACCTTTCTCAAATTTATTCTACCCAATCCAGTTGTATCACCATTCATCCTTTGAGATTGGATTTGTTCATCAACCATGGTAGAACTTTTGTTAAACTTTGCAAGCTTCTCATTAGCATCAACAAGTTCTTTTGTGAGGTCTTCATTCCTTTTCATGAGATTCTTTCTAAGAGACATTACCATATCTAGTTATGCCTTTATCTATTCTTTTTCTTCTTTTTCCTCATGTCAGTGTGCATATAGAGTGTCATTTTCCTGATTTATCTTGAAGATCTCATGTTCTTTCTCTTTGATTTTGTCTTCTATTGCCCTCCTTGCTTCAAGTTGACTCATCCAAATAGTTAGATATTCTAGCTCTCTCCTCAAGTTAGTATTCTCTTCATTCAGTTTCTCCACCTCATCAACCAATGCACCTATGTTTTCTTCATCAAAAGAAGTGCTTTCAGAAACTTCCAATACTTGCTCGGTTAGCTCTCTTCTCTTAGCAAGTGAAGTTTTATACTTTCCTCTCAATGTTTCTAGGGTTTCCTCAATTTCTGCAAGTTTATGAGACATCTCTTTATAACTCATATCCCCCATGTCTACGTTAGGAGTCCTTATCAAGTGGTTAAGCCTCAAAGAAGGCAAGCTATGATACCAATGGATAAACTTATAAGGTACTAAGAGTGTTGGGAAAAATGGTGTCTCAATCTTGCATTTATGCGAGGTTACTATTTATAGTAAGTTTTCATTTGAGCACGAAATGGTGCGAAACTCTCCCTGAAGCTTCTGATTGGCTAGATAAGCATTCCGGCAAATTTTCGTCACAAGATCACAGCTAGTTTTGAAGATATTAAAGTTTTCGTCTTGGAGGGGTGCAATAAAATGTTTAAACTTAATTTTGGGGACTTTAGAGGCTCCGAAACGCCCTGAAAAGTTTCCATAACCGGTGAAGTGGGTTACAAGGTGATAGAGCACTTCGCGAGCTTTCCGACGCTTCAAACGGTTCGTCAATCGGACACCCGGTTCTCAAGTTATGGCCTCCGGAAGTTTGTACTCCTGAAATAGGAAAAATAATTTGTATCGGATACATAAATGAGCTGTAAAAGGGAGCAACACGTGTTGATGTGTGCTTTAACATGTCATAGAAGGGAGATAAGGTCGGCTACACCTTATTGGGTGGTTTTAGCCCATGGTTTTGTAATACCGTTTGATGGTTTCTTGTATTGTATCTCCTATTTATGAGGTGTGTGAGATAGAGGTTGTGTGTAAGAGTCCTATGGCTATTGAGTTGCCTCTGAATCTCTGATTAATGGTACTCCTGCGAAGAGCTTTCTCTGCAAGTATTTTGTAATCTGTTTTTGATTGCTGAATAAAATATTGAGCTGCTTTTGGAGGGTGGGGTTTTTCTCCCGAAAGGGTTTTCCCCACGTAAATCACTGTGTTGTGGTATGAATGCTATTATATCTATTTCTATTTTCTGTAACTGTTGTAATGATTTGAAAAAAGTTTTGCATTACCCTCCTCTCAAGGTTAGTGTAGGAAGTTGTTTCCGCTACTTAGCTTCCTTACAAAGAGGGGGGGTGAATCAGTGCAAGCAAAAACAATATGAATTTGATCACCAACTTAAACAACTTAAAACTAACAAGCATAAGAGGAATATCACCACATAAGCTAATGCCCAATAAAACAAATTCCACATAACATGAGATTTATATGTGGAAACCCAAAAGGGAAAAACCACAGTGGGAGTTAATACCCACAAGATTCACTATATGCAGAATAGAAATCTTGACCAGTTAAGGTCTTAGTAACATGCCCAGTTAGAATCAGACCCGATTAAGAGTCACTCGGTTAAGGGATTTAAATGATGAGCCCTATTAGGAGTTTTGACATGTTAGGATCAACCTCACAAGAGGATTTAACACTCTGGTCTAGAGTTACCCGGTTAAGGGATTTACAAAGTAAGGCCTATTAGGACCTACCTGGTTAGAGGATTTTACTGTTGTAATTGTTACGATAACAAAATTTCAAATGATCTTCATGTAACACCTCTGTGTCTGATAAGATCTACTTAACATCCTTAAAACATCAATAACACATCAATACAAAGATTCACTAATCACCACACAATCACAATCTCAATATTCACCTTCGATATTATTTAAATCTCATAACTCATCACATATTTTATAGACATCAACTAAGATAACTACAACCTTGGAACAATTGCCTAGGTTAAATGAATGTAGCTAAAATAATATTACACACTGATCCTATGTTGACCACCAACATAACAAATCAAAACCTATGTCGTTTTACCGATTTAAGTGACTTTATCACTACCGATTAAGTGTTCATCAGAATACTTGCTCTGTACATAAAATCTTGCTTGTCTGATTGAATCTACCAATGCGGTCATGAACATAGCTCCAAGTACCTATCTCCATCACTCATATAAAACTGCATCACTCAACTCTTCATCAATCACCTATACCGGTTGCATGAATGCAACTCTATCTTTGTTTATCGGTTAAGAACCTATTTGTCGATTCACTAATAAACTATCATCTGTACTGATTATACCTTACCAGATGGCTTCCAAGACTTAGATGACCACAAAAATATTGTTTCCATCAATTACAACACAAGACTTAGTCATCAAACATGAATCTCAATCTCTTCATTACATTCACCAATCAATCATTTACCAGTTGCATATCACAACATTCTTTACGGGTTTAGTCAAATTCCATCATGTGCAGGAAGGACATGATGGAGATGTCTTTGTGTTTTTCATTCATTTGGAAGCTCAAGCTAGTCAGTTGAAAGATAATGAAAAGAGTGATGATTCAACACAATTAAAATATTCTTAGTGCTTTCCAGTTACCATTGCCAAGTGTGGAACTCCTTTTCCAAATCCACCAAAGGACAAATCAAATCCTTCAAAACATAATGTGAAGGATAAACATGTAAGTTCTCCTTCAACTCCTGCAAATTTTTCAGCAACTGCACCAAAGACCAGTGCACCAAATATTTCAAATCCTCAAAGTGAGAATCTTTATCAATATTTGATAAATTATTTTCAAGCATTTGATATAATAGATCATGCTAAGAAAAAAAGGTTCAAATGTCTGAAGTAGAATACTTGAGGTCTAATCCGGATCAGTTTGATCGATTAGTTAATTTTGTCAAATAAAAACATAATACCCCAAATCCTCCAAAAAAGTCCAAAGTTTCTCAAAATAACTTAGTGACTTAGAGAGCAGATTAAATGGAAGCAGGAAATGGAGCATAAGGTAAAATCCCTGGAAGAGGGAAAAGAAGCGATGAAAAATCTGATGGGCATTATCCCAAGTATCCTCTCTACCATCACAAAAATCCTGGAGGACATCGCCAAGGTCTTTGATCATACCTGCACTCCGAATCTGGTTGTGGATCTTGACCTGGATGATGAGACCATCCAGACTAGAAGCGGTGATGCTACTCAGGTGGGCGGTACTGCGAAGAGAACCAGGGCCAATGTCAAGAAAGTTGTGGCTACATCCACTAAGGATCCCCCTAACCTCAAAGACAACATCAAGGAGCTACACAAAATTAGCAACACCCTGGCAAAAGCCCTGGAAAAAATCTGAATTCTGGAAGGCCTGCTGGCTTAATGGGGCTTTTTTGGGTTTTCTCTGGTTATTCGTTGGTTTTTTGTGGTTCTGATCTTTTCTGTTTCTCATCGCTTTTGTTGTTTATGTTGTTTTAGTTCTATTTGTAAAGGGTTTTGGGGCCCCTTCAAAACCTGCTTTTTCCTTAATCAAAAACTTAGTGACTTCTCAGGCCCCTTTGGAGAAAATTTAACCATTTTATATTTCATTATTGATTAATGGTCACAAGTTAAACAATTGTGTCATTGATTCTGGTGCATCAGATAATGTGATGCCTACAAAGGTCATGAATGTCATTGGTCTAACTTTGACTAAGACCTTTGGTAGGTATTTTTCTATGGATAATAAACAAGTACCATTGATGGGGTAGATAAAAGATGCACAATTTGCATTTGTTGCATTCTTAGAGAAGAAAATTAAAATGACAATGTTGGTAGCTGATGTGCCAACTTCATATGGGATTCTTCTTGGAAGAAATTTTTGTAGAGATGTTGGAGGTGAGTTGAGTATGGATATGACAGAGGCTCATATTCCTGTGAAAGGGGAAATCAAGAAGTTACCACCTGAAAAAGAATCACAATATATAGTTGTGAAGTCTAATGATCAACGAGCTCAAATTCTTTTTGAGTCATCTAGTATGGGAAATTATTTCTTATACATTGATGACGAATTTGTAGTTGTATCTGAACCAGAAGATGTGGTTTCATTTGAAGAGAATTCAAGTGATAATGAAACCATTATTGTCGAGTCCGTGTTGGCAATATGAAGGAATTGATTATGTGTTACATTGATGTTTTGTCATTGATGTCAACACTAGCTGTTATGATTGGATACCGACAGACAAATTTTGGTTACCAGTAGAAGAACTAGTGTTACCGACAGAAGGGAGTATCAGTTGGATACTATTGACATGTTTGGATCAATGGAATATGTTTGGTTTGATGTTTCTAGAGTATGTTTTGGTTAGTTAGTATTGAATTGATGATCGGATGCTATCATACGCTCTAGTAAGCCTATACTGGTAAGGGTTTAAGGTTTTACCGACAAAGCTTTTACTGAGAATCTTTGACAGGATGCATAAGTGATGTCGGTGCAGCTTCTAGATGGAATTCAGGATGCAGAAGGTGATCCTTGATCACCCTCAACTGATTGGAGACATTGCTTTAGCATGATGGACCCAAATTAGGTCCGATACCTATTTAGGTTATGGACCGGTATCATGTTACATGTTATGTACACATTACCAGGATGATTTATGGATTGGTTAATGTTATTTTGGTGTAACATCGACATGGCATATCATTGTAATATGGATGTATGTAATGATCTTATTGTAATATCTTTTAGGTGGTTGACCTAATTGGTTTAGGCCTTAGGGTTTGTATAAATTGATGTAAGATCTCATTGTAGATCATGGTCGTGGTCATGGAATGAAAAATCATATGCGAAGGAGATTTGGTCGATCACAGGAGATGGAATTGGGTTTATGTAAGAGGTCAAAGGCCTCTAGTGTTGAGCTTAACCAGGACTGTAATCAGGCATGGTAGATGCTATCACTGGCAGTTCATTCTTTTTGATTGTTGTCAAATTATATTGAGGTGGTTATAACCTCTTTGTAGTCAGTGAGACTCCTTTGTAATGAGCAGTACACTCTAGGAAGTGTGCCTTCCTGCATGTGCAGGCCCCTCATTATATCACATACTTTCTACAAAAGTATTATCTGACTGTGGGTAGGCTTCCCACCATGGTTTTTCCCTTTACCAAGTTTTCCACGTACAAATCATGGTGTTATGTGGTATGGTTGCATTGTGTTAATTCTTTGTTTCATTCTTAAGTTTTATTGCTTACTGGTATCTATTTCTTCTATTCCAGTATTCAATGTTTATGTACTCTGGTTAAAGGTTATAAAGTGGTTTGATTAATATAATCTGTTGACAACTAATTCACCCCCCCTCTCAATTGTCGACCGGTTATTCTAACAGTCTGTGGGTTATTCAACCTCAGAAGAAGAATCTCCCAGTTTTGACACAATCAGTGTGGGTGGTCCAAATGATGTTTGGATGTTGGAATTTGACAGTAGTTTCTCTTCTACTAGATCAAGGGAAGGTATTGTGTTGGTGTCTCCTGATGGTAAATTTTTAATTTTCTTTCAAATTGCAATTTGAGAACACTAATAATACTTCGTACTATGAAGCTCTCCTTTTGGGTATGAATGTTGCTCAAAAGAAAGGAATAAAATTTTTGCATGCTCAAGGATATGTGGGACTTATAGTGTGTCAAATTAGGAGTATTTATCAAACAAGAAGTGATAGATTGAAGCACTACTGAAACCTTGTTTGGGATTCAATAGAATCTTTTGATGCCTTTGATATATCCGTTATTCCAAGATAATGTTGGCATTGCATGAATATTACATTGATGAAGTCTAGTGTTGTCATTGATGTCAATAGAAACCGTTAATGGAGTTGTATTGCAATAGATAGTGATGCAGTGTTGCAACCGGTAGTAGAGCAGTGAAGGAAACTGGTATTGGTATTTGAAGCAGAGTGATCAACTGGTAACCCTAACTAGTTGATATGTCAAACCCTAACTGATGGAGATTGGTGAATCGGTTATAATGATCTATGATCGAATGGTGATTGGAGATGGAGATGCCACGTAAGAGTGATGAACATGATGAGTTTCCAGGTGGTTTTGGTGCATGAAGATAATTGTTTATCTTGGGAATGAGCCAATGCATAGCATGAAGTGATAACCACGTGATGAGTTACAGGATTCGATGTGCGGTGATCCAGGAGTGGCTCAAGTTGTCTAGAACAATGTGTAGTTGATTTCTATGTAATCCAATGGTCATGATTGAACCGATATGTTTGTAATCTCTATGAGAGTTGTAGGTTTTGTGAAGTGTTACCGACCTATTGTATTTTCTTATAAGGTCAATGATTTGTTTTATAATTGTGTTGACAATTTAGTTAAGTGTGGTAATGTGATTGTTGTTGAACCAGAAGGAGTGTCTGCAAAATGTTTTGAAGGAAGATAGGAGCATAAAAGGATCTGAATAAGCAATATAGTGCTATTACCAAATCAGCAAAGGCCCTGTTGTTCTCTAACCATTACAATAGTTAAATCCCTTATCCGGGTAAGCTTTAACAGGCTTTGTGTTGTCTAAATCCTCTAATTGGGTGATCCATTATCTTGGATTTTAAATCCTCTATCGAGGTTACTCTTAATTGGGTATTGCCTTTAACAAGGTATTGTAGTCAATCCCTTAACCAAGCGGTCCCTAATAGGATTTGTTCTTAACAGGTCATTATTGTATAAACTTCTAACAAGGCTTGTCTCCTAATAGGGTGAACTTCAGGAGAGTTCAAAATACTTGTTGGTATTCATTCCCATCATGGTTTTTCCCATTTGGGTTTCCACATGAAAAATCATTGTGTCAAGTGGTTAATGATTTTGTGGATATGTTTTGATATGGTTGATATGATTAACTAGTAAATCTACATAGATATATTTAAATGACCGGATGTTATCTGAAATTAGCTATTACTAATGTTAGTAAAGTGTTTTAATGTTTTGGTTAAATGGTATGTGAGTTTTAGATCTATTACATTGTATATTTGGTGTTTTGGTCAACCGGTAAAGTTTGATAGTGCAGTTGCAGTTTTGGTACAATATCTAAACCAATTAGTTTTGGAAGTTGTTTATGAGTTGGGATTAAGTTTGGTGAAATTTTAGTCTTTTTTTTCTATCTATTGATTCACCCCCCCCTCTTATTAGTTGACTGGATCCTTATTGTTTCATCATATTATCAATTAGTATCAGAGCATTTCAGGTCCTCTTATGTTTGAGCCTAATAGCTTGAGCAAAAGATCTAGGAGAACATGATGAAGAAAGAAGGTTTGAAATTCAATAGGGAAAACTACAGAATCTAGAGTGATAGGATGGATATCTATATCAAGAGCTTAGGAAGTCAATATTGGGAACATGTTGTTACTAAATATAACTTGCCAAGTGGAATTTTGTCAGATGATTAAAAGAAGGAGCAACAGAAGAACAATCAAGCATTGGAGGCCATTATCAGTTTCTTGTATGATTCAAAGTATGTTGATGTCCATGGATTGGAGACTATTTATGAAGTGTGGAAGAAACTTGAGGATATCTATAGTGGTGATGAGCATGTTAAGATTGCCAAAGAAGAGAGTCTGAGAGGTAAATTTGATGATATGTGAATGGATGAAGATGAAAACATTCAACAATATGGTTAGAGGATCAAGGAGATAGTCGATGACAAAAGTGTTGGAGGTACAGTGGAGGATACCATAGTGGTTAGAAAGGTGTTGAGAACGCTTCTACCGATCTACACTATCTGAGCTGTAGCCATTCAGGAACTCAAGTCTATTGATAAATCAAAGGTAACTCTTGACTCCATCATTGGTAAATTAACTGCATTTGAATTAAATGATTTTGATGGAAGTGTTCAGAGATCATAATCTACTTTTAGAGCCTTAGTTTCAAACCCACCAGTAAGGAAAATCAGAGAAGCTAGTTATAGTCATGAGTCTAGATCCAGCAGAGAGGTAGATGATGAAGATAGTTTGATTGAGCTTGAAGTATTGTTGGCCAAGCGGTTATCCATAGGTACCAGTAAGTACATAGGTAAATTAATTTTGAAGTGTTTTGCATGTAACCGGATTGGACATATTGTTGCTAACTGTCCTAACGGAGATAATGAGAAAAAACATGAGAAGTATAAGAAGTATAAAGGCAAAGGTAAAAGAGATTGTCTCATTGCAGTGGATGGAGGAATTGCAGATGAGGAATCTAAAGAAGAGACATCAGATCAGAAGGCATTAGTCTCTCGCATGGATATCTCTAATGAATGGATTATAGACAATGGTTATTAACACCACATGACCGGTGACCAGAGTAGTTTTCTTACTTTGAGAGAATTTAATGGAGGTGTTGTGAGATTTGGAAATGACTCACCCTACATGGTAAAAGGAAAGGGATCCATCTCTTTGAATGGAAAAAGCAGCACAGATGATGTCTACTGGGTTGAAGGATTGAAACACAATCTTTTGAGTGTTGCTCAACTCAATGATAAAGGTTACCCACTGGAATTCAAGAATGGAGTCTGTAAGATTTATGGAAGCAAAGGTGAATTGATTGCAACTGACAAGCAGACTAGAGGTAACTTATTTCATTTGTTCTAAAGTCAACAATTGTTTAATTGCAAAAGTAGAAGATAGTTGGCTTTAGCATCGAAGATTCTATCATATAAATTTTTATAACATTGTAAAAGTCAGTAAGTCCAAAATAGTAAGAGGTTTGCCATAGTTGGACAAACCAGTGAATTCTTTGTGCAAGAAATGTCAGTTAGGGAAGATGGCATCCTCAACTTTCGAAATAAAATCTTTCTCAGCAGAACATTTGCTAGATTTGGTTCATATCAACCTTTGTGGACCGATGAGGACTAGGAGTATTTAAGGTGATTGATATTTCATGATTTTTACTGATGATTGATCAAGGATGATGTGGGTCACATTCTTGAAAGACAAGACAAAATCTTTTAGAAAATTTAAGGCATTCAAAGCCTTAGTTGAAAATTAAAGTGGAAAGAAGATAAAGTGCTTAAGAACCGATCAAGGTGGTGAATTTACTTCAGAGGAATTTACTAGTTATTGTGAAGACAGTGGAATTAAGAGGCAACTTTCTGCACCTAGAACACCACAAAAGAATGGTATTGCAGAAAGGAACAACTGATCAATTGTTGAACCTGCTAGGACTATGCTAATACAAGGAGGTGTAGCTAAGACATTATGGAGAGAAGCTGCAAGAACAGTTGTTTACACAAAGAACCAGATACTGGTTAAAAGAGGTAAGGATAAAACTCCCTATGAGTACTAGTATGGTAGATCACCTAATTTCAGTTACCTTAAGATTTTTGGTAGAAGATGTTTTATCAAGAGAGGTGATTGTGTTGGTAAGTTTGATGACAAGAGTGATGAAGGCATATTTCTTGGTTATGTCATGCCCAAACTTTTGGGCAAAAACGAAACAACAATTTTTTTTAAAACAACATAAATTCATTAAATAATCTACATTTAAAAAGGAATGAATAAGTTTTGTCTTAACTAAGGGTTAACTCTGGGTTGAATAGAATCGTTTACTAAAGTTGATTTAACTAACTTAATCAATATGGCGACAATAATTAGAGAAGACTAATTATCCCCTAAGAGGGGGTCATCTCAACTTAAATAATTAATCTAATTAAACTAATTAATTTCCTATAAACAAAATCGAGAGATATTAATTATCTCATTAGTATTTAAAATACTCAAGGCTAAATAAAATAATGATAATGTTATCTCATATTAAAATTAATTAATTGAACACACGCAATTTCACTTTTAAATATAACTAATAAAGTTAACTAATTCAATTATGATATTTGCCAAATAAACATATTTTATATTAAAGCCGATTTTAAATCCCCTAAGACATTTAAATTTCAACTATTAAATAATCGGCCAATATTGACCTCATAGGCTAGAATTTTACATAAAACAATTAATAAATTTCATTAGTAAAATTTCCCCAAAGAAATTTAACCTAACATCCATATTTAATTAAATATGAAAATAACTATATGATATTCCTCATTAATAACCCTAGTTAATAAAATTAAATCAATTATGCGATTAATATAGCTATATAAAAATTAATCCCCAATCTTGATAATAAAGACTATTTTAAAATTAATTTCACCCTAGTCAATATTAGGAGCTATTAAATCCCACATATTGACTATAGCTAAATGGGGGGGAATTTAAAAAAAAATAAATTAAAAATGAATTCCCCCTCATTTCATTTTAATATTATTTAATTATGAACCCTGATTAGGGTTGATCTATTCCTATACTAACCTATTCATTTTATATTTTCTAAATGCTAACCCTAACCCGAATATGGGCTAGGGTTGCATATCTCAATCTCCTTTTTTTTTTAAATGCTAACCCTAGCCCAAATATGGGCTAGGGTTGCATATTTTAACATATCTTATTATTTTGTTCTTGTTTTGCCCTTGTGTGTGTGTGTGTAGGTTTAATGGAGGTGGCCAAGCAATGACATCCCGCAAAGGCCGAAGGCCATGGTCAAAGGGGAGGGCATAATGCAAGGAGGGTTGCAGAGATTAAGGGAGGAGGCGGCAACAAAAGGGCATGGCGGCGGCAGCGACCGCTGTAGTGGCCACCCGCAGTGGCGCCGCGGGCATCCCTATGGGTCTCGGCCCGTAGTGGCAGTCGAGGCTGCCCTTGTGGGTCGCGGCCCGCAGTGGCGCCGCGGGCGCCCCTGTGGGTCTCGACCCACAGAGGGGTCTGAGCCACCAACGGTAGGGAACCAGGAGCTTTGGCTCTGATGCATTGGGGTTTGAAATTTATTTATTTATTTTGTTTATTTCATGTTATATATATATAATGTGTATATATATATTTACATATACATAGACTTGCAAATGATTGTAAAATAAGTATACCAGAAATATTAAATAACCAAATATTTTATTTCCAGATTAATGATACACTTATGTTTTATTTTAATTCTCAAATGCCGTATACATATATTTTCCTTTGTTAAATCAGCCACTTAGTTTAGAACTAAGACAATCGTTATTTCTGATATATATATATATATATATATATATATATATATATATATATATATATATCGACATTTTCCATAAATTTAGAGCAGGTTTTAATTAATAAAACATAATGGATTATATTTTATTTTCTTCCAATAACATAAAGTTCTTTCCTTTGAAATCGAAATAACTAGATTTAAATTACCATTATATGTGCATTTCCAGAATTATAGCTTTAGCAGAAATGATTTATTTTATAGCTGCAAATTAACCTTTCTAATTTATTGATTTTCTACTTAATATATATTTACAGAATATATAAAAAAAAGTAGCATAAATAAATTTATTGACAGCTGCAACTAATATTTTCTAAAATCATTTAATCCATAAACAACATGATGTGATGCAATGCTAACATACACTCTTAAATATTTATCTATATTATTTGGTAATCTGAACAATAGGTAGATGTAAAAAATTCTTTTCTTTTTCTAATAACTACACTTCAACATTTTATTTATTTCCTTTCTTTTACACTAGCTAATAGGAAGAAATAAAATTTCTTTTCAAGAAGAAAATACCAATAAAGAATAGCTCAATATCTATAGAAATATAACTTCAAATTTTATTCTTTCTTTGCAAGATCAAAATTCAATAAAAAGAATACATCTTGTTTCATGATAAAACATAGTCTAATAAATACATTTTATTTTCTGCAACTTACATACAATAAGAAATTCATTTCCTTTCTTTTTCCTTGCAACTAAAATACAATAATAAACTCTCTTTTTTTTTTGCAACTAAAATACAATAATAAACTCTTTTTTTTTTTTGCAACTAAATTACAATCAGCAATAGGATCATCTCCAAGCTTTCCCTTCCAATTCTTTTCCAAAGCAACCTACAATAAACGCTTGAGGTTGTGACCATGGAGGCTCACCTCTCAACCTAGGCTTACTAGAAGCCACCCCTGAGCTAGGAGAATCAAGGCTAGATGGGAAACACACATACAAACACATACATGCAGAAACTCATAACAACAAAAACACTCCCAACCCAAGGTTTAAACAATGTCACTTACGTGACCTTTCAAGTGGGGTGAAGGTGGACTAAGTACCCTTGAGGATAATTTTGTAAATAGTGAACATAATGCCATAACAAGGCTGCAATATAATACATCCACAAGTTCCAAACTTGTCCCTATAATTCCTTATGACCCCCAAGGCATACAAGTGAACAACTCCCCTTATGACCCGTATAAACATAATACTATGCAGCAAGGGTCACAAAATCCCTTGAAAATCACTCTCTTCCAAAGAGAGACTCTCACTTAAAGGTTGTTAAACAACCCTTCACCCCAAGGCCACTCTACCCTCCCAAGGGTGAGTTTGGCCTTGAAAACTCCGCAAAAACAAAAACATAAAAACTTAACCAAAATCACATATGGAAGGACTCCACATTTTCCTACACATATAAAAAAAGAACAACAAGGAAAAACAACAAAAGAAAACAATGCAACAAAAATCTTTTCCATAACATCAACATACAAAAGATAGCAGTTCAACCAACCTTAATCTGCCAAAAAGGGTGAGAGAATTTGTAGGAGAGCTGCCCAAATCCACAACTTTTTCTCCTTCAAAGCTTAGGCAAAATCTTCCCAATACTTGCAAAAATTCTAAAAATTTTAAGTCTCCAAAATGGAGAGTGGGTGATCAAACTTCTCCCTCCCAAACTATTCCCTGTGGAGCCACACCTCACTCTTTCCAACCCACTTGGTAAGGGTGAAGGATGCTCATTGGTTGGTCTTCCCAAAACCTTACACACTCCCTAACCAAGGCTCCTCAAAAAGGGGAAATGGAATGGGGAAGAGAAATGACACTCATGAAATGGGTTATCTAACCTAGGAAGGCTCTTCTAAAGATGAAATTCGGCCAACTTGGGAAACTCACTTTTTGGGGAGGTTAAGCAGGCCCTAGGGAGTGGACACATGGCTAAAATTGGCCTTCATCCCTAGGTACATCATATGGCCCACTAAAAATGCCCCTAACTTGACCCTAGGAGTTATTTTAACCTCCTTGAAGTCCACCCAAAGTTTACCTACGGGTCAACCCTGAGTTGACCCTTCTAATGGCTCCCTATCCAAGGTTTACTTGGGACCATTTTAGGATAATTGAAAATATATACATTGATAAAATAAATTTCCTCAAAAAGAGACATGACAATGCCAACTCATCTTACAACACATGTGTCAAGTGACACTACAAAAAGAGTTACACATCACTAAAACACATATGGCAAATGTCCCTTTTTAAAAAATTTATAAATTAAACAATTTCCAAATTAAACACTCATCCAAGCATAATATTTACAAATTAAAACACATTTACAAATGAGGGGTTGTCTCTCCAAATAGCCAACCCCTGGCTTCACAATCACACATAGGCCTAGGCTTGATTCTCCGAATAATTTCCATGATCACATGGAATAATTTTCCTGCACATCTCACTTACACATTAGTAATTCCAAAAATCACATATAATATTGTCAAAAGAATACAATTCAGACATCGCATAAAATTTCGCTTATAAAAATCAAGTATCCAATTATCTGATAACATCCACATACAATCATCTACTAAATGGCATCATCCTCATGAACATGAAATTAAATCATTTATAGAGCATGCATCCATAATTTCAAATATCAAAAAGAAGTACTACAAATTCTGAGATAGCTGACATACGTCATATCAAGATTATCAAATTGGTGGATCATATAGGATCTAAATCTATAACACATCAAAATGTGCACCACAAGGTAAAATGATTCCATAACTTGGTTTAATTATTTTTCCCACTAATCTATCTGTCTAACATAGCCCATCCTATTGAATTATAACATTTATTAATATGGTCAACCATGGTCAACTAAGTTAACCAAAGCTTGATCAGGGAGGGGCTCTACATGTTACTCCACCAAGAGAAAAGATTACAAGTGTTATAACTGTAGACACCCAAAATTGTCATGTCTAATTAAATAAATATTTTTATTTATTTAATTATCTAAGCTTAATTCTTCTATTAATTAAATAAATCTTTATTTATTTAATTAATTCATTTATCCTCTTCTAGCCTTATTTCTCATTTAAATAAATACATTTATTTATTTAAATTATCCTTTTCCTAAATTAAATAAATATCTTATTTATTTAATTATCCCACTTCTTCTATTAATTAAATAAATCTTTATTTATTTAATTAATTCATTAGCCTTTTCTACCCATGACACATGTCATTCATCTCTTAATTCCTACACTACCTACCCCTTTCATTATTTTATTATTTCTTTTACCTACCTTCTAATCATAGCCGACCTCCTTTTACACCTCTCAATCTTATCCCTCCATTTCATATAGTGTCTTCTATATAAGGAGATGCTTCCTTCATTATCAAACACTAATCAATCATTCTAACTACTTAATCAATTGACTACACTACAATCCTACTTGCAACCACATTCCGTTCTTTGTTGAGCTCTTGTGCACATAAAATCTAAGAGCAAATACATCAAACAAGATCAATGGAGATAGGAAGAATGGAGATCCAAACCCTATTGGACATGTGATGGTATAATCTTTGTGATTTCATTTGATTTGCATTGTCTTAGGTAATCTTCATATGTTATGGTGGATCTTTGTTGTTGTTAGGCTAGGGTTTTGTGGTTGAATTCATTTAGCCTTTCAATATCATTATTATTGTTATCCATTTTCACCATATACATTTTGGCATGCCCAGTGGGACTCTTGTCCCTTTTGCATTTAACATCCTTGTTGCAGATTTTGTGTTTTGAAGTTGCAGATCTGACATTTTCGGTAGCATTTTGATATTTTCGCGTCTGCGTACTTTTGGATCACGTTTTTGATTTTTTGGCGCATCTGCGACATCTAGAATCGCGTTTGTGTTATTGGCAGTATTTTATTTTGCAGGTTTTGGGAAAGCACGTTTGTGTTATTAAGTCACATCTGCGGTGTTTTTAGCCACGTCTGTGTCCAGAAGTAATGTCTGCGTTCTATAGCCGTGTCTGTGTCTCACAGAACCACGTCTATGTCGCGAAGCCGCATCTGTGTTGAGGGTAATCGCATCTGTGTTTACTAATTTCAAATTTTGAGTTATTGTTTCAGTTTTGGATTTTGCATTTAGGGTTTCAGATCTAGTTTATTTAGAGCTAACATTTTCAGATCTAGCTAATGAAATTGGTGCAGCTTATCTTGTGTGCTTGCAGGAAGGGGTGATTATTTCAAACAATCCAAACTACTAACTCTTTGTTGCAGGTCCTTGGCAAGGGTTTTTGGATTTTTATTGTGTGCCTTGTTTTCATAGACTAGCAAATACTTCAATTGGTGCAATAAAATTGAATCATTGTCTTTTGTGTCTTGAGCAATAGGCTCTTTTTGTTTAATCTTTAGAGGGCCTGTCTTCCTATGTGGTCATTAGGACTACTAGTGAGAAGAGGACGACCCAAGTGGTAGCAAGGAAAACCCACCTCTTCTGAACCACTATAAACAACTGTATTCATGGTGAAAACTATGGATAACGTGTGCTGATTAGTTCATACCGACACTATGTCTCCCCATAAACCCGTTTGATCAAATTTATTTGATCAGTTGTAGGGCGTAACCCCTACCAGTTGGGAGTCTTCTGTATTTACAGAGTTGAAAGTGCCGCATGTATGGCCACATGAGCGGATGCCCTTACTAGCACCTTTTTGTTTTGGAAGCCCAAATCCTTCTAGTTGTTGGGGCAGGAGGTCGGACCTCTGGTAGCGGCTCACACACATACGGTTCTTAGTAGAGATACAAAGTTCACCACGGGGAGTTTTCGTGGGGACTGATTCTTGGCTGACTCAAGAAGTGAGTGCTGAGGGTGGAGCCAGTGAGGTCAAGCATCTAAGTATCCGCTCTGAATAGCATAGCCTCGGGGGTAAAACCCCATGTGGGATCAACAACTATTGTCTTGGCCAGCCATAAGAATTGTGCTTGACTTATTTTAAACATTCAAAACATTCAAGACCAAACAACAAAACATTGTGTCTTTTGTGTCTTCAAGTGTATGCAAAACATTTTTTTACATCAAACAACACACTTTTCTTGGAGTCATTTTGAGTCTAAACACTTGCAAACATTGAGTCTTCATCAACACTGTGTCCTCTTGTCATGAAAAATAGTCAAACAGTCAGATTTGGTCACAACAAAATGACTTCATAGATTGGAAAAAATTGCACAAATTTTGCAAAAATGCGTCTATGTCAGACATAATAGCATCTGTGTTGTATAACTGCGTTTCTGAAGGGTAGAAATGTGTCTGTGTTCCCAGAATCAACATTGCAATTTGCACAAAATCTCAGAAACACGTCTGTGTTGAACAGAGCCACGTCTGTGTCAGGAAACCACGTCTGTGAAGTATACAGGCGTGTCTATGTTCAGAATTGAAAAATTGTTACAGTCTAGCAAACAACCACAATCAGTTTCTGAATTCTTGAGCTTCCTAGGTCATTTCTCCAAGGTTTCATTTAGCAGTCAACCTGTCCTTGGGTTTCACGAAGTCCATCATTGCTTCACATTTCACTTTTCATTCACAATTGTCTAAACTTGAATCAAAAGGTCACTTGCTTGTCCTCACTATACTTTGTCAACACACTACATACAACAACACTTTGCTAAGTGGTCCCTCATCAAGGTTTCTTACCTTTGGGTCTCATTTGTTCTTACTTAGAGTAAAGGTCAACTTACCTCATCAAGAGAAACTATCCTCTCTTTGGAAGTCACACCTACTCTACTACATAGATACTTGGTCTTACACTTTGGACATTGCAAGTACACTTCAGATTCATTTACATTCCATCCAACTCTTGGTCTTCCATACTTTTTTTTCATTTTCATCTAGTCTCACACATCTTGGTCAATACCTAGTTCATGGTTGAAACCTGTCTTCAAAAATCTAGGAGACAAATTTAAGAGGCTCAAGAGTCCGCAAACATGAGTTCTTATGAGTATGACAATGATATCTTTTTCAATTCTGATCATACTACATTACCTAACATGGATGCCTATAGAAACATTCCAAATGTTGAGAACATGGACACTACAAACAACAATGATACACACAATGACAATATGGACAACTTTTCCGTACATTTAGCAGATGTGGAAGAATCCATTATGAATCCCCATTTCAATCGATTGGTTGAGGAAATAATGAGGAGGGATAGACAATACTTCTTGCAAATGATGGCACAAAGTGGAACCAAGATACCTCATGATTTTGACATGTCTCAAATAATGGAAAATCGACCTTTGCAACAACCTCACTCCAACATGGATCAAAGAAGACCTAATAGTGGAGGAAAAAGAGGACCACATATGGTACCTGAATCACCATCATCTTTGTTTCAAAAACCAGAGGTCCCACATACACATGGTCAAGCATATGATACTCACCTTTGCAGACCATTATGGAAGTCTTATGCAGAAAGATATGCTTAATCACATACCAATGCTAAGGATCAACCACCAAAGCAATTGGATATTCAAAGGCATGCTCAAAATTTGGACACAAGGAAACCTCGTGTCAAATTTGGGGGCAACACATTGGAACATGACATGCCTGTAGAATATGGTATACATGGACAAAATAGATATGGCGTTCCTCAATATGAATCTATACCAAGTGGCCCATATATGCAACATCATTATAGACCTCCTCCATATGAACATGTGTATGATCAATATCATCCATATATGCAACATGCTCCTCCTCCAATTGGTGCCTCAAGCATGGGATATGGTCCAAGAGGTCGATCTCCACCTAAGAGCAATTTGGAGCAACAATCAGGGACTTACAAAAGAAATTGGAGGACATAAATACACCGAAGCCAACATACACAATGAGAGACATATGTCCTTATCCATTTGACAAGAGCATTCCAATGCCTCCTTTTCCTACACACTTTGTGATGCCTAAATTTGATAAGTATAGAGGAAAAGGGGATCCTAAGGCACACATAAGACAATTTTTTACAGCTTGCATTGAGGTAGCAACAGAAGAGACATATTTGATGAGATTATTCCCACAAAGCCTAGGTGATCAATCTATGGAATGGTTCTCCCAACTTCCACCTGGAATAAAGTCATGGGGTGACTTAGCAGAGGCATTTATTCAACATTTCTCCTACAACATAGAGACAGACATATCACTCACTACCTTGTGCAACACCAAGCAAAAGGATGGAGAATCTTTTGCATCATTTTTACAAAGATGGAGAAATCTAGCCAACAGATGCTCTTGTGAAATTTCACAAAAACAAATGGTAGAAATTTTCACCCAGAATGTAACAAAGACATTGGTTATGACTTAAGGAAAGCTTGTTTGTCCACCTTCAAGGACGTCATTGAAAAAGGCTTAGCAACAGAGAAGGTCCTAATTGAACAAGGAGTCATTAAGATGTTCAAGGAAAACAAAGATGACTTTAAGGGAAAAGACAAGCCGAGATTTTGGAACAAAAACAAGAACACAGTCAATGATGGTGTTGTTGATGCCAACACAGTGCGACCCAAATTCATCTTTTCAGGATCAAGTTCTACAAACAATCAAGTGAATAATCAAACAACTTCTAGATCACGAAGGAAGTACACTCCATTGGGAGAACCACTTGAGTCAGTTTTCAAGAAGCTAGTGGCAAACAAGGTAATCACAGTTCCAGATTTTCCTCCATATGAACCAAAGGTTAAACCAAATTGGTGGAATGATGATGAGTATTGTGAATTTCACAAGAGCAAGGGTCATAAGACAGGAAATTGTCATCGACTGAAGAACATCATACAAGATCTCATTGATAGAGGTGACATTGAGATTGAGGGACATTTGTCTAATCAAGAACATGAGATGTTTAAGGAACCATTCCCAAAACATGACAAGGGAAAAGCTAAAGCCATAGAGGATCAAACCAATTACACCAGAGCATCCTACAACTATGATTCAACCATCAATCACATCTCGATGGACAATTATGTCTCTACCATTATCATCAAGGACAAAACGTCTGAGAATTCCACCCGGAGACCCAGGATTGTCCTAAAAGGTGTTGGATCTTCTTCCGAACCTACCTCTGAATGTCATGTCACAACTCATCGAGGTAAAATCACTTCGCAAGGTGCTCCAGCTACAGAACAGTTAGGGAAGACACCCACACTCATCTCCATCCTTGAGCTCTTACGCATATCCCCCGCACATAAAGCTATTCTTGACAAAACCTTGAGAGACACTGTCATTCCTACTGATCTGAACATGGACCAGTTTCAAGCCATGGTGGGATACCTTTCCATTCCACACTCTATTACATTCATAGAAGCTAATGACGCCTCCGTAAGTCAGCCACATAATGCACCACTACACGTTGAAGCTTTCATACACAAACATAGAATAAAATGAGTCCTGATAGATGGAGGAGCTGGTCTAAACATTTGTACATTGAGCACAATTAAACAATTGGGATATTCTGATCAGGCTGTGAATTCTACAAATCAAATCACCATCAAGGCATATGATGATGAAGAATGTTCGTCCAAGGGCACAGTCACCTTACCTCTCAGAGTTGGGCCAGTTACAAAGGATGTGGTTTGTCAAGTCTTGGATCTAGATCTCACTTATAACATATTGCTAGGACATCCTTGGATTCATGAAATGAGGGCAGTCCCATCTACATAACATCAATGCATTAAGTTTCCTCA
This sequence comes from Cryptomeria japonica, assembly GCF_030272615.1. Taxonomy (NCBI): domain Eukaryota; kingdom Viridiplantae; phylum Streptophyta; class Pinopsida; order Cupressales; family Cupressaceae; genus Cryptomeria; species Cryptomeria japonica. Next base: position 265,723,990 of record NC_081410.1, read on the forward strand.
CAATGGAGTGGAAGTAACAGTTAACAGTGATCCTAATCCGTTCATATACTGCAATAATCTTAGATCAAAGACTGAGACCATCATTCCCAGTAATCATGAAGTTGTTCCTTCCTTGGCATACATTGATCCTGAGTCATTAAAACCTTCGACATCAAAACAAAGTGATCTTAAAGGCAAGTTTCAAGACAAAGGCATGGGAGAATACACTTTAAATCAGACCATGTACTTACGACAAGTCATGAGTTCCCCAAAAGAATATGGAAGACCACATCCTAACAAGCAAGTATCCATCATGATACTCAAATGGGACCCTACTACCTTTCAAAGATGGGGTGAAATAGAAGAGGAAGACTTATACAAAATGCTTTACAAAGACATTGAAGATGACACACAAGATCACATCAGTCTACCATGTGAGAAATATGCCAAAGGCTTCAAGATTCTAGAAAAATTCGGGTATGATGGAAAAAGCCCTCTTGGGTTATGAAAGGAAGGCATCATTGAACCTTTACAACCTGAATTGACATTAAAAAAGGAATGCTTGAAAGGACTTGGTTTCCTGACTTCCAAGGTCCACACTCAAAAGATAGAAGAAGCCTTACAAATCAAAGCTGCCAAAATTCAACAAGAGGATTTCTATTCCACAGACTCCAACGAGTGGGAATGGGGTTCAGACAAGTCCTCAAGTGACTACGAGCTCACCGAGACATTCAGAGAACCAGATGAACCCACAGAAGAAGAGGAATTTTATAACAAGTTCAGAGTTGGTCAAGAAATAACCCATGAGGATTCCACACAGTCCTTGTCTCAAGGTTCTAGGTTAAAATCACATAGGATGAGAACACATGTCCCAGAATGCGCTACTAGTGATGATAATTTGGATTTGATGAGGAGAGTGCCATCGATGACCTCAATAATTACCTTGACATACCCGAATATAACTGCATCTTCACTCTTAGCCCCGCTAACTTTGAAGACATTGAAGGCCTTCCCCTTGTTCACCACCAACTCATTGACTGGGATCATGAAGGACCTGCACAATTTGACACATTCCAAAATGATGAAGCTTTTATTGACTATCTAGGCATATGAGACGATCTCCCCCTGGGGACCATAAGGCGGGATACACTATAGAACTCAACAGCATGGCATATTTTGGTGAGGGTGTCGGACCTTCTAGTCGCAAAAATATGAAAATAAGAACAAATCAAGGGTCTTATGGAAAAAACCACACTGTGGTGTTGTCTGACCCCAAAAAAGTAAAAAGAAAGGATGTATCTGAGGGTGAAAACCTCTCTGAGGCACCCGAAGACGGAAGGATCGACATTCTCCCAGCATCATATGAGGAAAAGTCATCCATGCTGGTAGAGGAGACTATCAAAACAAACATTGGTACAGAAGAGGTTTCACACAACATATTCCTAGCTCAATCGTTGACAGAGTCAAAAAGGTCAAAATTCATAAGTTTCTTCAAAGAACGACAAATCAACTTTGCCTGGTCATACACTGATATGCCTGGATTGGATCCGGATTTGGTAATGCATCATTTGACAGTTAAACCGGGGGCAAAACTAGTGAAACAGAAATTAAGAAAAATGCATCCATAAGTGGCATTACTTGTCAAAGCAGAACTTGAGAAATTATTGGATGTCGGATTCATATGCCCAATTGATTATCTGGAATGGATCTCCAACTTAGTGCCTATCAGTAAACTAGATCGCAGCATCAGAATATGTACAGATTTCAGAGACATCAACAAAGCTTGTCCAAATGATGACTTCCCATTACCAAATATTGACTTGATTGTTGATCTCACAGCAGGTCATGAAATGTTATCTTTAATGGATGGATTCTCTGGTTATAATCAAATAAAGATCGTGCCTAAGGATCAACACAAAACATCATTCACTTGTCCTTCGAGAACTTTCTGCTGGAATGTCATGCCCTTCGAGCTAAAAAATGCAGGCGCTACATATCAAAGAGCCATGACTACTATCTTTCATGATCTCATGCATGTCACCGTGGAAGATTATGTCGATGACCTCTTGGGAAAATCAATTGACAGAAATACACATTTGGACATACTTTCAGTCATCTTTGATCGGTTGGAAAAATACAAAGTAAGATTAAACCCCAAGAAATGTGTCTTTGGAGTAACCTCCGAGAAGCTTCTAGGATTCATTGTATCCAAAAGGGGAATCTAAGCTGATCCAGCAAAAGTTAAAGCCATCTTGGAGATGCAACCACCAAGAAATATCAGTCAACTTTGGTCTTTACAAGGCAGACTCCAGTCCATACGAAGATTCATAGCACAACTTGCAGATAAGTGTAATCCTTTTCAACACTTGCTACATAAGAACATCAAATTCAAATGGGATGATAACTATCAACAAGCTTTCCAGACACTCAAATATTATCTTCTAAATCCACCAGTTCTGATGCCACCAGTTCCAGATCAACCTTTGTTATTATACATATCAGCTACTTCAACGGCATTGGGGGCACTCTTAGCACAACGAATTGCGGAAGGCAAGGAAAAAGCAGTATACTATATCAGTCGCACACTGGTAGGATATGAGCTAAATTACACACCAATTGAGCGTACATGTCTTGCCATGGTCTTTGCCTCGTAGAAATTATGACATTACATGCTCACTCATAAGACTAAGTTGGTTGCAAGGATAGACCCATTGAAATACCTTCTCAATAAAGCAACACTTACTGGGCAACTAGCCAAATGGGTAATGATCCTGAGTGAATTTGACATCGAGTATGTGGATAGAAAAGCAATAAAAGGACAAGCCATCGCAGATCAATTAGTAGATGCTCCCATGATAGATGATGTTCCTCTAAGTTCAGAATTTCTAGATGAATCCATTTTAACAATGTCACATGCAAAGCCATGGCAACTGTACTTCGACGGCTCATACACATAGCATGGGGTAGGAGCTAGCATCCTCTTTATAACTCCTCAAGGGGATTCTATACCAAAATCATACCGCTTATCATTTCCTTGCACTAACAATATAGCAGAATATGAGGCATTAACAACAGGATTACAAATTGCAGTTCAGTGGAAGATCCAGGAGCTTCATGTTTTTGGGGACTCTCAACTTGTCATCTGTCAAGCAACTGATGATTACCAAACAAAAGATGAAAAATTAATGCCTTACAAACAAATGGTGGATGACCTGAAACAACACTTCACAAAGATAGACTTTGAGCAAATACCAAGAGAATAGAATCGCGCCGCAGATGCCATGGCTACAATTGCTTCACTGATTGATCTACCTCCAAATGAGACCCGCTATGAGTTCTTGGTGGATAACCTTTTGGTTCCTTCATATGAGATCATGCCTACTGAGACGATATGTGTTGTCAGTCTCAAGTCCCAGTTATATGGTTCCATTTTCACATACCTTCGTGACAATACCCTACCTCCTAATCTATCAAATAACCAACGTCGCACTTTCATTCGCCAATCCTCTTGATATGTCATTTTAGCTGATATCCTATACCGGCAAGGTCTAGATGGCACTCTTCTTAGATGTTTAGAAAGCGACGAAGCTCAGATTGCGTTACGTGAAGTACATGAAGGGATATGTGGTCCACATGCTAGTGGTCCTACCTTGGCCAAGAAACTCATCAGGACTGGATATTACTGGCCCAATATGGAAAAAGACTCATATCAGTTTGTCAAGAAATGTAAGCAATGTCAAATTCATGGAGACCTCATACATGCGCCAGCACAAGAACTTCAACCAATTGCGTCTCTTGGCCCTTTTGTCAGTGGGGACTCAATCTCATAGGCAAGATTCACCCTCCTTCTTCCAATGGTCATAAATTCATTATCACTGCCACAGAGTATTTTACAAAATGGATTGAAGCTGTGCCTCTCACACAAGTCACTGGAAAACAGATTGCTACATTCATCCTCAACTATATCATTTGCCGATATGGTATTCCTACTTCCATTATCACTGATAACGGGCATCCCTTCAAAAATTAGGATGTTCGTGAACTCTGTGACCGCTTCCATATTTCCCATCATTTCTCCACACCATATTACCCCCGAGGTAATGGCCAAGCTGAGGCATCTAATAAAACAATAATTAAAATCCTAAAGAAGACAGTCGATGATGCTGGCCGTAATTCGCATATCCAACTTAATCTTGCACTTTGGGCCTACCGCACAAGTGTCCACACACCTACAGGAGCGACACCCTATTCACTTGTCTATGGCGCTGAAGCCATCTTGCCTATTGAGGTCGAACTACCCTCTTTACGGGTCTCTTTGCAAAACATTATCAGTGATGAAGACTATAGGGTCTCTCACTTACAAAAATTGGAACTACTAGATGAACGAAGACAAACTGCTTTTAATCATCTCAAGGCTTATCAACAATGAATGATTCGTAGCTACAATCACAAGGTCAAGCCTCGCACATTTGAGGTAGGTGATTTGGTTCTCAGAGAAAACCCCAAAAATCAGCAAGATAGAGAGAAGAAGGGCAAGTTTGAACCAAATTAGCTTGGTCCTTACATCATTACAGCAGCATATGGATCTGGGGCATATCAGCTCTCAACTATAGAAGGTGAACCTTTGGAGGATAATATCAATAGCATGCACCTTCGCAGGTTCTACACATAGCTCTTTGGAATATCCTAATTCAAAAATACAAAAATCAAAAATTTCAAAAATACAAAAAAAATTGAAAAATCGAAAAAAGTAAAGAGAAATAATTTCGTCCAATGGTGAAAACCACTTCGGTGGCACCCTAGGCAAGTACCATAGTGAAAAATGGGTCACCAGTGCCATGCATAGAGACATTGCTCCTCCCTCCTTTAGGATTCACTTTCATCCTTCCACTTTGCACACACTCACAACCTATTCGTTCATAATAAACTTACCCATTCCCATCATGGCTTGTTATTGATCTACCCAAGATTGGTTAGCCATTCATAATAAACCTCCCTTTCCATCCATAATAAATCAGATCCTATCTGTGGCTAAGGCAAATCCTACATCTAGTGATGGGTTTGGAACTGAGAACATCACATGTTTCGAGGAGTACAGTTTCTTCTAGCTTCCTTCAGTCTATCCACGCACAATCCGCAATAAAGCAGCATTTGCATCACAGATCCGCAATAAAGTTCCATCTTCTCCACAATAAAGTATTAGTTTCATGGATTTAGTCAGTTTCAGATGAGACAGCAACAACAATGGGCTTCAACAAAATCAAATCTTTCAACAAACTCAGACAACATTTTGGTTCAGTGCTATCGATCCTCTTTGTGAAAGTAAACATTGTGACCACAATCAAATAAGACTTATACAAGTGACAAGAGACACTAAACTTGAGGACTACAGTGGATGTTGGTGTCGAGTCTTGGTTTTCTTTTGATTTTATCTTTTGGTGACATGTCTTTTAGCTTTTTCAGGATGTCTCTGACTAGAGATTCTATCTCCAGGATGTCTTTGACTAGAAAGGCAAGGATGGGGTATCGTCACCTATTTGTATTTGTTGTCTGTGGATTGTCTCTTAGTAATGCTATGACTTGTCCAAGGATATGAGGACATTGTGAGTCTAGTGTGAACTGGGGCATTCTTTGTTTGTGACTGTCTTGTCTCCATGCAAATGGGTACAATGACTTCCTGGGTTGAACATATGCCTTGATTGTCATAACTTATTTTGCCATAATAAAGCTCAATGATGATAACACACAAGAAGCTCTTTCACTTTCATATCTTCTATCTTTCATCCCCCTTTCTTGATTGACTTCCATCATCCTTCTCGAGTCTGCGTAGCCTGCTATCACATGACTGAGTATAATGACACACCAAAAAAATATTTGCATCTCACGTAGTTGCACTTGCATTATCACATATAAGCATTTCATACATACATATAGATATCACAACTGCATCACATCCTGCACACAACACACTTGTTAGCAAAATTTACATTTGCATTATCATATTCATCTGCATTACATACATTCACATTTACATTTGCATACACATATAAAACATTAAAGAACACAAAAATATATTGCATTGCATCATATATATATTTCAATCCATATCATAAACACATCGCATCACATAGGTACACATGCATATAGCTGCCACAAAGATGAATCATCTCATATATATAAAAAAAGTGTCATGATACAATGATGTCAAAAAAATCATATGGCTACAATCACCCGTAGGTGTCTACATCATCATATAAATATGGTACAATACTGATACATAGGGAGCACTCTACGGCTATGATGAACTCCTTCCCTCGGAGCCACCTAGCCTCAATAGAATCTGAGCCCCTGAAGGACCCGCCCCAAGATCATCCCCTCTGTCTCCTCTATCTGGTGGTGGTGGAGGACCCATAACCCCACCACTCGATGCCTGTCTCCTCTGGCTCCCTCCCGTAGCTGTCGTTGTCCGTGATGGTCTATGGAAGCTCCTCGCCCGCTGATCTACTAGCACTACACCATAATAGAGATCCCGCTAGTAGGCAATCTCCTCCTCAGCCCGCAAAACATAGGCATATCCAGCCCCTGTGTCCTTTGCTACCTGTCTCTCGGCCCTTAGTGCTGTCTCAGCCTCTGTATAGCGTTGAATGGCTTGATCTCTCTCCTGCTCAGTATCTCAGAGCCACCTCCTGAGCCTATCCCTCTCCCTCTCCAACTCCTGGATCTCATCTGCCTATCCCTGGCAGATCTCCCTCAGCTCCGTCAACTCATCCTCCTCTGCATCAGCCCCCTATGGCTCTGCCTGTGGCTCTCCCTGTACTGGTACCTGCCCCTATGCCTGTGCCTGTACCTGTACTGGTACCTATCCCTGTATCTGTCCCTATCCCTGTACCTGCACCTATCTGAGACCTTGTGCTGCTAGCACCTGTAGCGGCAATCCACCATGACCCCTCACCACCTGAGCCTGCCTCTCCTCTCCATCCTCCCTCCGTGGTGCAACCCTCCTCTCTCCAACTGCCCCCCTCCTCCTCCGTCAGTCTCTGCCCCCATCACCTCCACCATCAACATCATCCCCACCACCATCTCCATCTAATGGCTCTCCCAGATCTGTCAGGCATGGGAATGGATGCTCCGCCCAGTATGCTGTACACTCGGCATCCATGTCGGCATCCTCAATCTCTGGCCACATGTCACAGGGTAGTGGCATCATCTCTACCAGCTGCGTAACAGCCTGATCATATGATAATAGGGGTCCAAACTGCGCCTGATCTCTCACAGTCCGTGCATACATGTCTGAACCCCATGGCATCCGCTGTATCCTACCAACCCTGTCCACTAGTTGCCTCTCCAGCACATAGGGCATCTACCTAATCAGGTGCCTACTCTGGAAGGTGTAGGGAAGCTCAACCGCATCATCCTCCCACTACTCACATCCCAGATATGGCCTCCATATGACCACATCAATGTCACTATCACCCGCTGCCAATGCTCCAACCTGCCAATCCGAGGCTACGATGTGATCATGTCATACAAGTGAACAAAATTGCATATGTGACCTCTGCCCCTGAAGTGTATCGGCCTCATCACTAGAAGATGCTCATAAGCCCACACCTGCAACAATGTCACCCCGCAGCCCAATCCCAGAGATCTGTGGTATACAAACTGATGCAGCTCATAGTAGAGGTGTGCCAGCACACACGGTCCCTAGGCATATCTGGTGTGCTGTGTCACCAGTGTTTCCAATGCTCCTCCCCAGCCCATAGCCAACCCTCGTGTCGCCCTATCCGGACACAGGAACCCATTGATCGCTCCTCCTATCACTATTGGTAGTGCTAGTCCTGTAGCAGTCATAGTATCCCAAGCCACATGTCCAGCCCTCATCTCCAGTCCCGGGTCCTGGAACACTCATCTCAGGGCCTCCCTGTCTCCATCTTGATCATATGGGATCAACTCCCCATCGATCGGTATCCTCAAGATCCTATATACATCCTCGAGGGTGACTGTCATCTCCCCCATCGGCAAATGAAATGTACAAGTCTCAGAGTGCCATCTCTCCGCCAGTGCAGTCAATAGTCCCATGTTCGCCCAAAAATCAGGCACATACAGAATATGTCTCAAACCCATAGCTTCAATAGCAGCTCACTCCTCGGCTGTCAGCTCAGGTCGCAACCTCTGAGTCAATGGGAATCTCTCCCGTGACTCCAACATAGGCAAATACTCCTGTAGTCAAGCAAATCAATCATGTCAGTCATCGTGGCATTCCTTATTTATCACAAAATGCTACTTTTTATCTAAATGCATATGGCATTCTATCCTAGTGACACTCACTATTCATCACAAAGTGTTGCTATTTATCCTAGTAGTACTCCCTATTCATCACAAAGTACTACGTGTGTGGCACTCACTGTTTATCACAAAGTGCTGCTCACATTTGCACTCACTGTTCATCACAAAGTGCTGCTCACATTTGCACTCACTGTTCATCACAAAGTGTTGCTCACATTTGCACTCCCTGTTCATCACAAAGTGCTGCTCTTTTTAGTACTCCCTGTTCATCACAAAGTACTCTATCTTGGTACTCACTGTTCATCACAAAGTGCCTTGATCTATCCTAGTCTTCCCTAGAGGACCTGCTTGAGTGTATCCTCTCAGCAGCTTATCCAATCGACAGTGCATGTTCATCACAGAACTGCCGATTTGACCTAGAAGACACAAATTCACATTTTTCTGGACACAAACGCGCTTACCTTACATAAACGTGCTTGAAGACTGCACAAACATGCCTGAAAAACACAGACGCACCTGAAAAACACAGACGTACCTATTCTCTACACAGACGTGCCTGGGCGACACAGATGTGCCTCCTTGGCACAGACGTGCCTACATATCATAAACGCAACCGCATTTGGCACAGACGCAGTTTCCACCACAGACGCGCCTGGCACAACACAGACGCTCCTCGCGAGCATGGACGCGCCTGGCACCAACGCAGACGCGCCTGGATGTTTTTGAACATTTTTTTGGACCCTATTCTAAGCACATCTATTTCCCTATCTACCATGCATTAATGAAAACAATAAATGCATCAAAGTATGAGGAGGTTTGGTAGTACTTACTGGCTCTCCTACCTCTGCTGGCCTTTGGAATCGGCGAACGCGATCGGATCTATGAATAAAAACCATCGCTACTGACTGTTGCTGCTCTATTTTTGCTCTATACTCTGCTCTTGTGGATTTGTAGATGACAATGAGGATGTATTTTCCCCCGTGGTCTATCTTATAAACTACCCCTAGCCCTCGTTTCCCAAGTCAGTCTTCTTTATCCCGTGACTTTGTCACTTTATCCGGTCAGTCCATTCTAGCCTGTCTGTCTTATCGAGAAATTGTCTACAATCTTTTCAGACCTTTTCATCCAATCTCTCGAGGGGGCATATCATTCCCATCCTGGGGCAACTTTGTATCAGTTCATCTTATCTTCTTTGAAAAAACACGACAAGCTGCATTGTCTCAAAGAGGGGCAAAATGTAGACACCCAAAATTGTCATGTCTAATTAAATAAATATTTTTATTTATTTAATTATCTAAGCTTAATTCTTCTATTAATTAAATAAATCTTTATTTATTTAATTAATTCATTTATCCTCTTCTAGCCTTATTTCTCATTTAAATAAATACATTTATTTATTTAAATTATCCTTTTCCTAAATTAAATAAATATCTTATTTATTTAATTATCCCACTTCTTCTATTAATTAAATAAATCTTTATTTATTTAATTAATTCATTAGCCTTTTCTACCCATGACACATGTCATTCATCTCTTAATTCCTACACTACCTACCCCTTTCATTATTTTATTATTTCTTTTACCTACCCTCTAATCATAGCCGACCTCCTTTTACACCTCTCAATCTTATCCCTCCATTTCATATAGTGTCTTCTATATAAGGAGATGCTTCCTTATCAAACACTAATCAATCATTCTAACTACTTGATCAATTGACTACACTACAATCCTACTTGCAACCACATTCCGTTCTTTGTTGAGCTCTTGTGCACATAAAATATGAGAGCAAATACATCAAACAAGATCAATGGAGATAGGAAGAATGGAGATCCAAACCCTATTGGACATGTGATGGTATAATCTTTGTGATTTCATTTGATTTGCATTGTCTTAGGTAATCTCCATATGTTATGGTGGATCTTTGTTGTTGTTAGGCTAGGGTTTTGTTGTTGAATTCATTTAGCCTTTCAATATCATTATTATTGTTATCCATTTTCACCATAAACAATAACAACCGGACCAAGAAGATCATTGAAAGTGTAAATGTCCAAGTTGATGAGTTTCCTGGGAAAGCATGAGAAACTAGTGAGGAGAAGAAAGAAGAAGAACCTTACACACTATTTTTGGAACAGGAACCAGTGAAGCCAAAAGTTGAAGAACATAACACAGAAGCCCCAGTTCAACCAGAACAAGGAGGTCCAGCAGAGGAAGAAGAAAGTCAAGAAGAAGAAGAACCTGTAAATTAATATCATGTTATTCCAAGGTATGTTAGACTCAATCATATCCCCGATTAGATCATTGGAGACATGAATGTAGGTGTGCTAACAAGAACAAGGCTTAGAGAGATATCATGTATGATTTCCACCATTGAGCCTAGAACTGCAAAGGAAACATTTGCAGATGAATATTGGATCAAGGCTATGGAAGAAGAACTTGACCAAATAGAGAAGAACAATACTTGGTCATTGGTACCCAGACTGGAGAACAAGAATGTTATAGGAACAAAATGGGTATTCAGGAATAAATTGAATGAAGATGAAGTAGTAGTCAGAAATAAAGCTAGAATGGTAGGCAAAGGATATGCACAAGAAGAAGGTGAGGACTATGGTGAAAAATTTGCACCAATTGCAAGGTTGGAAGGAGTAAGGACTCTACTTGCATTTATAGCATACAAAGGATTCAAATTATATCAGATGGATGTGAAGTCAACATTCCTAAATGTAATATTGGAAGAGGAAGTCTACATGAAACAACCAGAAGGTTATGCTTTAACTATAGAAAAGGACATGGTGTGAAAATTACATAAGGCATTATATGGACTGAAGCAAGCACTTAGAGAATGGTATGAAAGATTGCACTCTCACTTGGTGAAGATAGGTTTTTAGAGAACCGGTGAAGACAGTAACATATATCTCAAGTCAGAAGGTGACCAGATACTGGTAAGTGAGGTATTTATTGATGATATCATTTTTAGAGGAAATGATGATATGTGCCATGATTTTGCTAATGAGATGAAGAATGAGTTTGAGATGTCACTGGTAGTTGAGATAAAAAAATTCATAGGCCTGCAAATCCAACAGATGAAAGATGGTATTTTTATTACACAATGTAATTATGTGAAAGAAGTTCTGAAGACTTTTGGAATGGGAGACTATAAACCAATTGGAATACAAATGGTTACATGTTGTAAATTGTATAAGGAGGATGATTTTGCATCAGTGGATGAAAAGGGGTACAGGTCAATGATAGTTAAACTACATTATGTTGTCCACAACAAACCATACATTGCTCATGCGGTAAGATTGGTTGCAAGATTTCAGAAGAGCCCGAAGGAGACACACATGGTAGTGACTAAAAGAATTTTTAGATATCTGAAAGGCACAATTGATTATGGATTGTAATATCCATATGTAGGAAAATTTGATTTAAAAGTCTATACAGATGCAGACTGGGTAGGCAATGTTGATGACAAGAAGAGTACAACTAGAGGAGCATTCTTTCTTGGAGGAAGACTAGTGTCTTGGAGTAGTAAGAAACAAAGTTGTATATCACAATCAACTGGAGAAACTGAATATGTCGCAACTTATATGAATTGTACCCAAGCAATCTAGATGAAACACATTTTGGAAGGTTTCAAGTTGAAAATTTTAGAACCGGTAAGGATTTTCTGTGATAACACCAGTGCAATAAACATTTCTAAGAACCTGGTGTTGCATGCTAGGACAAAGAATATTGAGATGAACTATCATTTCTTGAGAGAGAAAGTGCAAAGTAAAGATGTGTCACTAGAGCATGTATCTACTAAGGAACAACTAGCTGATATCTTTACTAAACCTCTACTTGAGGCTACTTTTGAGTATCTTAGAGGTAAGCTAGGGGTTCTACCCCTACTTGAAGTCAATTAAGAAGATGTGGAAGACATCAGTCCTGAAGCATATTGAATATCTTAAAGCAATATTGGTGTAGAGTGGAGCTACTCCATAGGGGGAGAAGCTTGTTGCAGATCAGTGAATGGTTAAGCTAGCTGATATTGGTATTCACTTTGGCATTGTTGTCAAAGGGGGAGAAGAACTGTAAATGATTGATAGATAGTTACTAGCTGAAAACATCAAGATACAGTTAAGGAGAGCAAATGAAAAATATAAACCAGGATTCCTATACCTGTTTATGTGCATTACTCTCAATAATCACAATCATAGGGTATTGATATGTGTATTGCCATCAATGCCAAAGGGTGAGATTGATGGCATTACATGAAGATTGCATTGATGAAGTATAGTGTTGTCATTGATGTCAATAGAAACCAGTAATGGAGTTGTATTGCAATCGATGTGCGGTGATCCAGGAGTAGCTCAAGTTGTCTAGAATAATGTGTAGTTGATTACTATGTAATCTAATGATCATGATTGAACCGATATGTTTGTAATCTCTATGAGAGTTGTAGGTTTTGTGATGTGCTACTAACCTATTGTATTTGCTTATAACGTTAATGAGTTGTTTAATAATTGTGTTAGAAATTTGGTTAAGTGCGGTATTGTGATTGTTGCTGAACCAGAAGGAGTGTCTGCAAAATGTTTTGAAGGCAGATAGGAGCATAAAATAATTTAACTAAGCAAGATAGTGTTATTACCAGATCAACAAAGACCTTGTTGTTCTCTAACCATTACAACAGTTAAATCCCTTAACTGGGTAAGCTTTAACAAACTTGGTGTTGTCTAAATCCTCTAACTAGGTGATCCATTAGCTTGGATTTGAAATCCTCTATCGAGGTTACTCTTAACCTAGTATTGTCTTTAACAAGGTATTGTAGTCAATCCCTTAATCGGGTGGTCCCTAACAAAATCTGTTCTTAACAAAACATTATTGTATAAGATTCTAACAAGGCTTGGCTCCTAACAGGGCGAACTTCAGGAGAGTTAAAAATACTTGTAGGTATTCATCCCCATCGTGGTTTTTCCCATTTGGGTTTCCACATGAAAATTCATTGTGTCAACTGGCGAATGATTTTGTGGATATGTTTTGATATGGTTGATATGATTAATTGGTAAATCTACTTAGATATGTTTAGATGACCGGAAGTGATCTGAAATGAGCTATTACTGATGTTAGTAAAGTGATTTAATGTTTTGGTTAAATGGTATGTGAGTTTCAGGTCTGTTACATTGTATCTTTGATGTTTTGGTCAACTGGTAAAGTTTGACAGTGCAATTGCAGTTTTGGTACAATATCTAAACCAGTTAGTTTTGCAAGTTGTTTATGAGTTGGGATTAAGTTTGCTGAAATTTTAGTTTATTTTCTATCTAATTATTCACCCCCCCCCCCTCTTAGTAGTTGACCAGATCCTTATTTTTTCATCATATTATCAAATAATTCAATGATAGAGTAGATTCCTTGGTAGGTTTTGCTACCTTGCTAATTCCGCATTGGGATTTCTCAGGTCCCAAGTATACCATTGAGATGGTTTTTCAACCAAGTGTTCCTGATAATTCTAATAATTGGAAAGTGTTTAATGATGATCAACATGTTATGAATGTTTTGCAAACTATTGATAATTTTGATGATCTTTACTTTGAAGGCAATCAATTTTCTTCAAGAGATGTAGTAGAAGAAGTTGATCCTCAAACTGATGAGAAGTTCTTGCAATTGAAGGGAAACAAGATTCCTAAGGGTCTTATATCTCTTGAAAAGCTCTTTGACAAACATGATTGTTATGTCAAGAAGCAACATAAGACAGTTGCCAACACAATGGAATATGAGCAGGTAAATTTAGGAACAACGGATAATCCAAAAATAATTAATATTGGGAAATGTTGTTCTAGTGAGGAAAAGAAAAGGTTTGTTGCATTATTTCAGCAATATTTTTATGTTCTTGCATATTCCTATGATGACTTGAAGTCTTTTCGTCCTGAAGAACTTTGTCATGAAATTCCCCTCAAGCCAAGTTTTGCTCCCTTTAGACAAAAACAAAGGGAGTATAACCCAAAGATATCTGACACTATTTTTGCTGAAATTTAGTAAATGTTAAAGGCAAGAATCATCTTTGCTATTCATCATTCCACTTGGATAGGTAACATTATGACAGTGCACTAGAAAAATAGAGAAATATGGAGTTGTGTTGATTTTCAGAATTTAAATCAAGCTTCTTTGAAGGACAACTATCTGTTGCCTATCATGGATCCTCTTGCAAACCGTTACCGGGTCTGAGATTTTGTCTATGTTAGACAAATTCACTGGAAATAACCAAGTGGAGGCTGCTGAAAAAGATCAACATAAGACTACTTTTACAACCCCATGGGGCACTTTTGCATACCGCAGAATGCCTTTCGGGATAATAAATGTAGGAGAAAAATTTTAGTGTGCAATGGATTTGGCTTTCCGAGACTTCCTTGGTAAGTTCATTGTGGTTTATATTGATGATTTGACTATTTTCTCTAAACAACATCATAATCATTTTCATCATCTACAAAAAGTTCTAGAGAAGTGTCGATAGCATGGGATATCTATCAATCCTAATAAATTAGTTTTTGGGGTTATAGAGGGAAAGTTACTTGGACACATTGTGTCTAAGGAAGGTATCAAGATCAATGTTGAAAGAGTTAAAGCTATTCGTAGTCTTTCCTTGCCTGCAAGTGAAACTGTTGTGTATTCCTTCTTCGATAAAGTAAACTTCTTGCGAAGGTTCATTCCAGACTTTGTCAAATAAACTCGTCACATAGCTGACATGATGAAAGGAAAATCTCTTTTCAAATGGATTCTCAAAGGTAAGAAATCCTTTAATGAAATTAAGAAAGCTATTGCTCATGCTCCAATCTTGGTATGTTTGGATTATACAAAAGAGTTCATAAATTATAGTTATGCATCGGATCATACTTGTTCAACTATATTGATGCAGAAGAACAATGAAGGTGTTGAGTCACCTATCACTTTTATGAGTTACCCGTTGAAAACTCATGAGATGAAATTCTTTGCAATGGATAAGCATGCCTTCGCCATATTAAAAGCGGTAAAACATTTCAGATTTTACATTCTCATTTCTCATGTCATTGCTCTTATTCCTAACACTGTTGTCAAGTCCATTCTAACACAACAGGAATTTGGAACCAAAAGAGGAAACTAGGCTGCAAAAATTCAGGAATATGACATAGATATAAGGTCTACTAAGTTGGTTTGTGGTAAAGGTTTATGTCAGTTAATTGCTGATAATAAGTCTAATGAGAAAATAGTGCTTGAGAATGAAGGCATGATTGAAGATCTTCCTAAAGTTTTGTTTGTCAGCACCATTGATGAGTGGTATTCTGATTTAGTATACTACCTCATGTATGGTGAGTGTCCTTCACATTTGTCACACAATGAAAAGTGTACTTTGAAGCTAAAAGAAGTAAACTTTGTCCTTTGGGAAAATGTTTTGTATAATAAACACATTGATGACAATTTCTTACGTTGCATTGATAAGGAACAATAAGTTAGATTACTTGAAGCATTTCACGGTCTGGCATGTGGAGGACATTTTTTAGCTCCTGTCATAGCACATAAAATTTTGCATGCAAGATACTATTGGCCAACCTTATTTAAAGATGCATACAGTTGGGTTCGCAAATGTGAGCAATGTCAACAATTTGTCGGTAAGCCTAAGCTGGCTTCTTTACCTCTCAAGTCAGTATTAATTGAGGAGCCTTTTCAGCAGTGGGGTCTAGATTTTATTGGACCAGTGAATCCTTCATCTAGAGGCCATATGTACATACTCACTACGATAGATTACTTCACCAAATGGGTGGAGGAAATTCCCACAAAGCAAGCTACTTCAGTAATGGTTTGTCAGTTCTTGAAAGAGAACATTGTTTCGAGGTTTGGTGTCCCTTGTAAGATTCTCATTGATAATGCTTCTTGTTTTTTATTTTATGAGATCATTGAATAATTTTTTATTATGGTATTACCCTTTCACATTCATCTGACTATTATCCATGAGGAAATGGTTAGGCTGAATCAAGCAAAAAGAACTTGATTGCCATTATCAAGAAGCTTGCTGACAAAAAATAGATGACTTGGCACAAAGCTCTTTTTGATGCTCTTTGGGTGGATCGTATCACGCCCAAAAGGGCAATTGGTATGTCTCCCTTTCAACTTTTGTATGGGACAAATTTCAAAATTCCTATCACACTGGAACTTCCAGCTTTGAAGGTTGCCAAGGCTATTGAAGATGAGACCTACCAAAGTTCAGTTGATAAGAGGATTCATGTTTCTTTCTCAGTTTGAAGAAGCAAGGGCTAAAGTAGTGGATCGTATCTCTTCTCATCAAATTCAAGTGAAGGTGTTATTTGACAAGAAGGCAACATCTCGTGAGTTCAATGTAGGTGATCAAATCTTTCTTTGGGACAAGATGAGAGTACCAAAAGGAATGCACGAGAAATTTGACTCTTTATGGACCGGTCCCTTCACCATTCACCAAGTTTGTGGGGAGCATAGTTATATGCTGACATAACTCCTTTCTCACTTCCTCAGAGTGGATAACACCTTAATATTTTCACTCAATGAGGAGGTATGTAAATTTATGTAAATTGTAAATTTTTGTTCATATATCTTTTTGCATCATCTTTTGTTGTTTGACTCTATAGGCCAATGGATATAGGCACTTGGAGTTCTAGTTTCTACAACCTTCATTAGTGAAATTCGTTCACCAATCAGATCCAACTATTTTCGTCAATTTCAGTCGAACTGAATCATAAAACAACCCCTACGAAACTTGTATGTTTCATATCTCAAGTACTTTGAGATTGGTCGACTTGCCTCATAAGTCATGCCCCTTTGCATCTTAGTTAAGCATCTTTTTATTTATAGGAGTTAGCTTTTTTTTTTCTCTTTTTATGCATGTCGAGTTTGAAAACCTGACTTGCATGTTTTAGCCTTTGAGTTGCACATTGGATTTTAAAACTCAATGTACAAGTCTGTTGTCTTTAGTGGCAAGTCAGGTTTTAAAACCTGACCTACAGGTCTGCCTTAGCTGCAGGTCGAGTTTTAAAACACAACATGCAGGTTTACCTTCCTAGAGTTGCAGGTCAAGTTTTATTTCCTGACCTATAGGTGATCCCTCATGTAGGTCAGGTTTTATTTCTTGACCTACATAGCGTGTTGTTTGATCTTTAAGTACATTAAATACACTTCGTTTAACCTTTTTAAGCTTGATTTTAATTTTCAATCGACATTTTAAGTTGATAACCTTCATTTTTGGAGTTCTTAGGCACAAGTTTTCATTTTGCAAGTGTAGAGGAGATTATGACCTTCAGATCTAACCTTTAGCTCAAATTCTTTTCGATTTCTTGTCAGATCAGGTATTTTTGCACATCATATTTTCATATCTACAAGCTAGGGTTTTAGTTTTGCTGATTTCTACTATTATTTCCTTTCATTTTCTTCTTGTACTAGGGTTTTCGAGTGTCAAGAAATAAATCCCGCTATTCTCATGCTTTTCTTCCAAACCCCAAGTTGGGTTTTTATTTTCTGACACTCAGTGTTGCTTTACCTTTAGGCAGGTCAGAGTTTGAAGTATAAACCTGCACAAATCTTACCTTGGGAGCAGACCGAACTTCAAAATCTGACCTTTGTATTAACCTTTCCCCTTCACATGTAAGAATTTAAATCTTGACATGCGAAGTATTCTCTTTCCTTTTAACAGGTCAGAAAATAAAACCCAACCTACCATTTGGTCCTTTTGATAAAATAGGTTGGGTTTTATTTTCCGCACTGCTAGTTTGTTTTCCCAAAAGGCGTGTCGAGTTTTAAAACCTGACATGCCATATGACCCACCTTAAGGTACATGTCGGGTTTTAAAAACTGACATGTCTTTTGTTTTGCATGAGATTGTGGGTTAGGAAATAAATCCTGACCTGCAAGTTAATATACCCCTAAGGTAGGTCAGGATTTATTTCCTGACCTACAGCTTTTCATCTACCCTAGTGCGGTTAGGATTTATTTCTAGACCTGCCAATCATGTCATGCCCCTAACATGTTGGGTTTTAAAACCCGAGATGTCATTTCATTTTTTTTCTTTTTGCACATCGGGCTTTTAAACCCGATATGCAAGGATGACCTTCCTTAGTGCAGGGCGGGTTTTAAAACTCGACCTGTTGTTTTTGTTTTTTTTCTTCCTAAGGCATTTTTGTCTTCTAGTTTTGATTCTAATCAAGAAAGGATGCAATTATGATAATGCTGACTCTCTGAACACTGATCTTTGGTGTTGAAATGCACTCTTTTGCAAATGTTTGAGCCCTCTCCTAGCAAGTCAACAAGAAATAAAATGAAGTACAAGTATGACAAGTACTTGAACATGTTCCCATAAATCTATGTCAAGTCAAATGTGGACCAGATCCAGGATACTGAAATAGGCCATGTGGACATGGAGGAGTTTTTGAAAAGATTTTGGGAGACCCCCTCAAGGATGACTCATCTTATAGCTAGTGAGCTCCATAAATATGCATGTTTTCCAGTGGCATCTCATGATCCTGACTTTATATTAGCAACAAAAAAACACTTTGATCCTACTACTAGATAGATCAAAGATGCAGATGAGAATGTAGTCATCCATCTTGATAGTAAATACTTTAATAATATTTACAATGGTTCTTCAACAGAGGAATTTTTGGGTATCACTCCGACAAGTGCACAAAAATGGTAGGAGGAAAATGAAGACAAGTGTAAGAAAACAATCAAAAATATTTTCTTACAAACTACTATAAACTCCACAACATCTCATTGGCCAAAGCTCTTTCATAGGAATGATTTCATTGAGGAGTATAATGATATTATTACCTTGTTGTCATGGATAAAAAGGCGTCCAGATTCTCACTTTTTTCAAACATGGATGTGCTGGTATATGAATATCATCAGGAAAGTGAATGATAAAATAGACTAGGGGTGAGAAAATCAGTGATGTGATTTGTGAACAACTAAAGGAAGTTAGAACCACCTTGAAATTCTATATGACTTCATACCTCGTGTGTGCAGCTGCCTCCATGAGGCAATTTCCATGGTTGTCTACAAAAGGTGGCAAAAGGCAAACTCTAGTATGGGATTATTATTCTTAGTTGACCATTGCTAATTGGAGAAGTCACTTCCGAAGGGTAAATGACACCTTCTTTGCTGTATGGAAGTGCTTGTTTCACAAATAGCAGAAAAAGAGACTTTTTGATGCATCATATAACAAAGTTTGTGAGTATGGATGTGTCTTCTTGCAATTTATAACATTCACATACATTCGTGTAGGTTTCTTTACTAGCAAACCTTTTATGCTACCAAGGTATACATCTGATAAGATTATTGTGATGGAGCTATGCCTTCAATTAGTGTATGTACATGAGAGACAATAATCTTCACACAAGACTGGTCTTAAGTCTTCCCAGTCTATTGGTAGGTATTTAGTATTAACTACACCTAAACCCAACAATATGGAGGAGGAAATGTGTGGGTAATAATGAGAAGATTCAAATCCCACAATAACTTTGATTTTTTTGGGATGAAAAATAAGATCCATAGGAATTATGTACATGTACATCGGCTAGAGGATGTTTTGGGAAAATTATAGAGATGATGAAGATGTGACGAAACTTGATTTCAGTTGCCTCACACTTGAGCAAATTGAAAACTTGAATTTGGCCAAATTCCAAATACATGGGATGATACTACTGATGATGTTCTGCATCCCATTCATTTCAAGAATAACATTGCTAATACTCCTCTTCCTCTTATTTAGTGGTCACGGAAGGAAAATAAATCACAAGATTTGCCCCCATCATGGAAAATACTAGTGCATGGCTACTAAAGAAAGGCATAAGGATGAAACAACTCCCTACAATTTCTGGTCAGGATCAGGATGATGAAGGTAATGTGGGTAAGATGTTAGAAATAAGAACCAAGAATAGACAAGACCACATGAGCTACCACCAATTTCATCTCTTAGGTCAAAGGGGAAGAGACCTACATACAAGTTCACTATCAAAGGGCCAAAGAAAGGAGAAACCTCATCTCAAGCTACACAAATGGATGTTTCTTAGGAACCAGCATTACAAGAGCCAGAAAAAGGACAAGAAGAGGGAGAGATAGCACAAGAAAAAGAAATGTGAGATGTGAGGGAATCACTTCCACTGCTAGTTACTACCATTTCTACAATAACACAGGTTCTTTCTTTAACTTAGGTAACCATTCATTCTATTGAATCTAATTCAGAAGAAGAAGATGAAGAACATGATGATGATGGCTTAGATGTTGGAGAAGACGATGAAGAATTTGTGACTTTGTTAAGCCTTTTGAGTTTCGATGATGTACCTACATCTATGATTGAATCATTAATATTAGAGTTTACACAAGCAATGGCACAGATTTCTCAAGGGCAATAGATAGTGACGCTTCCTTCAGACGTTGTCACTACAGAGGCTCTACCACTTGTTTCCACCGTTATCACTACAACAACTCCACTATTGGTTTCTACCACTATAGTAGCAACATCTTCTTCTCAAGTTCTTAATGTTGTTGATACAACTTCCCTTTTGTGAGTACCCAAGCTGCTACAACTACAAGCCAAGATGCAATACAAGTATCTGTGACTACTCAAACTGATACCATAACTCCAACAACAAAATCAAATCTTCCTTCATGGTTCGATATTGTGGTGCCTAAAAGAAAGAAGCAGGTAATCTCACTAGATGATTTTGATTTTGATCAATTATGTCTTATCAAGTATAAAGTCACCAAGAAGCCTATGACTATGTCTAGAATCTTGGTTGATCCAGTAAGTAAAAGGAAATATCTCGAGGTCTTGGTGCCATCTTTAGATAAAGACAAGGAAAATATTCAACCTACAGATTATACTATGCAGACTATAGAACTTGGTGTAGAAACACATGAGAGTGTTAAGCAAGACTCTCAAACTCCTTTCAATTATCTCATGCATATATTTGATTAGGAAAGAGATGATAAGATTGAATGGAAGAAGAAATGTGAACAACTAACTAGTGTTCTTCATAAAATTACACAATCATCACAAGAGGTTCAGCCATTAGTTTCTTCAATTGACACAAAAGCACTTAAAAAATTAGAGTGACCGGGTACCAGGGATAGAGTAATGGAAGAATCGAACAATCTCTTGAAGTTAGAAGGGACACATCTCATTGATTTTGCTGTCAATCTTTTGACAGATTTTGAGAATTCACAAGTACAAGTTCAAGATGTACAATCTTTATTATCCCAAGAAATAATAGATCTTGAGAAAGATTTAGGGCTTTGGGATAAAATAAGAGAATATAGAGTAGACATCCTTGTTGATAACAACATGATATTGACTCAGGGTGAGTACATCCAAACCCGATCAATATTGGTGCATAATGATGAGCCAATGAAAATGTTGGTGAAAGATCTGAATCAAGATAAGAAAGCATGTACCGATGCAATTACAAATATTTCATCAGGGATATCAAAATTGCCTTTCCAGGTATTTGATATAGAACAAAAGGTTTTACCCAATGAGACCATCAAAAAGGAATTCCTCACCATGATCGACCAATTGGTAGATGATAAATTTTCTCTAGCGTCATTTGATAAGTTGATTGAAATTCAAGTCAACTTAGATGATCTTGCATCAATTTTGAAGAAATATAAAAGGGCTTATGTAGAAGTTAGAGATTCCATCTCTCATTGTTTCCAATGTGACTTCAGGGCCAGACAAATCTGAGATGCAAGCTACGCTGGCAAGGTTCGAGGAATTCTAGAAAATCAATGAGGGGGGGAAATAAATAATAAGGTGTCATTGATACTATGTAGTTTTAATGTAGTTTCATCTTTTCTTACTGCAAATTTTCTTGTAGTTGCATTTTTATTTTATGCAGTAGTTGTAGTCAAGTGGGACTCTATAGTTGAATTAGTCAATTGTGCCCATATTTTTCTCCACTCCTTTCCTATAAAACGAGGAACCTCATTTGTAAATATTTATCTTTTATATGCTAAGCAAAACTCTGTTGAATTGTTACCTCAACTAAGACTTTGAGCTTTTTGTTGTGAAGACTCAATCAAGCAAATAAAGAAAGCAATTCCTTTTGATTCCAAACTTTATGTTGGGACAAAGATTGTTTGTATGAGTAGATGTTCCTATGTTAATTGCTTATATATGTTCTTTAATTCCTTGATATTGGTGGCATTTTTGTTCATGTGATTAGGGAGCATATAAATTGTGGCAAATACACTTTGAGCTATTTTCATATTTAGGAATTACTATTGTGATACAATGATTAGGTAATAGGCTTTTTACTATTGCTAGTTGCTTTAGATTATTGAAAGTTTCATATATATATCTTGAAGACTTTGAGCTACAAGCTATATTAGTTATAATTATAATTGATTTGAAAGTTATATGGTAATCACATAAGACTTTGTGCTTATGCGGTTTTAGAGATATAATTGAGTCATTGTATGCAAGTTTCTTTAGTTGGTTATTTTGTAAGAAGTTTCATCAAGTAAAGGGATATACATGAATTCTAAAAGAGGAGAATTATACGCCTTAAGATTACCCCCGAATTTAACTTCAAAGTTGTTGAAATACACAAATTCTATTAGGGAACCTCCGCTTGATGAGAGGAGAGACTTTGTCTCAACATGCCTATGTGTGAAATACATATTTTGTCATTAGTACGCTAGTGAAAAAATATTCACCCAACAAATATAAGACATATGTTCAACTTTTCAAAAAGGCTGTTCAATGGAGCTATTAGAGAAAGTACAATAAGCAATGAACAAATACAACCTTAATCAATCATGAAATTTATAGTCAAGAATTTAAAATCTTTGCTATAGCAGTCATGAGAAGATGAAGAATTTCAACAGTGAGTTTTCAAAGAGATCTCCCACTTCCAGAGAATCATGAAGGAAAATATAGCTATGAGTAGTCCACAATATAGAATGCGGCAATAACAATGGAAGCTATAATAATTCTTCATATAGGCGTCACAATAGCAGATCCAAAGCAAAAAATACAATATAGCCATGATAAATAATGAGGAAAGTCTGCAATAAGATATAAACACAATTATCCTAATGCAGCTATAAGGAACAACGATAGAGCATTCTATATTTGTGATGTCATATAACAACATAAAGCCTACAACATAAGACATTTAAACCCTCAAAAGGAAAATCGGTGCATGACATTTTATTAGGTTTTTATCAACCTCGTTCCAAGCATGAATACATTGCACGCAAAAAAATTAAATAGCTACAATGAAGGCAAAAATAGACATACCACATAGAATGTCAATTTTTCAAACTGAGAACTCCAAATTTCAGAGCCTTCGAGTCCAGATTCAAGCCATCAAAAAAGCCCAAGTTCGAAATCCTAGCTCAAATTATTAAAGGTGCATGTTGGCCAGAGGCAACTATTTAGGAAGAAAAAAGATGAATAATGCATATTTTAGGGTTTCAACGCTTTTTTCTTTGTGCCCTAATTCCATGGGATATTTTTATTGGCTCTTTTTTCTTTTTGTTGCTATCAACTATTGTTTGTGTAGTGGTCGAGTTGTATGATCCCCGACAAGGACTTATGTCCCAGTCTTGACAGTCAAGGGGCTTTAAACCCAAGTCTTTTTAAAAGTGCAAAATAATTTTAAAATGCTTTGTAATATTCTATTTAATATATTAATAGTTGTATTAAATAAATAAATAAAATTGTACCTTTTTATCGATAAAATGCTATTGTTATATTATTTATAAAAGTAAGGTATTACATTGCTAAATTACACCTATCACTAACTTTGTGAGAAAAAACTAGAGCCCAATTGCCAAAAATTCACCCAAACTCCACAGCCTTCAAAACCATTGTTCTCCCATAATCAGAAAAAAAAATTAGAATCAACTGTCATGCCCATTTCCATCATCAAAAAATGCTACATTCTAATCGCGACTACGACAAAATATATAGTAATGATCATACAGTCCAATGAATAGATTTCCAAACAAAAATGTGGAAAAACCCCAGACCACAAACCCAAATACATACCCTACTCCATAATCACAGTGACATTTACAAATTTACATACAAAATTTCCCTATACACAAAGGATTAAACCATAACCCTATCTGAATATACAAAATATGTGCTGAAAAGAAAAACTTTTTAATTTTTGTCTACAGAGAGTTGAAGAAAGAGCATATCCTACCACCACCCAAGCAATAAAGACAATTACTACCCTCGCGCCCTCCAGCACCGATGTTGAGCATGACCATGGCAACCATTTTCATTCCTCCCACCCGCATTTCCCACCGGAACCAAAGCCCCATCACATGCAACCAACCTCCATCGTAGAAGGTTCCTTAAAGATTCCCATGCAAGCACTGTCTCCGCCCTCCGTTTTGCTCGATTAAAGCCTGTCGACCACCACATGAAGGGGACCAATTCATGAAGGTCCACCATCCGTTGGTCTTCAAAACACTCACCTACATCAAAGCCTTCTCCTGGAATATCCTATTCCAGAATCGAGTTTAAATCCACCAGCCACTCATCATCTAATATAGACCGCACAACCCATTCTATATTCTCTATGGAGTTGCCCACTTCTAGCCCCCACACCACCACCATAGTCACTACATCCATATTCGAGTGAAACCCATGTTTTGCCTCCAGAAACACCTCCCCAAATAGCGACTCCATAATGTGGATGAATTCACCATCCTTCACCTTGAACAGATACTTCATTCAAAGCAACGAAACAAGGCCGAAAAAAGTAGCATGCAACCTATCAGTATAAAGAGGGAAATTCACCTCCATCCTCATCAACCACCTCAAATTTTTGCCAAGAGAAGAAAATAAATGAATTCCATAACATCCACCAACCACCGATTTATTGATCATCCCACATTTGTTGTCTCATTACTCAAACACATTCCCTGTCATTTCATAAATGCATCATAATGAGAAAGTGCCAATTCAGAAATCCTCAAAAAACACGGTAAAAAAATCTTCCACACGAGCTTCACCGATTTCGTTGAACCCAACCGCCCATTTTGATAGAGTGTCAACCACGTAGTTTGTTGACCTACAAACATGACCCACCTAGAAACATTGAACATCTACCAACTCGTTCCTAATAATGGAGATTAATTTGCTCAAGTGCCATGCCTGAAATTCACCCACATTAATAGCATTAACGATTATCAAAGTTTCACCTTCGATATGATTTTTGGATATGCACAAGGATTTAGCAAAGCGGATTGCCATTAAAGCTGCCATTCCTTCCCCATAATTATTAGTTCCATTTTCAATTATTTGAGCCCCAACAGCTAGAATATCTCCCTTCCAATCCCTGATGGCCTCGGATTGCCTTTAGAGGCTCCATTGAAATTAATTTTAACTCATCCTTCTTCTAGTTTACACCATTCTTCCTTTAGCCTACTCTCATGAATCAAATCCACCTGACAAAGCCCATTCACGAGCCAAATAAAACTATACCATTATTAATATAATGATAAATAATTCATTATTTTACTTACATAAATAAAAGTATAAATAAAAAGCAATATAAATATTATTTTAAATCTTTATTTAAAATAATTCTATTTATTTAAATAAAATAATTAATAATTGCACTTAAAGATATCTTTCTTTCCATTTTATGCATGCAAGCATAATCGAGAAATTGTAAAATAAATATTAAAGTGATGCCATTATAAATCACTTTTTAATATTTATTATAAATATAATAATGGATGAAGTCATGCATATACAATAAATATTAAAAGTGAAAGTCATGTCGACTAGACTTTAATATTTATTATAAAATTCCCCTTATTATACACACATGCATAAGATAGAGAGAGTGTTTCAACAACAGTTTGAGTGGAGATGAGGCAATTATCAATAGTTTGGGGCTCATTTTGGAAGTCTTTTTGGTTAAGAATCCACATGAGGGCATTTTGATAGTATTTTGGCATCTTTTCATGTAGATTTGGCATCTATTTTTTAGGTTTTTCTTCTGAGCTCGGATTTCAGACTTCAATTGGTTTTTGGAGAGTGCAGATCCTGATTAGGGTTTGCATACCCTATTTTGTTGTATATACAGGAAAGCTTGTTAGCTTTTTCCTTAGTTCTTACCTTTTTTATTCTCTTACCTTAAGAGAATTTGCAGAGATTTGTGTAGCATCCTAAAATTGCGACACTTGCAATTTCGACTGCATTTGGGTCTTCACGATGGCGACGCAACATTGAACCTGAATGGAGACCCCGAAACCTATTTACAACACCAAAAACTGCATTTTTCTGCACCCTGGCCTGATCCCTCCTTGCACTCTGTTGTCCCGAGAGGTGGGACCATGGTGCCTAGCGCCCTGGTCCTTCAAGACTAGGGTGCCCAGCGCCCTGGTCCCCCAGGACCATGGCACCCAACGCCCTGGTCCCTGGCCCTATTTTGGGCCCAATCTCCTTTTGGGCATCGGGTCTTGAAGTTTGCAAATTGGAAAATATTGTTTCTAGGTCGGCCTAAGGACGGGAAAATCAGTCTCTCAACCCTAATTGACAAGTATATAAACTACTTTTCCTCTCCTAGAAGGAGAGAAAAAGGAGGAGGAAAACATATGTGTGCAAAAAGGCGGAAGCGATATTCAAATATTCAAACATTCAAGCATTCAAGCATTCCTTCAAGCAATTGAACATTCTAAGTCTCCATTCAAGGCTAGGTGTTGCATTCAAGACAAGGATTCAACCATTGAAGAGGAGATCACTTACAACACATTACATACAACATACATTACACCTTCGCATTTAAGAATACAAACATTCTTACAACAAGGTATCAGTACTTGTTTACATTACAAACATTTACATTTACAACATTCTCATTTCTTGGTTAATTCCAAAACTGGGGTTTGACCTAAAGGCAAACCCCTAATCCCTGACCCCCCAATCGTCCTCTCTTTTCTGTGTGTAGGTTGTAGGTACGCGGCTATAATTGAAGATCTGGAATCCTTGTGCAGAGACGAACAGATCCCCCTTCGTTTCGTCGATTTTTCGGAGGACCGTGTGCATGCCGGGCGCCATCGTCCCGTCAACTTTCACTCAAATTTGCAGAACAGCACCGTCTCAACATTTTACTGCTAATTCCAGGTCCGTAGCTTCATCCTGTATCCCTATTTCTGTTTATAAGCGAATCTTTCCTACTTTACATGCATTCCTAGTTCAATCATTCTATCTACATTCTTTACAAAAGAGGGTATCCTTGATGTCTTAACCCTTGAAATTCATTTAGAATCCAATCTTGCATTGTGTGGGATTGGATCTTGTGGGTTTCAACCCCTCTTTTGAATGTAAAGTCTCTCCTAAGTGAAAACCATCAACCCTAGTGACCTCCCTTCTCTCTCCTTGGAGTTGGGGAGGGGAGAACAACTAGGGTTCGATTTTTCCGCTTTACATTTTGGTGAACCCGATGTGAACATCCTAATTCTGATTATTCTTGGTTAGATCTGAAATTTTTTTTGGCTTCCTTAATTACATTTCCATGTTTGATCTTTTGGCAAATTTTAGAGGTTAATTGCATAAAAACCCTAAATTTTCCTTTTAGTAATTAAGCTTGTGAAATGTTTAATTATTAATGCTTATTTCAGATCTACCCTCCTATTGCAAATTGTCAATTCATATTTGTGCTTTAATTCTGAAAATTAAGTGGTTAAGTGTCAAAACCCTAATTTTTAAAACCCTCTTGATTCAACCTTTGACTGATAATTTCACTGATCAAAACACCTCCAAATCGGCTGTAACTTTGGATTCCGTAATAAAATCACAATATCTTTCATCCCTGAAAATTTGGAAAAAAGTTGCGAGGACCATGTGCACCCCGAGCGCCATCGTCCCCGACATTTTTTCTGAAATTTCAGGAGCTAGATCTTACTGTATTTTTCTGCTAAAATCTAGAATTTGGCTGATTTTATCAATTCTAACACTTTCAAAATTAAAGTCAAAGTTGGTCTAGTGATTGCCTGGATTAAGGCTTCTAATCATTCAAAAATTGTTGAAATTAAAATTCATATCAAAATTGTGTTCCTTATAGTCCTAAATCTGAAAAGTGTGTTGGCATTCATTCGAAATTTTAGTGCTTTATTCAAATTTTTACAATTTGTGACTTTTGAAATTAAGTGTTTAATTGCAGCAACTTTGATTTCCACTTTCAAAATTTGAATTTTGCATGCAATCAAGTCAAATTTTAAATTTCAAAGCTTGCATTGCTTTCAGTATTCCCTCTAAAATCATAAAGTTCAAAATTTCAGTTTCCCTCTCTTTTTCAAAATTCAAATTTTGCATTTTTCAACAATCTTGGTAGGGTTCAATTTTGAGATTGCAACTTTAATTTGGCCTATCTACAGATTGTAAAATCACTCAATTTTTTCAGATTAGCTTTAAAATCATCATAACTTTCATCCTTGAAAATTTCGAAAAAAGTTGCGAGGACCGTGTGCACTCCGTTCGCCACGGTCCCTGACATTTTTTCTGAAATTTCGGGAGATTGTCCTGATTGTATTTAACAGCTTAAATCTAGGAGATTGGCTGATTTTATTGAAATTTGCTACCTCTAAAATTCAAAATCTTCTCTCTCTCTTTAGTGCATGAGTTTTACAACAATAAGCCCTACTTACACTATTCCCGTTAGACGAAGCCTTAGAATTAAGTCCTTCCAAGGTTTAATTATTGAGGAGATGGAACCTAATTTGAATGGCCTTTTTAACGAGGACATGGGTAATTCCTCTAATCCTCTTAATGATGAAGAAGCTCTCCATGAGGTTTCTGTAGAACAACTTTTGAAATTGGATAACCAATTTGATGATTTTCGACAATGGATGTCTCAAGAATACCCCGACAGTGAAGCTCTTTCATTAATTGAGGGTCTAAAACGTATGCTTCAAAGTGATAAGAATGGAATTGATATTTTGTGTGGTATTGCACACATTGTGGATTCAAATATGATGCTAATGAAAATTTGTGCCGAAACCTTAGGTTATATACAACCTACTACTCAAGTTAATCATTCTATTCCTTTGACAACTCCTATTGCTAGTATACCTACTTTTACATCAAACATAATGACTACTTCAATACAAGACATTCCTCCTATGATCACTAGTCATGAGGGCAATCCCTCTTCTTCAATCAACCCTCTTCCTTCATTCAATCCAACTTCTTCACTCATTCCTTCAATGAGTGTTCCTATTATATCACTACAAATGAACATGACACAAGGGGGCAATTCATTTAACCATTCCATTCCTCCTTGTAGTGTTCCTCCTTTCCAATCATCTCCTATGACTAACTATCATAGTGTCCCACCACCTTACTCTCAATCAATACCTTCTTTCAATAATTTAATACCTCCATCACAATCTAACATGTCTAATATGAACTATTCGACTGAAGCGACCATTAACAATCTTGCACAAACTGTCTCTTCTTTACAGCAACAAATTGCCTCTATGAATCAATCTAAGTTTAGTGTGCCCACATTTGATGTTGCGAGCCCACTTTCTCTTGACATTGTTAGAGCTATCCCCCCTAAACCTGTTGAAATCCCGTATTTGGAGCTTTATAACGGTAAGGGTGATCCTCTAACACATGTTAAGACCTTTCAAACAATATGTACCAATTTTGCTTATGACTAAAGGTTGCTTGCAAAACTATTTACTAGAACATTAAGAGATAAATCCCTACAATGGTATTGCTCGTTGCCTTCCTATTCTATTACTTCTTTTGAACAACTTGCAAATGCTTTTATTCAACAATTTCAAAACAATATAAGTCATAAAGTTACTTTGATTGATTTAATGCATTGTAAACAAGGTGTTAAAGAAAGAGTGACTGATTTCATTGGTAGATATAAGCATTTGTATGCTCAAATTTGTTTTCCAGTACCTGACAATGATATTCAAAGAATCTTTATTTCTAATTTACAAAAAGATATTAGAGAAAAACTTCTGTTTTCTGAGTTTACTTCTTTCCAACAGTTGTGTGCAACTCTTCACAATTATCAACTGACTGTGAGTCAAATGGAACAAGCAAATCCTATGGCTCCGAGTGATAAGGGTGATAGTAGTCAACAACCATTTGAGAAGTTTAAACCGAACAGAGAGTCCATTAAGTTCAATTAAAACATCATCAACAACAATGTGAATGCAGCATCAGGTGTGCCCCCTATTTCTAAGTTTTTTAAGAAAGAAAGAAAGTTTACTCCTTTGAATGAATCATTTCATAGTATTATGAATAAGTTATTGGAACAAAATGTGCTCACTCTTCCTCCTATAAAGCAAATAGATCCTACAAAGATTAATTCACCCTATTTTGATAACAAATCTTTTTGTCAATTTCATCGTCATCCGGGGCATGATACTGAAAAATGTTTTTCTTTAAAGGGTAAAATTCAAGATTTGATTGATAATAATACTATCTCTGTTTCTGGTGTGAATGATAAAGGCAACACATCTGTAGCTCCTCCTAACCAAAATCTTAAGATTTTTACTGATCCATTACCTTCTCATACCTCTAATGTGATTGATGCTAATGATTCCTATGTCTCACCTGATGATCTTGTGTCTATGACTCCGAATGTGATTAACTTTGTGGAGCAGCAGAAAATCCCTAAAGAACCTTCCATCACATTTGATTCCAGTGAAACTCATTTAGAATCCCCCTTGCCGTGGAGTGCTTATTGATCCTTCTTGTATGGTTAATGTCATTACTGAAGAATTTCTTTTTACTTTGCAATTGAATCAAGTGATCTATGATGAAACAAATGTGGTTGTGAAATTATTTGATGCATTTTCTTCTCCTACAATTGGTTCTATTACATTACCTATTGAGGTCCATAACAAATCCCTTAATGTGAGCTTTGCTATTATTCCATCATCCGAACAATTTCGCGTGAAGCTAGGCTATCCTTGGCTATCTTCCCTGAAAGCTATTGCTTCTCCTATTCACAAGTGTTTGAAATTTCCCCATAATGGTGAAGTTGTTACTGTCAATCATAGTCTCTTTAAACTAGTTGAAAGAACTTCTAGTGTTCCTATTGATTATTTTTGGCCTAAACAATTTCAATCTCTTCCACCGCGAAGTGATCATCTTTTCAAATCTTATCAAAAGTGGAAAAAAGATATGATCCTATCTCTAAGTGAACCTAGAACACCCAAACTTGATATTCCTATCATTCTTGAGAAGGAAGTTCTTCCTTTGAAAGATAAAACTAATGTCTTTCCTCAAGAAGATTCCCAACCCATCCCTATGAATGTGACTATGCCTATTTCTAATAAACTTTCTAAAGGTAGACCTATACCTCCTCGTCATGATGGACTTGGTCTCCTTCCTAAACCAAATATTTCTCCCTTATATGGAGCAGTTCCTCCTCCTTCCTCTTATGGAGAGAAGAGACCTTCCTCTTCTCCTATTATCCAACCTAAGAGATCACAACCTAAACACCCAAGTGATAAGGATGAGAACATTCCTCCTCCTCAATCTTCTCAACTTCCTACTAAGACTAGATGAAATCGTTCTGCACGTGAACGCCGATTAAAGCGTTGTCTTAGAGCTCAGGCAACTGCTTCTCAAACTTTGCAATCCAC
The DNA here is from genome assembly GCF_030272615.1 of Cryptomeria japonica. Lineage (NCBI taxonomy): Eukaryota > Viridiplantae > Streptophyta > Pinopsida > Cupressales > Cupressaceae > Cryptomeria > Cryptomeria japonica. The sequence continues at coordinate 265,755,871 of NC_081410.1, forward strand.
AAAAACACCTTCAGCCAGTATTATTCCATTTTCTCCTCAGCCGAAGATTGAGCCGAAATCTCCTAAACATGAGATGCATGATGGTCTTGATCCTGTGCAAGTTAAAGATCCTATTTTTATAAATCTTGATGATGATATAGATGAAAATGTTATTCATGATGAAAATGTTACTCCTGTTCATTCTGATAGTGAATATGAATATGTTGATGTTGATAACCATTTATCTAACGAATTTTCTAAAGCACTTATCCTAGCTCCTAGACAAGAACAACGTGGCTTGGAACATGAACATAGCCCTTGTTTGGATCTTGTGATAGCTCCATATGCCGTGTTGGATGTTCCTCCTCTAGCATGTTTCCTGCCTTCCCAAAATATTGATCAGCAAGATCGGGGGGTGGATGATGTGCTAGACTAGTTTCATTAGCATAGCAGACTCTCTCCTCCTCTCTTGATCTCTTTTGTTACTTCTTCTATGTGTTATTCTTATTCTTCTATTTATTGTCCTTAGTGTTGTCTACTTGAGGACGATGCAAAACATTGAGATCTCTTTTGGTCTCTCTCATGTTGACTCAAAAGACACATGTGTTCCCTTCTTCTAGGTGACCTTCCTTGATTGGGGAATGAAGAACAATTATGCATACATACATATGATATACATGAATTATCATACAACATACTGACCCCGAGGAAAGTGAAGTCACCTCGTGCTTTGTGTTTTGTGTCTATTATCCTTGGGCTTATCTCACACTTGGGGGCTAAATCCTTGTGATAACGTGCTCCTTTCCCTTCTCATTTCTTATATGTATCACTACCTTAAAGAAATCACCCCCAGTGAGGTGTGTGCGATCGCTTTAACGTAGGGGGCATACATCTTGTTCATATCTTTTCAAGATACTTCAAAATTTCTTGGCGAATTTAGCTTTGCCTTGAAATTTTTTGGTATTTTTCTTGCATGACTCATAGTGAGGGAACCTTACTACTGACAGTCATGGTTCTCCCTCGTGATCTTCCCTTTTACTTTGTCAATCGAAGTCGTAAGATCCTTAGTCCACTGGGGGCTTGGTGTATCTTGCCTCCTTGACATGGTGAAAGTTTTTCAATGTTGTTTCCTTGTACTTTACCGAAAGTATTGGCGTACGCTTATACTCCCGCTTAAGTGGCGGCTAAATGTAGGGTCCTAAAATTGTGACACTTGCAATTTCGACTGCATTTGGGTCTTCATGATGGCGACGCAACATTGAACCTGAATGGAGACCCCAAAACCTGTTTACAACATCAAAAACTGTATTTTTCTGCACCCTGGCCTGATCCCTCCTTGCACTCTGCTGTCCCGGGAGGTGGGACCACGGTGCCCAGCACCCTAGTCCTTTAGGACTAGGGTACCCAGTGTCCTGGTCCCCCAGGACCATGGCACCCAGCGCACCAGGGCGCCCAGCGCCCTGGTCCCTGGCCCTATTTTGGGCCCGGTCTCCTTTTGGGCATCGGGTCTTGAAGTTTGCAAATTGGAAAATATTGTTTCTAGGTCGGCCTAAGGATGGGAAAATCAGTCTCTCAACCCTAATTGACAAGTATATAAACTAATTTTCCTCTCCTAGAAGGAGAGAAAAAGGAGGAGGAAAACATATGTGTGCAAAAAGGCGGAAGCGATATTCAAATATTCAAACATTCAAGCATTCAAGCATTCCTTCAAGCAATTGAACATTCTAAGTCTCCATTCAAGGCTAGGTGTTGCATTCAAGACAAGGATTCAACTATTGAAGAGGATATCACTTACAACACATTACATACAACATACATTACACCTTCGCATGTAAGAATACAAACATTCTTACAACAAGGTATCAGTACTTGTTTACATTACAAACATTTACATTTACAGCATTCTCATTTCTTGGTTAATTCCAAAACTGGGGTTTGACCTAAAGGCAAACCCCTAATCCCTGACCCCCCAATCATCCTCTCTTTTCTGTGTGTAGGTTGTAGGTACATGGCTGTAATTGAAGATCTGGAATCCTTGTGCAGAGATGAACAGATCCCCCTTCGTTTCGTGGATTTTTCGGAGGACCGTGTGCACGCCGGGCACCATCGTCCCATCAACTTTCGCTCAAATTTGCAGAACAGTACCGTCTCGACATTTTACTGCTAATTTGAGGTCCGCAACTTCATCCCATATCCCTATCTCTATTTATAAGCGAATCTTTCCTACTTTACATGCATTCCTAGTTCAATCATTCTATCTACATTCTTTACAAAAGAGGGTATCCTTGATGTCACAACCCTTGAAACTCATTTAGAATCCAATCTTGCATTGTGTGGGATTGGATCTTGTGGGTTTCAACCCCTCTTTTGAATGTAAAGTCTCCCCTAAGTGAAAACCATCAACCCTAGAGACCTCCCATCTCTCTCCTTGGAGTTGGGGAGGGGAGAACAACTAAGGTTCGATTTTTCTACTTTACAATTTGTAACTCATTCTTTGATATAGAGAGATTTACAATAGTGTTTCAATTCTATTTTTTGCAAAAGGACTCCTTTTATTTACAAAATCTCATGAGTTTTCCTTTGTGATTGTGTTTTTTCATGACAAATTTGATAGAACTAATTTTTGTGTTTCAGATGAAATCTTGAATCTTCTGTCTCCTTAGTGTGCATGCATCATTGATTTTCAAAATCACAGGTCTTAGTTTGTGTTCTAGGTTTCAGTCAAATTTGGGTTGTGAAATAGATTTTCCTTCCAAGTTTACTAATTATAAAACCTTTCTAAGAAATGCTCATGTGATTGAAAAGTTAATTACCTTGTGTGGGCAAAGTTTCTGATAGAATTTTGTCAGTTATGGCAAGTTTCATCATTATAATTTGGTGTATTACCTCCTAGAGTAGTTTCAAATTCAACATTGAAAGTAATTTCTAACTCTTTTCCACACCAATCCTTTAGTTTTACGAGGTATCCAAAGGAATCTAACCCGTAACCTAGAGATTCCTTTCTCATTCTGAGATCACCCACAACTCGAAATTCATTTCCATGTTGCACAAGATTGCATGAGTACTGGTATTGATTTGCTTTGTAGAAGCGGGTGCATCCTCTGTGACAACAATCACACAATCAGATCAGACCTGAACCATGATACTCTAATCTCTCATGGGTAAAATATAAGGTGATTCAAAAAGGAGACATTACAAATGGTATTAGAGCATGATTCGGCTAGGCTGAGGGAAAATTACAAGTGGTATTTTGTGGGTATAAATAAGAAATTATTGGAGATAATTTTACCATGGATTCAATTGATTATCATTTCGATTAAAAAGAATATCTGCACAAACATAGTGATCAGAGTCAAAGGCGAATTGTAGAAGATCAAAGAGAGAAATTAATGGTGATTTGTAGTAGACCTAAGATTGAACTTAAGGAGCCTTTGGGAGCAGATTTTTAAAGGTTTAATAAATAAAATTATTTCAAACTTTTTGAGTAGATTTAGGAAATCTTATGATTATAGAACATCAAATTTCATAAGTAGATTCTAAAGCAATTATTGCAAACATTTTCTAGATTTATGGGCAGACATATTCTAGACTTGTATGAGACCCCCTTAAGCAACAATTTTGAAGAGCACTGAGAAAATTTTGAAGGTGTTTTGTTGCAAATCTTAAGGGAAAATATGCATAGACCTGTTTTGTATGGATGAAGGTATGATAGTCCAAAAAGAGATATTCATGACTCTCTAAACCAAGAAGAGGACACAAGAGGGGCAAGGATTTTGAGAATTAACCCTACATGGAAGGGTAATGAGAAGTGGTAGTCATATGATTGAGATAAGAAGCAAATTAGATTACCCCAAGGGATGGAACTGGTCATAGTTGGATGTTCCTACCCCTTGTGGGCCAAGTGATGAATTGATTACCCCAAGGAATGGAACTGGTCATAGTTGGGTGTTCTTGCCTCTTATGGGCCAATTGATGAATTGATTACCCCAAGGGATGGAATTGGTCATAGTTGGACCTTATTGCCTCTTATGGTCCAAGTGATGAAGTGATTACCCCAAGGGATGGAACTATTCATAATTGGACATTTCTACGTCTATTGGGCCAAGTAATGATTACCCCATGGGATGGAATTGGTCATAGTTGGATTTTTTCCTCTTGTGGGCCAAATGAGGAATTGATTACCCCAAGGGATGAAACTATTCATAGCTAGACATTCCCACCTCTTGTGGGCCAAGTGATGAATTGATTACCCCAAGGGATGGAACTAGTCATAGTTGGAAATTCTTTCCTCTTATGGGCCAATTGATGAATTGATTACCCCAAGGGATAGAAATGGTCATAGTTGGGAATTCTTGCCTCCTATGGGCAAAGTGATGAATTGATTACCCCAAGGGATGTACCTGGTCATATTTGGACATTCCTACCTCTTGTGGCTCAAGCAATGATTTCCCCAAGGGATGGAATTAGTCATAGTTGGACGTTCCTACCTCTTGTGGGCTAACTAATGAATTGATTACCCCAAGGGATAGAAATGGTCATATTTGGATAATCCTACCTCTCGTGGGCCAAGTGGTGGATTAATTACCCCAAGGGATGGAACTTGTCATAGTCGAACGCTCCTACCACTTGTGGGATGTGGGGAAAATGTACATGATTTGGATGTGACATGCTCTTGGTCTTAGTTGGATTGGGTAGTTTATTGGCACCCCTTCAAGTTCCTACTAAACTAAGCAATGATTGGTTATAGATTAATTAGCTAGTCATAATTTTTATTGTAATATGCCTATTCACTATGTCTACATATATTCATGTCTATGCCTCATGTTTTCATGTGTATGTTTCATGTTTTTTTAGTGTATGCTTCATGTTTAGTTCATACCTGATGTGTTTCCAGCATGTCTACTCTATGTGTGCCTTCCTAATGTATTCCTTATTTCTTGAATATGCTTCAAATCATGTTTGATGTGTTTTCAGCAAGTTATTCCATGTGTATTTCCAAATTCATTTCATATTGGGAATCATTTGAGCACTCCATGACCATTTCTTGAGGACAAGCAATATTGGGTGGGGCAGATTGTAATGTCCCCACTTTGAAATAGGATTTAGTAATAAAATTAAAATACAAAATAATAACATTAAAATTAAAATTGTAGAGGGGAAAAAGTGAACCACACCAACAGGCAGATAGCAACCTCTCAAGAACTCACTAGTCTACCTCTCCAGTCAAGATGACTAAAGCCTAAGGTTGTCAAGTACCCCATAGATAACACTGAATGTGTCACAAAGGCTTTTCGATGCCCTCCACTAACTCTCTATTTGAGGATTCACACACGGGTCTTAGACAAGAACACAATGTGTTGGCATCCCGTATGGACAGAGTATGGAGTTCTATACAAAGATCATAGAATGACAGATATGTGCTCCAAATATAATAAAAAATCATAAATGTGTGACAAGAAACAAGAAACAACTATAAAAATGAAAGATAGTAAAATCTCACAACTGGTCTATGATTGAATCTTTTAATAACATTATCTTTGCTAACCAAACCTACACACAAATAACAAGGAAAAATGTTGGGGTTGTGTTTAGAGGTCTACCATAATCAAACCCTTGTTTTGGTGTTTCCACCTCTAGGGATAGCTAAGATAGATTAATAGATAAATAAATAATATAAATAGAAAGAAAAGAACAACGTAAATATGTTAATGGAGATAAAAAAAGGTGGGGAAAGAAGAACTTCCCTTCCACACCCAAAGCTAAGAGCTCTTTGACTGAAGAAGATGAAGCAAAAAATACTCCATAAGCACAAACAATAACCACTAATGCTAGAAAGTATCACTAGAAATCTTCAATGGCATTAGATAGAGTAATGAGAATGACCTTGCAGCTACATAATCCAAAAATGAGTTGCTAGAGCATTCAAATTAAGCCCAAGAGGGAGAATATACATTGACAGTCCTTGAGAGGGGCATTACAAACTCTACCAGACATGGGTGTAATGCTCAAATCACCACCTATGGACTACAAATTCATGGGATGCTAGCATAGCACATAAACCTCTTTGCAGTGCACAAGAGTCCACAAGTCAGACAGTCAACAGGGTCACAGAAAAGGCCAAGATAGTAGGTGATAGGGCAAGTCATGCAAACAAGAGGACAAAAAGGTGAAGAATATCTCCATTCAACATAAAGAAAAGGCACTTATGTAGCATGAAATCGCATGAAGTGTAATTTATGACACTGCATTTTGCCCCCACTTTTGCGATCATATTATTATCACAAGATGAAAGCTAAAGTATAGAGATTTTACTGAGATATGAAGGGGAAGAAAAATTCTCTAACCATATAGAGTTGTCCCCAAGGAAGAGACCCAAACCTTTGTAAGATGTTTATAGCTTGTCTAATCGAAAACATGTTGGTTGCAGATAAACATATTAGATGTAAAAGAAAAAATTACGATAAAATGATACAATCAAACACTAAGATAACAAAATAATGATCTTTGAGGTAAAAAACATTTTGTCTATATAGGTAGCAAGTTGTGTTATGTTGAATAGTCATATGATAGGGTGACCGTAGATAGATAGTGGTTTGGCCCCCACAAAACGAAAAATGTCATGTGGATTGGCCCCCACAAAAGGGAAAAGATCATGTGGATTGGCCCCCACAAAGTCAATAAAGATCAAGTGAATTGAGGCTTACAAAGGAAATAGATAAAAAGATATCATTAGATAAATATACTAAGATAATCATGATGCCAATGCAGAATTGAAATGTAGAAATGTAGAGACATGAAAGCCCCCTCTAGTATGTGTGGAATGCATGTCATTCTAAGGAGAAGAGATGTTGTGTCACATTAACATAACAAGATATTTCCATGGAAAGTCATCTTTGGTGGATGACACATAATACCCCCAATATCAATAAAAACACAAAGGCATGGGAAGATCGGTTGATTTGTCATTAGAACCCATAGAAATGAGATGAGATAATGTATATAGTTGCATATGAGTATTTCATCATGGTATATAACTTTATGAATTATATGAAGAAGGCACATGAAAATGAAGATAAGAGAAAAATTAGGTCAACATGGAAGAGAGCCTGAATTCCCCCAACACTTTTCATCATCCCCAATATCAAAAATCAAGATACAACAAATAGAAGAACAATTAAAAAATAGAAGAATCACACATATAATCCCCTATTTTTTAGTGCCAACAAAGAAACTTAGGTCCTCCAAGAGAGCACAAGCACATAAAGGTAGTCAACCTCTTTTTTCCAAGCACCAACAAAGTAACTTGTGCCCTTTGAGAGGGAACAAACATGTAAAAGAGGTACACCCTAATATCCTAGTAATTATCCACCATCAGGTTGTCATCTAATCTTCATCATACCGGAAGGGAGGATGAGCCCAAAGAGGGATGACCATGAGGACAACACTAGGCACAACAATAGCAGCAAGAGACAGGGATGATGTAGCTTCCACATTCTCATCTAAAATCTCTCAAGAGGCAAGGGTCAATGATAATTTCAAGATCATAAATAGTGTCAAAATATACTCTAAGGAGCTAAACATATGCCCCTCAGTAGAAGAGGTGAAGGTAGCAAAATGGGAGTCGCACCACCAACCCCCAAAAGTGTTGGTATTATGGATGTGTTGCATTGGTTTTGTCATTGATGTCAACACTTGTCGACACTTATCCTTCTAGAAATATTTGGTTATGTTCACCAACAAGTTCACAGACTTATGCATAGTCACCGGTATCTGGTTCACTGGCAGATTATATTGTTCACCGACACTAAGAATGACTTGTTATCATCTGGAGATCACTTGGTTATGTCGAAGACATGGTTTGACACTTGTTTTGGTGATTTGGTTATTGGTCTAATCAAGTTGGAATGCTATGGATGGGAAGCAGGTACCCTTGGTTGGCTAAGTGAAAGATGTACAAGCTGTCCTTTACGCTTGCCCTGAAAAGAGAGTGAAGCTTACTATTCTGGTAGCTGATATTCCAGCTAGCTATGGGATGCTACTTAGTAGAACTTTCTGCAAGGATATAGGTGGAGAAATTAAAATGGACTGGTCCGAAGCATATATTCCTGCGAGAAAGAAGAAAATAAAGTTAGAACCTGAGCCGAAAAACAAATATACTGTGGTACCTTCTGACAATCCCAAAGCACAGATATTATATGAGGAATATCAATTCGGGAATTACATCATCTTACCCGAGAAGTCATGTGAAGAAAACATGGTAAGTGCTGAAGAAACCTTGTGGACTTTAGAATTTGATGGAAGTTGCTCGAACTCAGGCTCAGGTGCTGGTGTAGTACTCATTTCACCTTTCGGGGAAATTTTCCCTTTCTCTTTTAAGCTGGACTTCCATAATACAAATAATACAGCAGAATACGAGGCATTACTTCTAGGTTTACAAGAAGCAAAGGAAAAAGGGATAAGGCAGCTAAAAGCAAAGGGGGATGCTGAAATCATTGTTAAGCAGGTGAGAAAACAATTCTCTGTAAAAAATGATCGACTGAGGCATTATATAAATCTAGTTTGGGATGAAGTTGAGTCATTTGAAGCTTTTTCTATCGAATTCGTCCCTCGTGCTCAAAATACCAAAGCTGATTCTTTAGCTGTCTTTGCATCTTTATTATTGCCCCATCCCGAATTCAAAAACAATATTTACAGGATTGAGGTGTTATACAGACCAAGAGTCCCAGATAATATTAATCATTGGTAGGTCTTTAACGATGATGAACAATTAAAAGAATTCATGGCATGCACAGGAAATTTCGCTGAAATCCTTTTCGAAGGATCTGAACATTGGGGCAAGCCAATCGGTGAAGAATCAACGGAAACAGGGGAAGTGATCCAACTTCAAGGAAACAGAATTCCTAAAGGCCTGGTTTCTTTGGAACATCTTTTTGGTAGAAAGGATGATAGTACTTTAAAGAAAGATGTTGATTATAATGAAAAGAAAGAGGAACATGACAAGATCAACATTGGAAGTGAAGAGGACCCTAAGCTGATTTCTATAGGCAAAACCTGTTCTGCAAGGGAAAAGAGGAACATATCTGAGCTTTTAATCCAATATCAAGATGTTTTTGCATGGGGTTATGGTGACTTAAAAAATTTCAAAAATGGTGAATTCGTGCATCACATACCATTGAAACCAGGGGCCACCACCTTTAGACAAAAGCTTAGAAATTACAACCCCAAAGTTTCGGAAGCCATTTTTAGAGAGGTAGAAAAGATGTTGAAGGCTCGTATAATTTACCCAATACATCATTCAACATGGGTGGAAAATATCATTCCGGTAAGGAAAAAGAACGGCGAAATAAGGATTTGTGTAGACTTTAGGAATCTGAATCAAGCAAGCCTTAAAGATAACTATGCGCTTCCTACTATGGATCATGTCTTGCAGTCAGTAGCTAGATCCGAAGTAATGTCGATGCTGGATGGTTACTCAGGATATAATCAGATTAGTGTCACCCCAGAAGATCAACACAAAACAGCCTTCATCACTCCCTGGGGTACTTTTGCTTACAACCGAATGCCTTTTGGTCTAATTAATGCCGGAGCTACTTTTCAGCAAGCGATGAATTCCTCTTTCAAAGACCTGCGAGATAAGATAATTGTTATATATCTTGATGATTTAACTGTCTATTCTAAAAGAAGGAAACATCATTTGAGGGACTTAGAGAAGGTGCTGGAGAGATGTAGACAACATGGTATATCTTTGAATCCGAAGAAGTCTATTTTCTTCGTTGAAGAAGGCAAATTGCTCGGGCATGTTGTTTCTAAAGAGGGTATAAAAATTGACCCAGAGAGGGTGAAAGCAATACAGAAGCTGGTTCTGCCTACAAATAGAAGTGATTTGAAATCTTTCTTTGGTCAGATCAATTTCCTCAGAAGTTTTGTACCTGAATTTTCTGAAAAGGTGAGATACATGCTGGACATGATGAGCGAGAAACGTCCTTTCAGATGGCAAGAAGAGGGTAAGAAAGATTTTGAAGATATCAAAACAACTATCGCAAGTGCTCCAATGCTGGTAAGCCCTAATTTTGAGAAAGAGTTCATTGTTTATTGTTACGCTTCTGAGCACTCTCTATCTAGTATTTTAACCCAACCCAATGATGAAGGAAAAGAAGCTCCAATCGCCTTCATGAGTGTTCCATTGAAGAAGCATGAATTAAATTATAGTCCAATAGAAAAACATGGCTTTGTTGTAGTAAGGGCATTGAAACAATTCAGGTATTACATACTGCACTCTCATTCTGTTGTATATGTGCCCGAGACCGCAGCCAAAAGTATCTTAACTCAGCAAGAAGTAGGAATGAATAAACGAGCGACTTGGGTAGCTAAAGTACAAGAATATGATTTAACTATCAAGCCTACTTCTTTGCTAAGGGGGCGTGGTTTGTGCAAAATGATAGCTGAGAATAGAGATGTGTCTCTCGGTAAAACCGATGAAGCCCATGCAGTTTTACTGGTCAGCCTAACAGATCCTTGGTTCTCTGACATTGCATATTTTCTTTCATACGGTGAATGCCCATCAAATATGAATTATAAAGAAAGACGAAATCTCGGACTGAAAGCTACCAAATATGTAATTTCAGATGGTGTTCTATATAAGAGGGGAATCAATGGAACATTTTTAAGGTGCGTGGATGCAGAGCAACAAGAAAAATTGTTAAAAGCGTACCATTCTAAGGCTTGCGGAGGGCACTTTTCATCCACTGTTACTGCCTTTAAAATTCTCAGGAATTGTTTTTACTGGCCAGGTATGTTCAAAGATGCTTATAAATTTGTGAAAAACTGTGAGAAATGTCAACTTTTTACTGCACGTCCTCAATTAGCAGCATTACCTCTCAGACCTGTAGTAATTGATGAACCGTTTCAACAATGGGGCATCGACTTTATTAGACCTATAAACCCTCCATCAAGTGCTGGACATATCTACATTCTAACAGCGACAGATTATTTCACTAAATGGGTGGAGGCTATTCCAACGAAGAAATGTAACTCTCAAGTGATATGTGAATTTCTGATGGAGCAAATTTTTGTTAGATTTGGTGTACCTCAGAAAGTGGTTTCAGATAATGCCACTTATTTCTCATCAGAGGAAATATCACTTTTCTGTTACGAGCACGGTGTATCATTGGCACATTCATCAGATTATTTCCCACAGGGAAATGGGCAGGCAGAGTCCAGTAATAAGAATCTAGTGGCCATCATAAAAAAATTGGTATCTGACAATTCCCGAGATTGGCACAAAAGGCTCTATGAAGCATTGTGGGCAGACCGGATCACACCAAAAAGAGCTATTGGGATGGCTCCATTTGAATTAGTATATGGGATTGGAGCTCAAGTATCTTTACCCCTGGAGTTATCAGCTGCTAAATTGCAATCGGTCATCGAAGACCAATTCTTTAAGAATTCATTAGAGAAGAGAGTCATGTATCTGCACAAGTTGGAAAATGAGAGGAGCAAACTAGTTGATCACATCACAGAACACCAGATGAATGTGAAGCGCATCTTTGACAGGAAAGCTCGACCAAGAAATTTCCTTAAGAATGATGAAGTACTCCTGTGGGATAAGAGGAAAGAACCAAAAGGAGCACACGGAAAATTTAAATCTCTTTGGAAAGGTCCCTTCTTTATTTCAGAAGTTGTTGGTCCTAACACTTTCTGTTTGAGATACCCAGATGGAACAATTCTGCCTTTTACATATAATGGGCAGGATTTGAAGCTGGTCAAATTCTAAGTTTTGATGTCCCCTGCTGTGTACATAGTATTTTGTTGTGTATAGTTTTTTCCTTCTTGTTGTTTTCTTTCCTGTCTACTGTGTTGAGTTTTATCTCCTGTTTCTGAGTTCTCTGTGTATTCCGCATACACAGTCCCCAGTCAGAGCCCCTGTTAGTTGTGTTTAGAGTCGCCATATTAATTCAAGGGTTCCCCTTTAAAAACCCTGCCTATCTTATTCGAGGCCTCCCCTTCATCATCTAAGTGTCTATCATCCATTGAAGAAGTTGGTCAAGGTCGCAAGCTTCCACGGTCATTCCTCCCCTCCCTTTTGAATCACTTCGAATCATTTCGAACCTCGGTTTGAAGTAGTTCAAAGTGGTTCGACCAAATTTTTCACACTAACACTCTTTCTTTGGCAGGAAGTATCTTTTATAGCGGCGGTCTTCTTTGAAATACTTTGAACCGTTTTGAAGCTCGGTTCAAGCTTATTCAAAGTGCTTCTTGACAAGTGTTGATGGCGGGAGTTTATTTTTGGTGTACGATGCGCCGCCTTTCTCTCAAGCAATCAATGGTCCCATCAGCATGTCAGATCAAAAGATTTTATTTCTTTTTCAAGGGAAAGGGCATCATTATTATGAGTGTGAGTAGACCTTCATTTTAGGAATGACTGGATACTGCATGAAATCAATTATTATTAACTCATGCGAAAGGGTAAATCATTAATCGAGGCATTTATGCATCGACGCCTCGATCATGTCAATCCTGATGTGAGGTGATGAACTATCATTATCCGATCTTCCCATGTATAAGGTTTCCCTGTGATAAATTTTCATTCAGTTGCCTGGTAAGTTATCCAAAAAAAAAAAAAAAAAAAAAGGAAAAAAGAAAGGAGGTCTGATTTCGGAGAGAAGGAGCAGTTAGGGAAGCTAGAGAAGATTATTTGCTTTTCAACGGAAAACAGGTGAGAGTTTAGTAATCTTTGTTTTGTTCTGCAAAACTGTTATTTTCAAAGGTTTGTCTGAAAGAGGTCTTGCTTGTTTAAGTTGAGAATGAAGTCGGTTATGCATTTTCTCGGTAATGTTTCTAGCCTTGAATGTAAAAGACCAGTGATTTGTGATATCAATTTAGAAGGGGTAAATGTGGAAAGTCTTCAAGCAAATTTTCTTGCGAATACGGAAGAAGTTAAGGGATGTATGGAAATATTAACGAGCGGGTTAATTGAAGCTGCTGCGTTTCCCCCCGCCTTCGTAAATCCTGAACTCCTACAACTTTGCATTGACCATTATGATGTAAGAAGCAAGAGCATAGTAAGCAAAAATGGTAATACCATACTTCCTGTCTCCAGGGAAACCATTTCTTCTGTTTTGAAATTAACAGCAAGTACCTTTGCCGCTTTCTCACCCATTCAAGCTGAAGCTCAGTATCGGGAAAACCCTAGTGTGTACCGAAACACCCTTGCCAGGAAATGGACCAAGGTTAACTATGGAGGTGGGTCTAGACTCCCCAAGGTCATTACTAGAAGCCACATGAAACCCCACATACACGACCTGGTGGTATTATTACACAGGGTGAAGGGTTCAGCTGATGTATGTTTGTTCGAAGAATGGATGTATAGGTACATTGAAATTATCTTAAAGGGTGAACAATGGATGGATTGGGCGGAGATTATTGCCACTTCCCTGAGAAGCCAGCTCAAACGCACCAAAGAGTCTGGAGAAGATTTTCGTATGGCCTCATATTTGACTTACTGTATTGCCTGCACGTGTGATCTCACCGCTCTTCCGCATGAGGTATGGAATGAGGAAATGACCAGCTTCCAATATTGTCCGTTGTTGCAAATAGACAGAGTTCTGGAGGATTTCCGTAAGGTGCATGATGTATTGTTTGAAAACATTTATTCGGCTCTAGAAGGTGTTCAGATGCCACGACTCTCTCCTGAATCGCTGAGGCTGGTTCAACATTATGGGAGTTCTTTTATTTTGTTTCCTAGGTTCACATATTTGAGAGTCGGAGGGTTTGAGGAAGAACCTGTGAGGTTGCCTCGATATGCCCTTGATTGTTTCATTTTAGCCAAATTGTGCAGGCAACTTTCTGCTGTTATTAAGGATAATCTCCCTCAGGAGAAATGGGAGATGGTTTTCCCTATTAAGCTGCGCTCTTTGGTCTGTAATAACATGAATAACGCTTCCATCATCGGAAGCAATTTGCTGGGATTCAATCTTGGGTTCTATTGCAGCAGGAGAAACTTTGATAGTAAGGGATATACAGCTCTAACCCTCGGCCTTGAAATCAACTCATCAGTTGCTCCGCAGTTAGAAGATCTATGGGAAGACTGTGAAAATGAAGAAGAAGTCTTGAAAAAGGATCATTCTAGACTCACCTTGCAGCAAATTAGCTCTTTCAAATTGAAGTTCAAAACACAAGGAATCGTCGAAGATGGTTCATTTTTAGTTGAATCCGGATGGGAAGGATCAAACGAAGCAAAATCCTTGACAGTTGATTGGAGCAAGAAGGAAGATGATGATATTAATTTGAGAGCCAGATCCATATTAACTTATAGGAATGATTGGCTGCAAAGGAAAAGAAATGGAAACATCAATGAGTCTTCTCCTAAGGTGATTTCTCTCTCGGAACTGCTTCAATCTGACATTCCACTTTCTCATGTTGCAGGTGATGCACTGGCTTCAGATAAGAAAATAAAGTCTCCTTCCCGATCACAAGTCACGGCTCCTAGGACGAGATCCCATTCCAGGAACAAAGCTTTGGAGCAGCCTAGTTCCCAGAAGCAAAAAATGACATCACCAGAGCGGGATTCAAGTGACAAGTTCGCTTTCCCAGATGGAGCAGACGATGAAGTCCAATTCATTGAAACACCAAAGACAGATCAACCCAATTTCTTGACTCCGACTAAAGATACTCAGATGATATCAACTACTCCCACTGTTCCTTTATGGTTGTCAAATTCAATCAATAAGAAGCGGAGTTTGCAACCAGTGGCCACGCCAGTAAAAGATATTGTCACTAGGTATGCGGCTAGAGGGTCTAAAACAAAGAAAATTAAAATGGATGCTTGTCTCACTAAAGATCCAGTGACGGGGAAAATCATAGCGGAGGTGGCTACTTATAAACAAAAAAGGGAGTTAGGGGAAATTGATGAGGAAGGATTCAAAGTCACTTCTATTGAACTGGGTGCCCTTAATAGGAATACTGGTAATAATTTCTTTAAATTTTCTGCTGACCACATGCTCACGCAATCAGAAAAAGATTCCAGAGAGAAGAAAGAATTGAAAGCAATGATGGTGACGATGGCCGCATACATCAATTCGCTGATTAATTTGGGACCTGACCCAATAATCTAGATGCCTCAGCCATTCGATCCAAATTCTGTCGAAAGCCAGCAATTGATGAAACAGATGCAGAGGGGAAAATTGATGTCTGACGCTGTGGTTAGTTGGGTAAATAGCATTTTAGATCAAGGGAATAAATTTATTTCCGAAGTTACTAGTATCTATTCCGAGGATGAGGCATTGCTGGGGGAAATTCAAACTTTGATACCAGTATGGGAGACAGAATTGTCACGGTGCCAAACCATAGTTTCCCGAGTAAGAGAGGTTGAAAAGTTTGGAGTTCTCAACTTCTTAGGTGAAAACCCCATGAAAGCCGTGGACCCGTGCATATTATTTATCCTGAAAAGTAATATGAGCTGGAAGGAGTCCATCTACAAAGAGGCCATCAAAGAAGTCCAAGGCATCGAGAATCAAATCACAGACATGCATAAGGAACTGGTTAAAGACATGAAGATTGTTAACCCCACAGGCATCTCACAATTGGATGAAGGCAACATGGACATTGAAGTGTTAACCAAAAGTTTCACCGAAGCAGTTGAACGGATTAGGGACAAAGAAACGCAAAAGGTCGATAATTTCACTTCGTTGGTAGGTATAGAATCCATGTTGCGCCTCAATGAGAAACTGATGCCACATCAGAGCCTAAAGATGAAGGAGTATAGGTGGCAGAAGGACGCATGTAGAGCCCGGCTGATGAGTTTAAAGAACCCGCACTCACATGTCACGCAGGAATTCATGTCTACTTTCCGGAGCTGGAAGCTGGTACGTCAAACCGTCGGAGATGAGGAGGAAGCCGGCGAATATAGTGGAAACTGAATCGTCACCCGCTAGCGTTCTATCTTTTTGATAACTGCTTTCTAGTTTCATAACGGTTTCTTGTATTAACCTGATAGGGCTGGGTTTTAAGGGAGGCCCTTCGGGATTTTAAAAAAAAAAGACTATAAAGGCTGGGGCATGGAACGTTTTTGATAATTAGCAATAGGGAAGAAAGAATAGCAGATTAGATATAGCTTTAAGATAGATTTTTCTGAAGAACAGTGATCAAGGATAGTATATGCATGTTTTAGCTTCCAAAGACTTTGTGCATTGAAGTTGGATATACATATATGAAAAATTTCGAGTTATGCTTTGAAACTTTGTGTTCTGGGTGTTGAATTATTATCACTTTGTGGAGGTAATTCAGCGATTCGAAAGTTCCTTATTGCTGTTGGTTAGTCGTAAGTTCATCTATTTCCTGTTTTGATATATGTTGAAAATCTAGCAGAAAATTCACTCTTTAAAATAGATTTTGTTGATTATATGTGTGTGAATCTTTTCATTTTCGAGCTGTATTTTGTAATTACCTCACTACCTAGGAGTAGTTGAGAGAACCTTATGCACTTTCGGGAAAAAGTGTAATTGTAAAAACTAAATTCATTGCAAATCAGATGAGGGAGCTGTACCTGTAGAAAATTTAGAGAGGAAGTTAAAGTAAAATTAATACTTTCTCAACTGTAGTGAATGATTCTGTTCTCTTCATAATATTGGGCATAGAGTAAATTAAGAGAAGTTGAGTGAGAGGACAATCTGTTCACTAACAGATTTTTGGCGACTCTGCTAGGGAGAACGAGTCCTTTTGAAGGAACCTTAATCTTTAAATATAATGTATAACCATGGTTCTTCAACATAATGAGGTCTTCCCTATATTACAACCTAATCTTTGATTTGAAGATACTCAAGAAGACATAATTTCAGATCTGGCGGCAACTACTTGGCGAGAACGTAGAAGTGGTCAACACTATCAGCAAATATTAGTGGTTCTGGAAATAGAAGAAGAAAGAGACGAGTTCTTGAGAGGAGTGCCAGAAGTTCAGGAGGCTGTTGTTGTGAATAGACTAGCCCAGGCACCTGCAAGACCTTGAACACATCAGTAGTTTAGAACTGGCTACTCGTAGATACACAAGAGGGGAAAGAAAAAAGGGAATTCTTGATGAGAACTTTGAGTCATTGAAAAACCTAAAACTCTTGCCAGATTTTAACGACCCTAAAAAGAAGCAGATCAAATCCCAAAGCAGGTCTAGCTCACCACCAAAGCCTTCTCCCTTCTCACCTTTGGTTCAATCCTTGCTTCCATTGAGTTCCCTTGTTCCAGCCTGTATATCAATTCCACCCTTGTAAGTTGTATCACCCAACATGGTTGCTAATCAACCTTGGGGGCAGAACATAGGTCCACTGAATTTAGGTGTGAACCCCGCAGCACTCCCTAAAGGAGCTACTGAAGTTTTACCCAAGTTTAGTGGAGATGGCAAAGTCTCAACATATGACCACCTGAGCGATTTTCATTCTGCCTGTGCTGTTATAAGCATCCCTACACAGGAGGTCGCTGTAAGATTGTTTGTGCAAACCTTGATTGATGTTGCTGCTGATTGGTTCAATCATTTGCCCCATCATTCTATTACTAGTTGGGATGATATGAAAAATGCCTTTGAAAATAGATTTAAAACCTCTGAAAATGAATGTTCTCTGTTTTCCCAACTCAGTCAAATGAAGAAAGATATGCATGAACCCATGAGAGAGTTTGTGTCCAAATTCAATAGATTGGTTCAAAGAATTCCCACGCCATCAAGACCTAGTGAAGAAAATCAACAATCATTTTTTATCAATGCCGTTCCAGCAGATATAAGTTTTCATCTTATTAAAGATGCTTGTACTGATTTAGGCACTGCTCAGAGATTGGCTATTCAACTGGAAGATGCGTTTGTTAATGCCGGTAAGTGGAAAAGAGAAGTACATACTCCCGGGACCGTTTCATCTTCTACATCCACAGACCTAGTCTTACAAAAACTGATGAATGACATAGAAATGATGAAGAGGCAACAGAATAAAACACATACTCAGTATCCTTCCCCTTATCAAGACATTCACAGACGGCAGCAGTCTCAAAATTTTGGGAGAGCTCCCCTATTAACTGCTCCTCAGCCGAGACTACAAATTGAAGAAGCCCCTAAAGAAACAATGTGTTCCTTCCACATGACTTCGGACCATGATGAACGAGAATGTCCTGACTGGCTAAATTGTATTCAGCTAGCAAAGAATGCTCTTATGGCAGAAGCAATGATTGAAAAAGAAGATGTAGAAAAAGGTGAGTCTGGTAGTTACTTCCTTGAATACGAATCTGATTCAGAGAGAGGAGGTGATGTTTTTACAACACTTCAAGAACCTGCCTGCACAATCATGACTAGAGGCCAGCGGAATCAGAAATTCTATCCTGGAAACACCCCAAATGTATCAAATTCTAAAGGTAAGGAGCATGTTCAGGCTGATACTATGGAACCTAAGATTTTGTTCAGGGTTGAAATGAAAGCTAGTGCCTCAGCTTTTGACATTGTAGAATTTTGTAAAACTTCTTCTATATCCATTTCACCAGCGGAATATTTAAAGCTTAATCCTAAGGAGTTGGACAAGTTGGTTCAATACGTGAAGGGAAGTTCACCCACTACTGCACATGTTACAGATAATGTTTCCGAGGATGTAAAAGCTGCTGATGAACCCACCTTTGTATCCGAGAGATGCTCAAAGGGCATTGAGGGTACTGCTAATTCTGTTCAAAAGGAAACGGAGGAGAAAAAGCCCAACCCATTTTATATATCTTTGTTATTAAATGGTCAAAGACTTAGTAATTGTATTATTGATTCTGGAGCATCAGATAATATTATGCCTCAGCCAGTTGCAAAAGCCCTTGGTTTGGAGCTCACAAAAACCTTTGGGTGTTGCTATGCTATGGATGGGAAGCAGGTACCCCTGGTTGGCCAAGTGAAAGATGTACAAGCTGTCCTTTACGCTTGCCCTGAAAAGAGAGTGAAGCTTACTATTCTGGTAGCTGATATTCCAGCTAGCTATGGGATGCTACTTAGCAGAACTTTCTGCAAAGGATATAGGTGGAGAAATTAAAATGGACTAGTCTGAAGCATATATTCCTTTGGGAAAGAAGAAAATAAAATTAAAACTTGAGCTGAAAAACAAATATACTGTGGTACCTTCTGACAATCCCAAAGCACAGATATTATATGAGGAATATCAATCCGGGAATTACATCATCTTACCCGAGAAGTCATGTGAAGAAAACATGGTAAGTGCTGAAGAAACCTTGTAGACTTTAGAATTTGATGGAAGTTGTTCGAACTCAGGCTCAGGTGCTGGTGTAGTACTCATTTCACCTTCCGGGGAAATTTTCCCTTTCTCTTTTAAGCTGGACTTCTATAATACAAATAATACAGCAGAATACGAGGCGTTACTTCTAGGTTTACAAGAAGCAAAGGAAAAAGGGATAAGGCAGCTAAAAGCAAAGGGGGATGCTGAACTCATTGTTAAGCAGGTGAGAAAACAATTCTCTATAAAAAATGATCGACTGAGGCATTATAGAAATCTGGTTTGGGATGAAGTTGAGTCATTTGAAGCTTTTTCTATCGAATTCATCCTTCGTGCTCAAAATATCAAAGCTGATTCTTTAGCTGTCTCTGCATCTTTATTATTGCCCCATCCCGAATTCAAAAACAATATTTACAGGATTGAGGTGTTATACAGACCAAAAGTCCCAGATAATATTAATCATTGGCAGGTCTTTAACGATGATGAACAATTAAAAGAATTCATGGCATGCGCGGGAAATTTTGCTGAAATCCTTTTCGAAGGATCTGAACATTAGGGCAAGCCAATCGGTGAAGAATCAACGGAAATAGGGGAAGTGATCTAACTTCAAAGAAACAGAATTCCTAAAGGCCTGGTTTCTTTGGAACATCTTTTTGGTAGAAAGGATGATAGTACTTTAAAGAAAGATGTTGATTCTAATGAAAAGAAAGAGGAAAATGACAAGATCAACATTGGAAGTGAAGAGGACCCTAAGCTGATTTCTATAGGCAAAACCTGTTCTGCAAGGGAAAAGAGGAACATATCTGAGTTTTTAATCCAATATCAAGATGTTTTTGCATGGGGTTATTGTGACTTAAAAAATTTCAGAAATGGTGAATTCGTGCATCACATACCATTGAAACCAGGGGCCACCACCTTTAGACAAAAGCTTAGAAATTACAACCCCAAAGTTTCGGAAGCCATTTTTAGAGAGGTAGAAAAGATGTTGAAGGCTCGTATAATTTACCCAATACATCATTCAACATGGGTGGCAAATATCATTCCGGTAAGGAAAAAGAATGGCGAAATAAGGATTTGTGTAGACTTTAGGAATCTGAATCAAGCAAGCCTTAAAAATAACTATGCGCTTCCTACTATGGATCATGTCTTGCAGTCAGTAGCTGGATCCGAAGTAATGTTGATGATGGATGGTTACTCAGGATATAATCAGATTAGTGTCACCCCAGAAGATCAACACAAAACAGCCTTCATCACTCCCTGGGGTACTTTTGCTTACAACCGAATGCCTTTTGGTCTAATTAATGTTGGAGCTACTTTTCAGCGAGCGATGAATTCCTCTTTCAAAGACCTGTGAGATAAGATAATTGTTATATATCTTGATGATTTAACTGTCTATTCTAAAAGAAGGAAACATCATTTGAGGGACTTAGAGAAGGTGCTGGAGAGATGTAGACAGCATGGTATATCTTTGAATCCGAAGAAGTCTATTTTTTTCGTTGAAGAAGGCAAATTGCTCGGGCATGTTGTTTCTAAAGAGGGTATAAAAATCGACCCAGAGAGGGTGAAAGCAATACAGAAGCTGGTTCTGCCTACAAATAGAAGTGATTTGAAATCTTTCTTTGGTCGGATCAATTTCCTCAGAAGTTTTGTACCCGAATTTTCTGAAAAGGTGAGATACATGCTGGACATGATGAGCGAGAAACGTCCTTTCAGATGGCAAGAAGAGGGTAAGAAAGCTTTTGAAGATATCAAAACAGCTATCGCAAGTGCTCCAATGTTGGTAAGCTCTAATTTTGAGAAAGACTTCATTGTTTATTGTTACGCTTTTGAGCACTCTCTATCTAGTATTTTAACCCAACCCAATGATGAAGGAAAAGAAGCTCCAATCGCCTTCATGAGTGTTCCATTGAAGAAGCATGAATTAAATTATAGTCCAACAGAAAAACATGCCTTTGCTGTAGTAAGGGCATTGAAACAATTCAGGTATTACATACTGCACTCTCATTCTGTTGTATATGTGCCCGAGACCGCAGTCAAAAGTATCTTAACTCAGCAAGAAGTAGGAATGAATAAACGAGTGACTTGGGCAGCTAAAGTACGAGAATATGATTTAACTATCAAACCTACTTCTTTGGTAAGGGGGCGTGGTTTGTGCAAAATGATAGCTGAGAATAGAGATGTGTCTCTCGGTAAAACCGATGAAGCCCATGCAGTTTTACTGGTCAGCCTAACATATCCTTGGTTCTCTGACATTGCATATTTTCTTTCATACGGTGAATGCCCATCAAATATGAATTATAAAGAAAGACGGAATCTCAGACTGAAAGCTGCCAAATATGTAATTTCAGATGGTGTTCTATTTAAGAGGGGAATCGATGGAACATTTTTAAGGTGCGTGGATGCAGAGCAACAAGAAAAATTGTTAAAAGCGTACCATTCTGAGGCTTGCGGAGGGCACTTTTCATCCACTGTTACTGCCTTTAAAATTCTCAAGAATTGTTTTTACTGGCGAGTCTTGAAATTTGAATTGCCAACATGACCGACTGAATGAACGATTTCCAAGCTATATTGGAAGTTATACAGATTGAGATGTATGATAACAAGGCAAATAGACCTTGTTTGATCAGCGATGAGTTGTGATCTGACCGACTGTGTGTAGGGGTTATTGAATGTAATGAGAAGATTAGAGTAGGGAGTGAATGTAATTTGAGAGGGGTAGTTGACTCACTGGAAGGAGTTTTTGAAGTAAGAGAAGAGTGTGTTGCGATCAGCTGCCGAACAACGGACAAAGAGTATAGTAGAAGGAAAGAATAGAGTGTGAAGTAGATATGGTTGTAGGGTGAGAAAATAGAGAAGCGAGGTAGAGAAGAGTAGAGAGAAGAAATAAAGGAAATAGAGAAGAGAAGAGGAAGCAACAGAGGTCAAAGATAGAGAACAACAAATAGAGATAAAGTAGGAGAGAATAGAGAAGAAGTACAATAGGGAGCTGCAATGGCCAGGGAAAAAGTGCAAAGATGGAGTAGACATAACACCAAAGAAGTAGCCAGAGAAGAGTAGCAGAGATCAGAAAAAGAGAGTAGCAAAGATCATCTCCTTGAAAGAGAAGAGTCAAGGCAGAGTAGAACTTAGAAGGTGAATAGGAAAGAAGAATAAAGAGCAAAGAAAAGAAAGACAAGAGGAAACCAGTAAGGTGTTACAGTATATCATTTGTAACAAGGTACTCAACTTGTATCTGTAATTATTAATTATTGTAATAATTTGAGTGGGTTCTCAGATTAGGGGTTGGTGCTCCTTTGGGTTGTATCCCATAAACTGTAGGGGTTGGTGCTCCTTGGGTTGGTGCCCTAAATGTTGTATTATGTTTTTACCTATGAGGCTGGATTGGAGCAGTAGACTCCAATAGTATTTCTCACTGAGGTTTTTCCCCACCATGGGTTTTCCTCATACATCTGGTGTTATGTGATTTGCCTCTTATGTATGTGTCCTCATGTGTTTAATATCTTTGCTCATGGTCTTGTGATTGAATTTCTTAATGCTTAGTTCTTTCAGATGGTAAAAGTTTTTATTGATCACCACTAATTCGCCCCCCTCTTAGTTGTCCATTATGTTCCAACAATCTCCTATTGATGATGATTACGCTAACATGCACACTAATTTCAACATAAATGGGGACCAAGAATGAAAGTGTGAGAAGGCTTGGCAACATCATTCTCCATGGAAGAGGCCTCCTAAGCTATAATCGGTGAATAAGAAGGCCCAACCAATGAGACAAGAGGTGCAACCAAAATGGGTCCTATAGACATATTCATAGACACCCTTCCTCATCTTTGTTTGGGAGAAGTTGGATGAACAAGAGGTGCCCTCGAGAGCTATGATGTAGAAGTCAAAGGTGATGAGTGAGCTTGAAGTGACCACCTACCCTTACCATAGGAAGCAAGATGAGGGATATCTGCAAGGATTAGAGGCTCAAAGGGCAAAAGGGTTCTGAATCATAGCAACATGGGTGTCTTTCCCCTTGTCTATACAAGGTGCAGACACAGGTGTTTCTCAAGTTTGAAATCATCAAATCTAAGCTAATTAGGCTAAAAGGATGAATCACAAAAATCCTTAACTAATCAAGCTGATTTTAAACACAAAGTAATGAAATAAATGAAAGAAGTGGAAGAATTAAGCTAATTAAACTCCCTATTCTCCATTTGTTCTTCCATTGTTCTTCTTCATTATTGTTGGTGTAGGTGGCTCTTGGGTATTTCACTTGATTTCCTGCATAAGATGGACAACAATTTTGAAGACTATGATTCTAGCTTGAAATGAGAAAATGATGTTGTTTATATAGATTTTCAACACAAAAGGGGGGAGGATTTGAACTCAAGTGTTGATTGATAGACAACTAAAATTGATTGATTTATTAACCCTAAGTCTATAAGCTCTACGCAAGGTAGGGAAACGATGGACTCCATTTTGAATGCTGCCAGAAATAGGACTCTGGAATTTTTCAATTTCCAAAAATGGGTAATTGAAAATATCTCCAGTATTCAAAACAAATAGAGAGATTTGGATTATAAGATTAAGAATTTGATTAAGGATACTAATACTAGAAAAGAGGATGTGGAGGTGGACACCAATGAGGTAGATGATGAAATTGAAATGCAGGATTGGCCGAAAAAAATGATTAAGGGAGACTTGAAGCATCTTGAAGATATGATCAGAATCGTCAAAGATAATGCTGAGGTTGATAATGAAATTATTATCAATCGGATTACTAAAATCGAGAAGGCCTTGAAGAAATTTATGAATCACAGCCTTGAGGTTTTGAAGGTCTCATCTCAAAATATGAACACCCTGGTTGATTGTCTGGAGAAGAACCAATAGAACAAAGAGATGGTGATTATTGATGATATGCCGACCTCTAGCTCTGCTCCCCAATCCTCCAAATGAAGAACAAGGTAGAATACCAGCAATTTGGAGATGAAGACTAAAGACATCCATCAGAAGCAGGAGAACAAAGACCTGAGAGAAGCTGCTAAGACTATGATGATGCTGGTTAAGGATGCGGAAGAGTCTATAAAAGTTTTTATCTGAAATGTAATACTGGTATTTGTTTGCCAGTCTCTCGATGGTTTTTTATTGTCCTTTTCCCTAGCTGTTGTTTTTTCTATTGGTCTTTTGTAGATTTTCTTTCTATGTATTGTTCTCTCTAGCTTCTTTTATACTTATCTTTTCATTATGTAAGCAGGTTTCAGGTCCCTTAAAACCTGATTTTCCTTAATCAAAAACTAGATATATTCGCTAGTGAACTGAATAGAGTAGCCAGTTCACTGAGTTGATTGGAGAGATAAGTGGATTGATTGATCAATAGACTGAATAGATGGATTAGAAGACGGAAATGATTGATTGATCATAAAAAATTGATTTTGAGTGAAAATGGGAGAATGATGAGTTAACTGAGTTAACTATTTAGATAACTTATTTGATCAATCAATTCTGATTTTAGAATGTGTTGTAGGATTTTGAAATTGAATTTGATTTTCATTTTCAAATTGGATTTGAATTTGGACTTTAGAATACTGAAATGCACATGAAATTAACTGAAATTCAGATTTGATGAAATATGAATTGGGATAAAATGAAATTAATTGGAATTGAGTGAAATTCGAATTTGGGGAAAAATGAAATGAAATTAGATGGAATTATTTGGAATTAGAATTTGGGAATTGGAAGAATTAAATTAATTAATTAAATTATTTAAATTAAATTATTTAATCATAGGAAATTGAATTAATTAAATAATTGATATTTAATTAATAATTGATATAGGGTTAATTAATTAAATAATGAAATGATAGGAATTTGATGATTAGAAATGTTAAATGTGATGATCAAAAGAAATATTTAATTTAATCAAATAATTAAATAATTACTTAATTAAATAGATGAATAACTAGTGTAGAATTAATGAGACATTTTTAGGTGTCTGCAATAGGGACAAAATACACTATTAGAGGCTATGTCATCTTAGGCGGGTGAGGAGGTATATCCTAAGGAACAAGTCTATCCTTAATCCCTAATGAAAGAGGAGTCAAAGATACAACCCACTGTAGAATAGGAGCAAATAGGGAAGGAGGAGTGGAAACTGATGCAGGAGGAGGTAGAGAAAAAGCAAGTTGAGCTAATATAGAGGCCAACTCCCCCATTTTGTAATTAAAATAGTCTTTATATAATAGGTCTCCACAAGGAAGCATACGCTTAATCGAGGTAGGCCAAAAGTGATCTAATGAAAATCCCCTGTAGGCAATCAGTGGTTAAAATTTAGTGTCTTCAATGGTGTGCATTGTGCCCTCATGAGGAAATTTTAAACATTTATGAATAACTGAAGGGATTACTTCCATTGAAATCAACCGATGGAGACCTAGCTTAACCAAGAATAGGTTTGATTTAGGGATAATGATGAAATTAGTTGACACCACCTTGGGTCCCAAGAGTACTGTCAAAGTGGTGTTACCCAAAGGAGTAATAGAGAGACCATCGTGTGTGTGAACAAAGGCATGACACTCATCATATCTCATCCTATGCCAACCATTGATAAACAAAGCCTCCTCAGTAATAAAATCAACTTGGTATGCAAGATCAACCATCACACCTACAACAACATGAATATTTATCTTAGCCAAGATATATAACAAGTCATGCTCCCCAATATAAGGAGCATCTAGATGTGTGAAGGATATATCAATGTATTTCATCCTTTGGTTTGGGTAAAGATTGAAGTGATAGTGACCATATTAAAAAATGGGCCACCATTCAACTCAGCATCTAATGATGTAGAGATAAAACTTGATGAGTGAGGTGGGAAAGGATCACTGTAAATCTGCAACTCATTGTTCATTTTATCAACAAACTTGTTGGATTTTTGTTTATATTCACCAACATAGATGGAACAGTTATCTATATGGTCTTGGACAAGGAGTCTAAGATAGATACAATATTTAGTGTCATGTCCAGGAACATGGTGGTATTGAAAAAATTTGGACCCATAATACCATCGAGGGCATGGTCTGTTGTCAAGGAGTGGTCTAATCTCAGGAAGGGATATAATATTATCTTTTAAGAGCTTCTGCATGATACTCAAATAGGAATGGGATAACTCCATAAAGAATTGATTCCATTTTAAACCATGTGTAGATCTTTAAGTAGCTTGAAGAATCACAATGACATTTTCCATAGCCTTATTCTTTTTAGACCCTCCAAAAGTATCAACATGAGAGCTTGAAGAAGATTCCCCAAAATCACTCATCATGTGTTGGTAATATGTGAATGTGGAGCATAGATTGGTAAAGTTTGAATAACAATTAAGGGCTAATTTCTCCCTTAGTGTCAGTTGCATATTTTCAATAAACATCCTTTGTAAATCACTATCCCATAGGGAAAAAGAGATCTTAGTAGAAATTGATTGATATCAAGAGATGAATTATATAATCCTCTTATTGGGTTTTTTCTTACAGTGAACAGGGTCTACTATAGTGACCTTGCTATGAATGTTCACCTGAAATTGCATACAAAAGGAATCAATGAGTTAATAAAATGACTTGATGGAATAATAAAGCAATGAGTTGTACCATTTTATTGTCACCCCCTTAAGGGACTAAGAGAATAGCTTCAACAACAAGAAATCGAGATTATGATAATCACTACAAACTATCATGAAAGAATCTATGTGCGTGTTAGGGTCTCCTCTATTACACTAATCAAATTTTACAGATCGCCCTTGAGGGGTAATCGTGTTTAAGATACTTATATCATGAGGATTGTAATGATAATAGGTAGGAAGAGAGGACTAAATAGCAACATATGCGATAGTGATAATTTGTTGTTGTAACTATCCTATATTTTGTAGAATAGTATTTAACACAATATTGTTAGGTGGAGGAGGTCAAGGAGGAGTAGGAGATCCATGAGGGCATGTGCTACCTCTATCACCACCACTAGTGCCATCTCCAGTACCACCACTAGAAGTTATAGACATAGTAGCTATCTCAGTGTACCCCAAGGGTGTCTACAGAATATTAATGCCAGATATATTGGAGAATGGGTCTATAGTAGGTCCAGTATCCACCATGTGAACTAATTCTCTAGGGATTTCACTAACAAATCGGTAGAGCAGTGAGGCTAGATTGGTCATCTTGAGCGGGGATTTTAGCAAGAGGTACATGATTTTTAACAATCATCTATAGAGACCTTAATACCTCTAGGCCTTTTTTATCTAAGATAAGCATATCTTTTAAAGTGTGAACAAAAAACCAACCTGAGGAAAGGCATTTTATCATTCAAGGAAGCTCTCGAAGTCCTCTAAGTTTCTCTCCAAAGAATGAACCTAGTCAAACGAAACCTCAAGAGAATATTCATGATTGATGGCAGGTGGAGATGTCGGGGTACTATTCATCAGGGTATTATTTCTGGAACTATTTTGAGAAGAGCCATCAATCATAATATTCTTAAGAGGTCAAGAGGTAAATGGATCACTTGGATCCATCATACCTATAAAAATCAGCCCTAGTCAAGTAGGACTATAGTGATCCAGGGGAATGCTCAATCTAGATATTCTCCTCACAACAACCCTAGAGGCAATCTAGGTTATAAAGCTCCTAGACAAGCCTTACAACGCTTCAACAATCCTTGAAGGTGTGAAAAAAAAATCTAACAAAAAATGCTTAAATATTTTAAACTTGAGTTCACATGTTGGGCTCTCAAAAATGTAGAGGGTAAAAGGTGAATCATGTCGACAGGAAAGTAACAACCTCTCAGGGACTCACTAGTATAACTCTCAACTAAGGATGAGTACAAAGCCTAAGGTTGTCAAGTACCTTGTAGATAACATTGAATGTGTCATAAAGGCTTTATGATGCCCTTTGTAACTTTCTATTCGAGGACACATGCACAGGTCTTAAACAACAACGCAATGCGCTCACATCCTATACAAACAGAGTATGAAGTTTGGTATAGACAACACATAATGACAGATATGTGCTTTAGATATAATAAAATAATATAAATACTTGACAAAGAATAGGAAATAACTATAGAAACAAAAGAGAATAAAATAAATGGAGAAGAGGAAGGAAAATATCACAACCAGTCCACAATTGAAGCTTTCAATAACATGCTCTTTGCCAACTAAACCTACAAACAAGGAAGAAGAAAAAATGCTCTGGTTGTTTTCAGAGGTCTACCACAGTCAAACCCCTATTTTGGTGTTTCCACCTCCATGGACAACCAAGATAGATTAATAGATAAATCAATAATAGAAATAGAAAGCAAAGAAAAAAATTAATATGCTAATAAAGATGACAAATGATAGGAAAGAAGAACTCCCCTTCTACACCCAAATCCAAGAGCTTGCCAAGTGAAGAAGATGAAGCACCAAATCCTCCTTAAACACAAAGAAGAACCAATAATGCTGGAAAGTATCACTAGAAAGTTTCAATGGCATGAGATAGATGAATGAGAATGATATTGCAACTAGAGAATCTCAAAATGAGTTGCTAGAGTGTTCAAAAGAAGCTCAAGAGGGAGAATATAGATATAGAAAGCAAAATCAACTTTGGTGGTCACTAAGAGGGGCATTACAAACTTTTCAAATGTAGGAACAACCACCTATAGCCTGTAGATTTGCAAGATGATAGTCCAATGCATGAATGTCTCCATAGTGCACTGGAGTCCATGACTCAAACAATCAATGAGGTTAGAGAAAAGGCCAAAATAGTGGGTGATAGGGCAAGCCATGAAGATGAGACAAAAAGGTGAAGAAGGTCTCCATTCAGCACAAAAAAAAGTCACTTACGTAGCATAAAATCACATTGGGTGCAATTTATGACACTACAAAAATATACAAGAATAAAATTAAAAATAATTAATATTTAATTAAGTTAATGAATGGTCAAAAAGCATAAAATAAAAATTTGTGACTCCCCGAAAAATGAGATATAAAAGGGAGAAGAGAAACTTATTTGTGAGGGGGAGAAGAAAAAATAATGGAGCATGTGAATCAAGGAATAATCAATGGAAGAAGGAAGGAATGGGAAGTAAATAAGGAAATGACTCTTCCAAAGGAGGACATAAATTATGAAAGATTGTGACTCTTTCAAAGGGTATAAAATGATGTTGGGTTGTGACTCATTTGAAAGGTGGGTTACTATGAAAGGTTGTGACTTTTCAAAAGGAGATAGAAATTATGAAAGGTTGTGACTCTTTCAAAGGGTATAAAATGATGAATAATTATGACTCATTAAAAGGATGGTTATTATGAACTTGGTTGTGACTCTTTCAAAGGGCATAATTATGGAAGTTTGTGACTCTTTCAATGGGCATAAATGATGAATGGTTGTGACTCTTTCGAAGGGTAATGATTGTGAAAGGTTATAACCAATACAAATGCTAGACATGATGAAGAGGTGTGACCCTCCCTCACATTGGAAGGTATAAGGGGAGAAGATTTCATTTGATGAGATAGGGAAGCATAGTAGGAGTTCTCATTAAGAAATTAGATCAAACATGAACCATGATACTCTATTCTCTTTTGGGAACAAATATAAGGTGATTCAAATAGGGGAAATTGCAATTCTACATTATAATTCTTGTCAGTTTAGATGTTCATGTTGAGTGCATGCTCCATGATTGGCATTGTAATTATGTTGGCCTATTACTCCGCATACATGTTTTGTATGACTGTTTGGATAATTTGACTATATCCATGAGCATGGTGGGGTGTACTCAAGGGTTCCACATGGTAGGTGACATTTCAAACCACTATTGGGGTCTAGTGGACTTGGATTTATATTGTCTTGGAGATTTCTTCCACCTTCCTCAATACTTGTTCCTTCTCATTCTCTCCCTCTTGTAATATTGTAATTATTGTATGTTATACCATTGACTATGTATGTAATGGAAAATCCAAAAGGAGTTGGATGTAATTATTAGACAATTCAAATAACCGGAAGACAACTGAGAGGGGGGGCTTAATTAGTTGTCATAGATTACCGGAACCATTATCAATTAAAACTTGAATACTGGAACCCAAAACATTAATACCGGAATGCTTAAACCAAATACCGGAATAGCAGTTAAACCAATTAAGCGTAAACAATAATCACATAATAAATACCATCCACATGACACCAAGATTTATACGTGAAAAACTCGGTAAAGGGAAAAACCATTGTGGGAAGCCTACCCAGAGTAAGATAATACTTCTACACTAAGTATGTGAATTACATTTGAGGGGCTTGCACTTGCAAGAATACCAACAGCCTAGAGTGCACTACTCATTACAAAAGGAGCCTCATTGACTACATATAAATTTAGACTACAATCCAAAGGAGTGTTTGAACTGCAAAAGTAGCATATCCTATGCCTAAGTACAGTTTCGGTTAAGCTCAATACCAGAGGACTAAATCCTCTTACATAAACCCAATTCGATCTCCAATGATCAACCCAATGTTCTGCCTGAATGATATTACATTATTCGCACATTACATATCCATTTCCCATTTCTATGATCATTAACATGATGATCTACAATGAGATCTTATATCATATATATACAAACCCTCGACCATAAACAATCAGGTCAGCCACCAGATAATAAACCAATTACATAATTACCAACCATGTCGGCCTTAGACCAAAAAAATAATATCCAACACATAAGACATCCCAGAAACACATTGAGAGGTCCAATCCACACGTTTCATTAAAGTCAGTCCATAACCTAGATCAACCGAGACACAATATAGGTCCATATGTTATAGAAATGATCTCTATCTACCAACTCTCAAACATGATCACCATCAACATCTTGAAACTCCACCAAAAGTTGCACCAACACCACTTATGCAATTCATCAAAGATCTTCATCAAAAACATTTCCAGTGAAACCCTCACCGGATCCAGAAGTTAGGCTTCTAAGTAAACAGGATAGCATCTAATCACTAGACCAAAACCAACTAACTAAATATGAACACGAGTATCATGAAAAAGCCAATTCCATAACCAAACTATACCAAAGCCTACCGAATCATGTCGGATCCAAACCAACTAGAAACCGCTCAACCTACTGGGACCAGAAGGGTGTCGGTAAAGCATCCAAATAGCTAGTGTTGGCATCAATGACAAAACATCAATGCATTACATAATCAATTCCTCCAAATGGCCAACAATCTCCCCCTTTGGCATTGATGGCAACACTAGATCTGAAAAACATCTAAGTACCAAGAAATGCCAAACAAGTCTTCCCTAATGGAAGACAACCAACAATCTCCCACAACATGAAGTTGTGAAACAAAGACCAAAATCCCCTTGTGAATGATATCTATGTAAAGCTCTAAATTATACATATATCTCTCCCCCTTTCTTTTTCTTTTTCCCTTTTTCTTTTTCTTTTTCACATCAATATCTTTCCCCCTTTGACATCAATGCCAAAAATTTGACAAAAATATCAAAGCAAAAGCATAAACTACTGAATCACAAAGTTGAATACTCCCCCTGAGCAGTAGCATCCCCACATCAGTGTTAGAATGAAAAGTATCTCTAATAATGCATACTGGACTGATGCCAAACCACATCAATCAAGTCTCTACTAGAGGGGCACAAACCCCCAATCTGTCTCTCAAGTACTCAAATGATTCTTTAGGCAAAGGTTTAGTGAGAATATCTGCAATCCACTCTTTAGTGTTCACATAAATTAGTTTAACTTCATTTGCTTCCACCTTTTCCTTCAAAAAGTTGTACTTGATAGATATGTGCTTTGTCTTAGAATGAAATATCGGATTCTTTGATATATCAATAGCAGCAGAGTTATCACAATGAATAACTACAGGTCCATTACAATCCACCTTTATATCTTTCAATATTTTCTTCATCCATAAAACTTATGTACAGTTAGTAGCAGCAACAACATACTCAACTTCAGCATTAGATAAAGAAGTACATGATTGTTTCTTGTTGATCCATGAAACCAACATCTTTCCAAGAAAGAAAGCTCCACCAGAAGTACTTTTTTGGTCATCAACATCTCCAGCCCACTCAACATTTGTATATGCACATAAAGTAAAGTTATCATCCTTAGGGTACCACAAACCATATTCTGATGTACCTTGCAAGTATCTAAAAATCCTTTTCACCGCACACTCATGATTTTCTCTAAGATCACTCTGAAATCTTGATACAATACAAGCAACATTCATTATGTCAGGCCTAGTCTGAGTCAAATAAAGTATACCTCCCATCATAGATTTCTATCTTGTAGGATTTACCGGTGCAGAAACATCTTTCCTTTTCAATTTCTCACTTGTAACCATAGGAGTACTTACCAGTTTAGAATCTCCCATACCAAATTTCTTCAACAATTCCTTAGAATACTTAGTTTGACAAATGAAAATACCTTTATCAGTCTGAGTAATCTGTAAACCTATGAAAAATTTCATTTCTCCAATCATAGACATCTCAAATTCTTTCTCCATATTCTTAAAAAATTCTATGCACAATTTATCTTCACCTCCAAAAATAATGTCATCAATAAATACTTCAATAATTAATATATGATCATCGGTGATCTTATAATATAAAATACTGTCAGCATTACCCTTAGTAAAATCAAGCTTCAAAATATATTTATCCAACCTTGAATTGTTACTATTTACTAAGTTGTCATTAGTTTTATGTCCAAAGTCATTCTATATACTCTAGTTGGTTATTACTACCAAAATATTCAGTTGGTAAGCACAGAGCAGTCGATTACAGAAGTTACAAGTCATAGAGTTTAGTATACAGCGAGTTGTCTACCGAGTAACGTTCTATGACTACCGAGCAACAAAGATGGTATACCGAGTTGATACACACCGAGTGAAACGTGTTACCAGATTCATTGAACCTGGACACATATGTGGAAACGTGTTACAAGATCGAGGAACAGGGAACCATTATCACATAGGAAATTACACCTTAAGGTTTTGTATGATTTTGAGGATATCTATCCAATGAAATAATTTGTATGGTTATTCATTTAATGAATCATGTTTGGAAGATCAAAGCATGAACAAGATCACCGCTACAAGAGATCTATTTATACAACATGAATTGAGGATAAAATATGAGTGTGAAGCAAGACATATGTGAAAAGAAAAATCATGGGAAAGCACTAAGTGTTATGACTGTTACAATTGACAGAGATACACAGAGGTCACTGAGAAGGATTTTAGAGAACAGTCAAGGAACAGAGTAAACAGAAAGGTTTATCGAGTTAATTTATGATTTACTGAGGTATGTTATAAGCAAGGTAATTTCATTTTGAGCACATAGAATCTGCTATAACATTTCAGATGTGAAGTTGTAGATATTTTGTAAGATTTTGATTGTAATATTTTGAGTTGTAAGAGAAACCTTTAACAGGGTAAAAAACTCTAACAAAGTTTATAAATTGTAAAGCCTTTAACTAGGTGCAGCATTTAGAATATGTGTTGTAAAATCCTTTAGCAAGGTAGATCTAAAGATCTTGATACTCCTAACAAGGTAAGCTATCAGAAATAGATAAACATGTAGCTCTAACCAAGCAACCTTTGTTATTGCAGTAGTGAAGTTGTGGGTGCCATCCCCACTGCAGTTTTTCTCTCTAACAAGGAGTTTATGCGTAACCAAAATATATGTGTTATGGAGTGAATCATGTATGATTATTATTTATTTGTTTTATCATTATATTATGTTTCAGCAATATTCAGTTTATGCTTAACAGTAAAGTTATTGTTGAAGAAAAGCTTTGAAGTACTGATTCACCCCTGCCCTCTCAGTACATTAGCTTTCCATATTGGGCCTAACAATTGGTATCAGAGCCTGAATCTTGGAAAAGGGTTTAACAGCCTAAAGAGAAAGATCTTATCAATGGAAGGCTACAAACAATCTCAGAGAATTGTGAATCTTCAAAATGAATTGGATCATGTTAATCAAGTGATTGCTGACATGCAGAAACAAATACAAAGATCACTAAAAGTTAGAAGAAGATTATCTGATGATTTGCAGGACTCTCAAGAGCTGGTGGAACAAATTGAGACATCATTTGAGAATAGTATTTGAAGAGACTGAAGAAATGATTGGAGCATTGAAAGAAAAGAACAAAGCACTGACTGATCAGCTAAAAGCAAAGAAAAGAGAACATGAACATTTCAGCACACAAATGACTAAAAATCTTGATGCATTGAAGAGAGCCGAGGATAAATTAAGAGATCTAGAAAGAGAAAAACAACAACTTGAAGCATTAGTGTCTGAAAAGAATGATTAAATCACAAGGATGACTGGAATTCAAAGTAATTTGTCAGATCAATTGGGTTATGCACATCATGAAGCAAATCTAAAGGAAAATGAGAATCAAGCATTGAAACTTGAACTATCAAGATTGATCGATGTACTTGAAGTAGAAAAAAAGTCAAAAGAAACACTAAAGAAAAGTTATGAAGCATCAAGGATGTTGGATGAGCAACTAACTACAAGAAGACCCAACAAAGATGCAGGACTTGGTTACAAAGGAAAAGACTCTACCGAGAAGGGAATCCACACTACTGAGAGAGGAGAATCATCAAAACAAGCTGGAAACAAGAAGAACATCAAAGGAAAGAAGCATATTTGCAACTACTATGGAAAACAAGGACATACTGCCAACTTGTGCCAAATCAGAAAAGGTAAGAAACTGAATGTTAATAGATCTAATGGTTATTGCTACAATTGCAATAAGTATGGTCACACATCTAATCAATGTAGGACAAAGTCTGTTAACAATTATCAAAAGGCAAAATTCAAAGGGTTTTGTAAAAACTGCAATAGATATGGAAATAGTACCGAGAAGTGTTGGTTTAAGTAGAAGAACTATATGTGGTCTGCACACCGAGCAAATGCTAGAAGTTACCGAACTCACATAGATATCAACTGACAGTATACTGCAGTACCATGGGATTACAATACAAGGATATGATGTGAATGTTGTGGAAGATATGGACATATAAGTGCCAACTGCTTTATAAGGTTTGGAATGAACAACCGAAGATCATGGAGAAATCGTGGTATGGCATGTTTTCATTGTCACAAAGTTGGACACTTGGCTAGAGATTGCATAGATCAACCTAGAGAAGATATTGAAGAAATAAAAAGCAAATTCCAGATGATTTGGAAAATGAAGGAAATTGTGTCAAATGAAGAAAGCACCTTATCTACCGAGTTAGGTGCATCTATTCCAAATTAATCGGTAAAGGTATGAAGGGACTGCATTCTCTCAAGGTTAAATCTTAAATAATTCTTATTTTATCATGTACTTAATTCAAAATCTGCATAACTAAGATGCATTAGCAAGTTTGAAATTTTATCAAGTTTTTTTGGAGCACTAGTCAAGTCGGTAAATGCAAGAAGCCTGTCAAGTCGGTAAATACAGGAAGTTTGGCTACTCGATGAAAGCAAAAAAAAGAAAGGTAAATTAGTTTAGTGGAACCAAGTGCATTTAATGTTTTTTGACCTAACTGCATGGAGCCTGATAAGGTAAAATGTGTACTTAAAGCTTTTGTGTGGTCATTTTACACTTACCAAGTTTTCAGAAAGCAGAGCGAAGCGATTCAAGGCGATCAAATCTCTTCTGAAGCGAAATTCAAGGTATTTATATCAATCACAACGCATTGTCAAGAAAGTTAACTGATCATATCAGTTGTGAATATTTTTTTTATACTTACTAAGTGGAAAGTGTCTGCTGGTTAAAAGTTTTCAAACCCTAAGGCTCTTTTGTTAGTGATTATCCAAAGTTTGAAATGGCTCCTAAGATTCAGAAACCCATTGTTGTTGAGAACATTGAGAAGCCCTTACTAGAATACTCACTACCTCCCAAAGTAGCATCTGAATCAGATGATAAAACTACATTTTCACTCATTTCGGATAGGGTTTTATTAGTTGGGGATGTCAGATTCTTCACTAAGTATCGTGTTGAGGAACTAGGTCACATAGAGATCAAGGACACATATGATGAATTGTGTACCAATGGAAAATTGGATAGCAAGTTTGAACATATTAAAATCAAGGGATTGACTGAAGTCCTAACCTACCCGCGAGTCTTCAAACCCCAATGGGTTAAATTTGTTTTGAGTAGAGTTCATGATGACTTTATGTGGCTAGAGGAGCAACCATTCAAGATCACCAAGGAAATCATCCACTTGATCACCGGTTACCCTATTTTTGACCATGCCCAAGCTTAGAAAATGATTTCACAGAAAGAATTGATGACTTTAACTGGAGTTGAATCTGATTACAGAGGTCTAAAATTGAACAATGTCACAGATGCAGAGCTAAAGTTTGCAATTAGATTCATAGGTTATTGTTTCTTTCAATCGGCAAGGGAAAACAGTGTACCCTATGCTGCTGTTGATTTAGCCTATAAAATTGTGAAGAAAGGTATGAAGATAGATCTATGTGAAGTGTTGTTGAAAAATCTGTTTGAAAATCTCAACACCATAAGGAATCCAAAGAAGAACAACTCGGCAAACACACTGAAGTTTGGATCACTTTTGGTATGCATGTTTTTCTATTTTGAGAAATTATTTCCATCAGTCGGTAATGTAGTTTGGGAGCTACACCAACCAATCACCCATCAAATCAATGACTTCATCAAACAGCTAGGTGATAACTTCAATGAGATTATGGATGATTATTTTAGCAAGTTTCAGGAAAAGATGCATAACAGGCACAAGATACCACCCTAGTTAGTGGAAAAATATAAGGACAATATATGTTTTGAAGTGGATACCGACTACTGCTATGTCAATACGGTAGAACTGAGAACTCAATCTTTGCCACCTATGGGTTATGAGATTGATTTTGACATTACACAGTAGCAAATAGATGCTTTTCTTGCACTGGCAAGGCATGCTACCGAGATCAGATACGGTACATATGAAGAAGTTAAAGAAAAAGTCAAAATGAGCATTGTAGTACCAAAGGCTACAAGGAAAGCAACAAAAATGATTAAAGCATTAACGAAGAAATTTGGAGAAGGTTCTTCCTCCGCTCCTATCAAGAGCATTCAAGTCATCACCGAGGAGGAATCTGAAGCCCAAGAAGTAGCTATTACATTGAGCACCGAGTTTCCAAAAGGGAAAATTTTGAAAAGGAAGAAATAAGATACATCACAGGTATCACCGACTCCTTCAGTGAAATGCCCAAACACTAGATCATCTGCAATGTCACCGAGCAAGAAACAAAAAAATGTTGCAGTTCCAAAGGTAACAAAAACTTATCACAAGTCTACTCAGAGACTCATTTTGAATAAAGAGTCCAGTGACACCGAATTTGAAGACGTAAGTAAATTTCAGATTGTTAAGAGTAAAAAGGAAGATGTACATAGTGTTGATAATTTTTGTGCCAATCTGAAACAATATGGTGAATTTGGAGCATTTAGATATGTAAAATATGAATCCAGATCTGATGCAGAAAAGAGACAAATTGAAGAAGTTGTAATCTACACTCTTCTGAAATTCCGATGAGTCCCATTGGAAGTAACTAATTCTCTTCCAAAAGCATTGTACTTAC
The DNA here is from genome assembly GCF_030272615.1 of Cryptomeria japonica. Classification (NCBI taxonomy): domain Eukaryota; kingdom Viridiplantae; phylum Streptophyta; class Pinopsida; order Cupressales; family Cupressaceae; genus Cryptomeria; species Cryptomeria japonica. Next base: position 265,793,682 of record NC_081410.1, read on the forward strand.
ACATTGATAACAAGTGGAAATATGCTATGGACTCGGAAAAGAAGATGAGAGAAAGAAGTCTGGTACATCTCTTTCCAGACATGTTGGTAGATGAGATAAGTGAACATCTAAAAAACTACCACACAAACTTCCTAGTCAAGCAAAGAGCCTTGAAATTGATGAATGGCCTTTATCTTGATGTAGAGAATGAGACAAAAGAAAAATGGCAAGAAATCTTTCGAATCAAGAGTACTGATGAGCAAGGTGAAGTTGAAATAGTGGATATCACCGAGCAAGATCCCGTTGAAACTATACAACCTGATGAGGATGTCATGGATACCAAGGTACAGGAATAGGAAATGATAGAAGGGAATGCTTATGCCAAACTGGTATCAAGTGAGTCAGTTTTGGAACAAGTCAAGTCCTATCTTTTGGTAAGTCAACATGTTTCAACCGAGACACCTCAGGATACTGAACAAGGCAAACAGGGTCAACAGTCTACCAAAGGAGAAGCTACTTCTCAAACCACTGAGGAACAAACTTCTCAAGCCCCTTCAAGTACTGACAATGTTACAACTAAGACCCCGAGCAAGGATTCACCGAAGGCTACATCTGAGGCTAAAGAAATTGACAAAAGTGTTGCCTCTACCAAGCAACCTACTGAGGGTGAACAAGCCTCCCAAGCCATTGTATTAGTTCAACCAGTGAAAGCCTCCTCCTCTAAAGAAAAGAAAATGAAAAAGCATAGTTTCAAGTTAGATTTGTCAAAACCAATTGTGTTGCCGAATGTAGACATATCCAAATTAAAAGGGCAAGAACTTATTGAATTCGGTGAACTAAGCAAAGCCAAAGCAGAAGATGAGAGACAAATGGCTATACAAAAGAAAAACATATTACTTCAGAAGGTCAAAGCACTATTAACAAATATTGTACCTAAACCTACAGTGACAAAAGATGCAGCCATCCATATTCAACTGGATGAACTCCTCAATCAAATCGAGACATCTGGAGTAGACGTATCTGAATACCTAAGCAAATTGAAGGACAAAGAGCTCACTACAAAAATGATTGAAGAGGTACAGAAAGCCATTGCTATCGGTAAAGTAAAACTTGTCAAATTTATTGCTAAGTTGTCCCCTCAACTCAAGCACATTCTTTATTTATTTCAGAAACTCTGTACATTTTCTTTATTCATTAAAGATATCAAGAATAAAATAGAAGTTATTGACAAAGAGATCACTGATCTCTCCAATAAATTGACCACTGAGCCAAATTCTATTTAGAATTTCTATACCAAGTTACAAATGCTCACGGCTCAACAATTGGAACTTAGGAATGATGAGCACAAAATAAGGATGGACATTATGACTCTTCAAACCTTATTCATTCCACACTTATCCTCCATCTAAGAACAGATCAACAAGGCTACCTCCTTATACACTCAGACAGAGGGAAGCACTTTAGATGGTTTGATTTCACTATTAGCTGATATTATAGCTCAAAATTCACTCATGGATAGTGTCAAGGATGCACTCTTTGCTGCTCTCACTGATGCAAGAACAAAATATAAATCCATTTTTGACTAGTTGCCTCCACCAAATGGTAACTAGTTTTGATGTTTTTCAAAAAGGGGGAGTATAGTGTATAGTGTATACAAGAGGAGTATACTGAGCAAATCAACATATTCGAGTATATAGATAATTTTGATAGGGGGAGCAGTGATCACCGAGCAGTGAACCAAGCAGTGAATACAGAATATTGATCACAACACATGCATAATCAAAGTTATGTACAGTATATTGATAAGGGGAGTATATCCGAGTATACTATTTTATTGACAATTGTATACATTGTCAGTTTAGTCAAAATTTTGTAAGTATATAGATTTTTTTTTGAGTTATGACTTTGAAAGAAGTTTTGTCAAACATTTCAAAACTAATGTCAAAAGGGGAGATTGTTACTATTTACTAAGTTATCATTAGTTTTATGTCCAAAGTCATTCTATATACTCTAGTCGGTTATTACTACCAAAATATTCAGTCGGTAAGCACAGAGCAGTCAGTTACAGAAGTTACAAGTCACAAAGTTTAGTATACACCGAGCTGTCTACCGAGTAACATTCTATGACTACCGAGCAGCAAAGATGGTATACCGAGTTGATACACACCGAGTGAAACATGTTACCAGATTCATTGAACCTGGACACATATGTGGAAACATGTTACAAGATCGAGGAACAGGGAACCATTATCACATAGGAAATTACACCTTAAGATTTTGCATGATTTTGAGGACATCTATCCAATGAAATAATTTGTATGGTTATTCATTTAATGAATCATGTTTGTAAGATCAAAGCATGAACAAGATCACCGCTACAAGAGATCTATTTATACAGCATGAATTGAGGATCAAATATGAGTGTGAAGCAAGACATATGTGAAAAGAAAAATCATGGGAAAGCACTAAGTGTTATGACTGTTACGATTGATAGAGATACACAGAGGTCACCGAGAAGGATTTCAGAGAACAATCAAGGAACAGAATAAACAGAAAGGTTTACCAAGTTAATTTATGATTTATCGAGGTATGCTATAAGCAAGGTAATTTCATTTTGAGCACATAGAATCTGCTATATGAAGTTGTAGATATTTTGTAAGATTTTGATTGTAATATTTTGAGCTGTAAGAGAAACCTTTAACAGGGTAAAAAACTCTAACAAAGTCTATAAATTGTAAAGCCTTTAACTAGGTGCAGCATTTAGAATATGTGTTGTAAAATCCTTTAGCAAGGTAGATCTAAAGATCTTGATACTCCTAATAGGGTAAGCTATCAAAAATAGCTAAACATGTAGCTCTAACCGAGCAACCTTTATTATTGCAGTAGTGAAGTTGTGGGTGTCATCCCCACCGCAGTTTTTCTCTCTAACAAGGAGTTTCTGCATAACCAAAATATATGTGTTATGTAGTGAATCATGTATGATTGTTATTTATTTGTTTTAGTATTATATTATATTTCAGCAATATTTAGTTTATGCTTAACAGTAAAGTTATTGTTGAAGAAAAGATTTGAAGTACTGATTCACCCCTCCCCTCTCAGTACATTAGCTTTCCATATTGGGCCTAACATGAATACCAAGCTCTAGGTGCTTGCTTCAATCCATATAAAGCTTTCATAAACCTGCAAACCATGTTTGTATCATCTTATAGTGAAAAACCATTAGGTTTCTCAATATAAACTTTCTCATCAAGATCCCCATTCAAAAATACACACTTAACATCCATCTAATAAACCTTGTAGTTCTTATAAGAAGCATAGGCAAGAAATAATCTTACAGCTTCAATCCTAGCTACATGTGCAAAAGTCTCTCCATAGTCAATTCCTCCTTCTGAGAATATCCTTTACAAACCAATCTAGCCTTATTTCTTATAACTTGACCATCCTCATTCAATTTATTCCTAAGAAACCATTTAGTTCCAATAATATTCTTATTTTTAGGTCGGGGAACCAAAGTCCATGTGTTATTTTTCTCAATCTGATCTAATTCTTTTTCCATAGCTTTCAACTAATATTCATCTTTACATGCCTCGATTACTAATACCAGTTCAACTTGTGAAATTAAACATACCTCATTAGTTGTAAGTCTTCTTCTTGTCATTATTCCATTGTTCTTATCCCCAATGATCTGATCTTCTGAATGATTCAATCTCACATACCTAGGAGTCCTTTGACTCTTTGTTCCTTTTCCATGTGCTTCAGGTATTGTAGAATTCTTTGATACTGCCAGAATAACTAGTTCAACACTATGTTCCAGTAAGGGTGCTACCGGTTCAGACATAATCATTTCCACTACCGGTTCCTTCTCATAAACTTTGATTTGACCTCTATTCATCTCATCTACTTTGACATTAGTGCTCTCCACAATTCTCTGCAATATCTTTTTTTAACATCTATATGCCTTGATTTCATTAGAATAACCAAGAAATATGCCTTCATCACATCTAGGATCAAATTTTCCAATGATATAATCTCTCCTGATATAACATTTACTACCAAATATTTTGAAATACTTAACTGTAGGTGTATTGCCAAACCACAATTCATAAGTTGTCTTACCGGTTTCTCCTTTGATATGTACTCTATTGAATGTATAAACTGTTGTTCCCACTACTTCTGTGCAGCAGATATGAGGTAGACTAGCTTCTATCATCATTGTTCTAGCAACATCCAAGATAGTTTTGTTCTTCCTTTCCACAACTCCATTCTGTTGTGTTCAGGAAGCAGACAATTATCTTCTTATACCATGTTTCTCACAAAAGTTGTTAAACTCACCGGATGTGAATTCTCCACCATGATCTGACCTCAAGAATTTAATCTTCAATCCTGTCTCAGTTTCCACTTTAGCCTTAAAGATTTTAAACTTTTCAAATGCCTCAAATTTTTCTTTTATAAAAGTAACCCACATCATTCTAGAATAATCATCAATGATTAACATGAAATATCTATCACCTTGAAAATTTTAACTTTAGTAGGGCCACACAAATCAGTATAAGATCAATAACATCATTAGATTTATCTTGTATACTCGTAAAAGAGGTTCTGACCTATTTACCCATTTAACATTCTTTACATACTGGATTATAGGGCTTCATAATTGTAGATATATCCCTAACTGCCTTAGTTGAACTAATCTTCACAATGCAATCAAAATTTACATGACACGGCCTTTTATTCCATAGCCAACTCTCATCAATCTGTGTAATCAAACATGTCTTCTCATCGGAGCTCAAATGAAATATATTAACTTTTGTTTGTGTACCAATTGCAAACTCCAATCTTGATCTGTTAATGATTTTTCCATTTTCCATCCTTGAACTATAATTGAAATCCCTTATCCACCAACTTTCCTACACTCAAAATATTGTGCCTTAAACCTTCAACATAATAAATATTGTTAGTATTGTTCTTACCATTCAGTGATATAGTTCCTTTTCCTTTGATCATACATGCTTTGTCATCTCCATATCTAACTAGACCGCCATCAAATTCTTGCAAAGATAGAAACTTCCCTTTATCTCCAGTCATATGATGTGAACAACCACTGTCAATTACCCATTCATCCTTGTCTTCAATTATAGCAACAAGTGCCTTCTCTGTAGGTAGCATTATTTTTCTCTATTTTTCCTATACTTATACTTGTTCTGATATCCAAGGTTAGGCTTAAATGATCTTTTAACTCTTTCTTCAAATCTTGAATTCCTTTCAGGATATCTAGATGCAAAATGACCAATCTTATTGCATGCAAAACATTTAAAAGGTGCTTTTCCTTCATACTTACTTCCTACCAGTCCTTTAGGTTTTCTTCTAGCAAATAGTGCTTCAAGTTTCTCAAAATCACCATATTCTCTCTTCATATCTTCCAATTCCTTTGCATATACAACTTTCCAATCTTTCTTATTAGTTGCAGATGTAGATGCATGAAAAGCGGGTTCAATTTTCACAGCTCTAGAAGGTCCAAATTCCTCAATCTCAAAAGCAGATAGTTTTCCAACCAAGGTATCTTTATTGACAGATGTATTAGCCATTGTTCTCAACTCATTAATAGTAGTAGCCTTCATTTTGTAAGCCGGTAGTAGGGCTCTCAGGACTTTAGAAATAATTTCATCTTTGCTTAGAGTTCCACCACAACATTGAATTCCTATAACAATCTCATTTACCCTTTCCATGAATGCAGTAATCCTTTCATCTTCTTCCCTCTTTAGGTTTTCATATCTCACACGGTAACCATCAAGTTTAGAAATCTTCACTATAGGGTCACCTTCATTAAGAGTCTGACACCATTCTGTGTGATCTCCCAAATTTCCTTGCTAAGACATCTCAGATGAGTCTCCATCTGAATCTTCCATACTGTGTAATTTGTTCCATCAAGCCTAGGAATATCTCTCCGAAAGATAGCTCCAAAAGAACTAGATAAACTTGAACTATTAGTCACCATAGGATCTTCCTCAAGCAGTTAAGCTTTCTGCAGAGAGGACCAATTCTCTGATACCAATTGTTAGTCAGTTCAAATAACTGGATGACAACTGAGGGGGGGGGGGAGGGGAGGGGTGAATCAATTGTCACGTATTACCGAAACCATTATCAATTAAAAATTTAATACCGAAACCCAGAACATTAATACCAAAATGCTTAAACCAAATATCGGAATACAAGCTAAACCAATTAAACATAAACAATAATCACAAAATAAATGCCATCCATGACACCAAGATTTATATGTCTAAAACCCGGTAAAATAAAAAACCACAGTGGGAAGCCTACCCATAGTCAGATAATACTTCTACAGTAAGTATGTGAATTACAATTGAGAGGCCTGCACTTGCAAGAAGACCAACAACCTAGAGAACACTACTCATCACAAAAGGAGCCTCACTGAATACATAGAAATCCATACTACAATCCGGAGAAGTGTTTGAACTGCAAAGATAGCATCTCATATGCCTGAGTACAGTTCTGGTTAAGCTCAATACCGGAGGAATAAATCCTCTTACATAAACCCAATTCGATGTCCAATGATCAAAAAAATCTTTTTGCTGAATGATATTACATTATTTGCACATTACATATCCATTTCCCATTCCTATGACTATTAACATGATGATCTACAATGAGATCTTACATCATATATATACAAACCCTCAACCATAAACAATCAGATCTACCACCAAACAATAAACCAATTACATAATTACAAACCATGTCAGCCTTAGACCAAACAAATAATATCCAACACATAAGACATCCTAGAAACATATCAAGAGGTCCATTCCACATGTTTCATTAAAGCTGGTCCATAACCTAGATCAACCGGGACCCAATATAGGTCCATACGCTACAACAATGATCTCCATCTGCCAAGTCTCGAACATGATCACCATCAATATCCTGAAACTCCACCAGAAGCTACACCAACACCACTTATGCAATTCATCAAATATCTTCATCAAAAGCTTTGTCGGTGAAACCCTCACCAAAACCAGAAGCCAGGCTTCTAAGAAAATAGGATAGCATCTGATCACTAGACCAAAACCAACTTACTGAATATGAACATGAGTATCATGAACAAGCCAATTCCATAACCAAACTATACCGGATCATGCTGGATCCAAACCAACCAGAAACCACTCAACCTATCGGGACCAGAAGGGTATCGGTAATGAATCTAAACAACTAGTGTTGGCATCAATGCAACACATAATCAATTCCTCCAAATGGTGAACATTAATTGTATCTTATTAATGTGGATTAGGGGAATCTTATGTGCTCTGGTATTGGAATCGAGCATGACTTATTATGTTGTATGTTCATCATTTCTTTATGCTATATGGATTTGTCATAGTAATATTTATATTGGTTCTCTAACATGAATGCATATTTGATTATTATATACTTTAAGTTTAATTTAATCATTTCTTATGGTGGTCATGAGTACTTGACCAAGTTATTGTGATTTCTAGTGAATAAGAGTCATTCTAGACTCAATCAAGACTACCCGTAGGGTGTCCCAAGATGTTTCAACTTGGTTTCTTGTTGGTTTAGACATCCTTTAGTATTGTGGAGTCATTTTTTGGAAGTTTCAAGTAGAGTAAGTATGTTTTGAGTTCACTTGATTCTCAATTAGCCTTTTAGCTATCACACGGTGACTGGAAGACACCATTCTTGTCTCATTTTCACATATTTTTTCCTAATTCTCTCAATTCAAGTGTCTTTTGGTAGTTTTTCTTCATCCAGTGGTTCGGTGTATCCAAGGGTCTGATCTATCCAACCAAGAAGCTCACTAATTAGGAAAGATGCATGTCTTAGAGGATGACAATGTACGTTCAACAATTCAGAGGATGATAGAATAATTCAAGGACCAATGCACAAGTCAAGGAAACATGTTTATCATTCTAGTTTCCCAAAAATGGGAAAGTTTCTTTTTTGTATGTTTGGTTATAGAATAGGAACCTAGGCCTAGTCATTCAATCTGAAGATGATTCTAGGAGTTAGAGGTGTTAGATTAACCTTGCTTCAATTTTTTTGTGAAGGTAACAACATTAGGGAACCCTCATAGGGTATTGTCTTGAATTAGAGTAATTTTGGAAGGTTCTGATGGTATTGAATTGAGATTGGGGTTTTTTCAAAGCTCAATGGTGACACCTAGGCCCTTGCATTTGGTCTTGTTTGTTTATTCAAGCTTTGTAATTTTGGGGATGCTCTTGTGTGACCCTAAGCACATCAATGACCATGACCTAGGGTTTGGAAGATATTTCCCCTTGTTTGGTCAATGTTTTAGGAGTTTAGTTTTCCACTTGTGTAGTGTCGATTATCGGCAAGTTGACCTAAACTTGAGGTTTATGCATTGTTTTTGTTTACACTTGACTACTTGAAAAAAAAATTCCATACATTTTGCATAAGTGTATATTTCTCATTTCCTCTATGGTTCCTTAGTAAGGTATTACACTTATGTTTTAAAAGGTAGATCAATATCTTTCTTGTGAAATCGGAAATGAATGTAAAGAATTAGTAGCTCCCTCCAATTGAGGGTGTTTGCATTGGTCCAAACAAATATAAATGGACAATCTATAATGGTTTTCTTGCCTTTATTCACTTTCTTGTTAAAAAATGTTTCCCTATGTTGTTTTCCCAATATGCAACCTTCACCTATTCTAATTGGTTTTTCTATTAGTTGCAATCCCTTCACCAATATTTTCTTATATAGTACATTTAAACCTCCAAGTTTACATGTCCAAATATTAGATGCCATGATCAAGTTTTATCCTAAATTTTAGCTTGAAATATTACTTGGGTGACTATTGTAGTTTTCTCTTGTTCCTCTTTTGAGTTTGTTGAGAGGTGTCCTTGAGCAAATTCTACCTTCAACTCTGGCCTTAGCCTTAGGGGGAAAATTCTATTGCTACTCATTTGGACCTTAGGTATAAGTTAATTACTTGGAAATTTATCTAAAATTGTGCATTAATTATATTTGAAAAATATTCTATACCCTTTTTGAATAAGTTGCCCAATACTCATTAGATTATACTTTAACCCAAGAGAAAAATACACATCTAAAATAAACATTTTCTCTCCCTTTTTGGTTAGAATATTGACACTTCCTTTTTCAATAACTGACACTTTGTTGTTATTCCTCAATGTGACATTTGATTTTACACTTTCATCTTGTAATGGGGTGAAAATTTGGGTTTCACCATAAAATATAGTAAAACCACTAATTTTGCTTAATTACTACCATATTAGGGAGAGATGGGAATTTGATAGATATAAGCCTAGTAGACCAAGATTCTAATCAGATTCTATACCTCCTAAATGGGACTTTTCTTTCCCTAAGATTGAATTTTATTTTGAATTATTTAAAGATAAGGATAAAATAGTGAATTATTGAAGAGATTATGCATAAATAGTGAGCTACAATTGTCATACAAAGCCACAAATCTAGATCTGAGCAAAAGATGAAGGTTTGGATATGTTCCAATAAATTTGGCCTGAATTGTTGGGACTATGGTGGGGGTTTCCTTAGTCCCCCTCATTTTTCGTTGTCAAAAGGGGAAATTGTTTATCTCTGTGAATCCTATCATTCCTCCAAAACACGGATATGTACCTGTTCTTGCACATAGTGAAAAGGGGAAAAATTTTGGGAATAGGGGTTTTCCTTAGGTCAAACCTTGGTTTGAAATTAACCATGAAATACAATTCAAATATAAATGAACTACTGCAGTTAAATGCTTTCCTTTTTAGGGTAAAACTAAAAATGAATGAAACACTAATGGTGTCTTTAATGAAGTTTTGTTTGTCTTCATAAGGAATTAGGCTTTCATGTATATAGTCTTCATAAAACATAGAACATGAATGTCATCTCCAATGCTTGAATCTTGACTTCACTTCTACTCCAATGCTTGATAGAAGATTGATTGCTTTCTCACTTGAATTTGCTAGAGTGTAATTAAGATCTTGAATTTTTTTAGATCTAGTTTTGAAATGAGAGAGGTAGACTTCCTTTTATACTTGCTAGTCAAAAAAAGAAATTAAATTTCCAACACAGGCCGACACGGGATCTAAGTCCTCACCAAAATTGGGTGACCATTATGAGGCCCCAAAATGGGCCCTTTTTGAGAGAACCATGGCATTGGGTGCCATGGTCCTGGACATCAAGGCTCCAAGATTAAGGGGAGAAAAGTGTGGATAGTGAAAAATTGAGTCTGATAGCTGGTGTGAGCAAAATCGGTGCTTTAATCAAGCCTTAGAGGATGAACACCAAAGTGAGGCCTAACTGAGGACAAAACTGTAAGCGAGTACAATTTAGGAAGCTACACATCTAAACTAGAAGACTTTTCTAAATTCTCAATCATATGATTTCTACAACCTAAGTCTCAAAACCATATGCCTTTTTTGTCTTTCATGTGCAATATTGTAAGCTATAAACATGTTCTCCTGATTTTGGTTTCTTTGGTAGCATTTGCACTTTGTTACCTAGAATCATATTGTTTATTTCTACATTCATTTAAGTAATACCAATATTTGTTGCAATAATGACATTGAATTGAAGATTAATAATACCTCTGGCCTTGAGGCTAACTTTGAATTGAGATTTGATTATTTCCTCTTCAACTTGAGTTTGATGGGTTGGTTCCCACTTCTATGTGAATTTCTTCCTCTACCTCTAAAATGTGACCTTCCCCTACCTCTACCATGGCTGATTGAGACTTGTACTTTGAAAGCATGCTCCAAATTTGAATTTATTAACCTGCTTAGCCTATTCTCATGAGAAATGATAGATGCATGTAGCTCATCAATTAAAAATTGTGATAGATTTTGTCTCTTCTATGGCCACCATAATTAATTCAAACCTTGTAAGCAAACTTCTTAGAATCTTTTCAACCACTCTCCTATCTTCAAGTGTTTCACCATGAGACCTGATTTGATTTACCCATCCAATGATTTTATTAATAAATTAGTCTATTGTATCTTATTCTTTTATGTAAATGATCTCAAAATCCCTTCTTAGAATTTGTAGCTTAGTTGTTTTCACTTTTGTCATTCCTTGATAAGCAGTTTGAAGAATCCTACACTTGTTTTGACTTTTTTCTTGCTACAATCCTTGGAAAAATTGTCTCATACACTCCTTGGAAGATTTAAAAGATATCTTTTGAATCCTTCTTTCTATTATCCTTGAGAAAATCCTTCTTTTCTTGAATTAGAGGAATGTATGTTGTTGCATCTATTGGTTTTGGAAAACCATTTTCAACAAAATCCCATAAATCTTGTGAACAAAATAATTCCTCCCATTGAACTAGGGAATCTATGGATTTGTGAGACTTGTTCTAGGTGTAGATGTCATTTTTAGCTTGAAGACCTTGTTGCTAATACTTCTATTCCTTGAAAAAAGAATATCCCCTTTTAACACCTATTTTTAATATTTAATCCCACATCAGTATCAAGTAGACTAGAGATAAACTAGGCATAACATGTAGATTTCCAATACTTAAACACTAGGATCAACACTAGACCTAATTTGTTAAATAAACCCACGTAGTGTTGGAATCAAGGATCATTGAGGGGGGGGTGGTGAATCAATGATCTACTAGTAAATGAATTCTCTAACTTAACTTCAAACCACCAGAAGCATCTGCAAGAAAGTAAAATGCTGAAACACAAGATAATCAACCACAAGATCATACCAACAAGATTTTTACGTGGAAATCCAAATGGGAAAAACCACGGTGGGATTTGAACACACAATTTTATTCTACTATGGCTAGTAGCAAAATAATATTACAAAAGGGAATGTGCTTTGTATCCAGGCACACTGCCTAGAGCTTAGAGCTCAATTACAATAAGGACTACAACCTCGGAAGGCTCATTGCCTTACAAATTATTTAAAATGAATGAAATCTAAAATATCATCTAAGAATGCCTGGATGAATTCTGGTTAAATGCAAAACTTTGACTGTATCTCCTCTGCAACCCTACTCTGTTTTCTATCTCAGTCACCTACCGGATCAAGAATGTGCACATGAAACTGCACCAAAAGGGATTCTCAGTCACTAATCACTCATATTACTTCATACAATACATCAAAAAGATATTTTGCATCGGTCATATATCCGCAATCACAAATTAAACAATTATCAAGTCGGCCTATAGTGTAACATGTAATCATGAGTCGGCTTGAACTGGATCATCAAAACATATGCGGATGCATAATATAATGTCAAAATGACTTCCAAAATTTTGCCCTATCACCCCATACATGAATCTCACCACTGCAATCACTAGAAAGCTTCTGGACCTAAACTACACTACTTATCCTGAAATATCGGAGCCATATTACCAATTACTAGACCACAATAACTTCTAGATATCAAACTCTGTGATTACCGGATAGGATTTATAAGGATAGCTACCATCAATGACAACCCTAAACCATTAATCAAGCATCAATATCCATCGAATGAGTGTTACTTGCCAACAATCTCTCCATTTGGCATTGATGGCAACACTCATGAAAAATAACTAAGTGTTGAAACCTGTACAGTGGATCAAAATTTCTAAGGCTCTCCCTTAGACCATAAACTCAAAAACCTGTAGCAACCTACCAACCCAAAAACATGTATCCTTCTGTAAAATTTTCACTCTATTCTCCCCTTTTGACAACGATGCCAAAGATGGGGTGCTCCTCAAAAACTTATGTACAAGAGTGTATACCGGATATACCATACATACTACAAGATATCTACAAAATGGTCTTCAAAAATCCTAGGTGAGTGTCCCACCCACTCTTCAAGTTATCCAAAATTATGATGAATGCACTAAAAACATAGGCATGAATCTCCACATCCTTCAATTTAGTGAGAACAGGTTGTTCCATAGCCTTCATACAATCGACTTTATTACTAAACATGGTGTCCATCCAGGGGGCAATCAGATTCTGGAGCTCACCAACTCTCCTCAAAATTTTGTCTTTATTTGCATTAAGGCTCAAGATTTGATCATTTAAAGCCAATACTTGCCCTCTTATGCTTCTAGTTAGAGCTACATTTTATTCAAATGAATGTGAAATTCTAGCTAGCTTATCCTGATAGATACCAATCTGCTTGTCTATATCTACTGTGAACTTTAGAAAAATAAGACAAGACATATATTTTCCCACCTTTAGTCAATGCCTCAGACTGACCCTTGTTTAATTGGACTCTGTCATCCTCTATCATCTTTCGAAGTATCTACATTCTCACCTCCTTGAATCTATCTAATACTCGCTTAGTGGTAGACTTCTCCAAAGAATCAAAATTGGTTCTTACATTATTAATCAATTGCAATAATTTACCAAAGGGGCTAGAATTGGGATCTAGTTGTAAACTTGATACCACCTTATGCAACACATCAACTGACATCAGAATAATCTTTTTGTCTTCATTCTCAGACTTGACCAAGTCTTGACTAGCTTGGGCTTGAACAACAGTAACAACCATCAAATTTTCAACTGGATACATCTGACCAATATCCAAAGGGCCATCAAGATTAATATAAATTTGAGGTAGGAACTTTTTATCCTTATCCTTTTGAGTGTCAATTGCCAGAGTGTCTATAATATTCTTTCCTTTATCCACCTCAACTCCTTTAACCTCCTCCATTGTCTTCTTTGGTTCCTCTTTCTCTACACCATCCCCTTTTTCTTGAGCACCGATGTCACCACTTGGTGTAGTATTATCATTTGGAACCTCAGGAATTTCTCCAATACTTCCTTCCACTGGAGGATTCTCACATATCTCAACATGAAGAGTTATATTATATTGATCTAATGGTGTGTCTCGGTCTGAGTTTTATCTTTTTGAGCATCTAGGACACTTGCATGAACTTCTAGATGAGAATTTTGAACTGCATCACTATATAAAGGGTTATTCTTTATGATCCTTCTCCATATTTCTTGAAATTTCTTTTCTTACTTCTTCAACCCTGCCAATCATTAATTTGTTTACCCTATTCTTTCTTTTGAATTCCTTCTTATTTGCTTCCTTAATGATTTTGTGGGCTTCTTCTTGAGATATACAAGTGAAGACATTTATCAATTCACGCTCTTTCATCTCTTTATCTACCCTGCTGGTGGTCAACCTCCTAGCATCAAGAATATTGTACAGATCCTTTAGGATGCTACATTCCAATTCAATCAAGTATTTGTTGAAGTTGTGTAGATGCAAAACAAAAGCTTCCTCAACCTTCCTTTCATCATTCTCAACCATATTTTCATAGTATGCTCCAATATTTTTGAGATTACCATCAACAATTATTTGATCAATCAATTGCTATGTTGTCAATGGGGGAACAAAGGTATATTTACCTTGCACATTACTAGATTCAAGATCTTTATCAAGCTTAGTTCTAAGCTTCCTTCCTCTCTTATGTCTTCTGATAGGGATAGGTTCAGCTTTTGCTTTCTTTCTCTATGGGGCTCCACCAGACTATGGTTTCCTTACTACTCTGACAAATTCTCCTTTCTTCTTGGCCTATTCTACTTCTTCATCTGAATCAATCTTAGAAGCAATAAGGGATACTGCTACATAATTTCTCTTTGGCTTCTACTTCTACTTCAACACACCTTTTATGGATGAGCTTTGACCTGAAGAGGGATTCACCAAAGTAGGGGCAGATTTAGTCACCTTAGCCTTTGATTGGGAGGGAACATGTTCAACCTTAGGATTCTTTAACTCTTCCTTAGCCTCCATTTGAGCATGATTCTCTCTTTATTTCTTGACTACCTCTCTAATGAATCCCATCTACATAGCCATTTCTTCAGGCATTTTATGTACTTTTCTCTTTCTTGCAGGCTCGATGAACTTATTGTGAAACTCCATATCTCTCTCCTTGAAGGTGACAAATCTTGGTTCATTTGGATCCACCGGTTTAGTCAAGAGGTGTTGAGCATACACCTCAAGTGTCTATGCATCAACCTCATATCTCATCAGTGGAATCCATACAATCCTGGGTTCTACTGCCTCCATGTGTCATTGGTCCTTGTCGACCATGAAATAGATAGAGTTTTCATACTTCACCACTCTCTTTGGAATCATTTCCCTATCCTTCATTTTTCTTTGGAAGATTTTGAAAAATATCCATAGGGTAGCAGTCTGAGTCTCCCTATTTCCCAATCTCTGATTTGGGTGGACACTGGTAAATCAAAATCCCATTGAACTCTCCCTATTCTGGGAATCTCATTCATGAAATATAGTGCAAGACAGATGATTAGAGAACCAAATTTAAATACACTCTTCTTATCTGATTTAATCTTCTTTATATTACTAAGAAGTTCTTCAAGGAGGATTGAATAAATATCATACTGCATGTCCTCCTTCACCATCTGATGCGTTGCATAAATTGTAGTACCGAAGAAAAAATTCAATATTCTAGACTGGTAAACCTTGTAGCCAATGATCATGGATGCAAATCTCACATAATTCTCTAGGATATCATCAATGCTCATAGATCTATTGCCAAATCTTGTACCGGTTACCTTTGTGACAATTATGTTAGATACCTTTCTCAAATTCAACTTCCCATTGGTTTCATGCAGACATGTGACTGCATGAGTGGCCTGCTTGGTTATCTTGTAAGGTTTGTCTAGCCAAATAAACTCATCGTGTACATGGATCAGAATATATCTTACCCACTCATCTTCATCGAACAACAGGAAGTGAAAAAATTGTGTGAAACCCTTCCTTTGCAATTGTGCATATTCCAGTTTAAGGCTTTTGTCCCTATCCCGGAGGTGTTTGTTGTAAAGTGCTAGAATCGTCTCATTTTTTATCTCCTCAATATTGCAGTGAATATAGGCGCTCACATCTTCACCATGCAGAAATCTATAAGGTATGGATAAGAAGGCACCATTTGAATCATCCTCGACTGACTTAAATGGGTGTTTCTTGAATTGCGGCCTTGATCTTTCTGAAACCTCAACTACCAAAGGTCTATTAACAAAAGATGATCCCATTTCAAGAAATTTAGGGTTCAAAATAAGCTTTTGAAAATACCTCTTGTTCCTGATGAATGCACAATAACTTATGTTGGATTGCCTCAAAGTTTATGATCTCCTTGGAAACTGGTTCGCTTAGCTCTACTACCTCAACTCTTCGCTCATAATGTGAGAAATGATTCACATTATCCCTTTTTAACCTCACAAACCCTTATTTTAAGTCGACATAAATGCACTAATAAGGTTCAATCAGATACTTTGTTCAGTATAAACCATTCAACTAGATTCAAAAATTGACATGAAGAGTTCTAGATAATCATCTCCAAACATCTTCAATCAACCTTGATTGATCACAGATCTCTCCAAGGGGTTCTATAAGATTTTATATGAAAATGCCACCCCCTAAGCTCAAAAGCCTTAGTTACCAGATGAAGATCCTACACTGGATTCAAATGCAAATCCATCATCTACCTTGGATTCATCTTTTATGACCCACATTTTCTCATTCTTTTTCATAATCTCTTCTACTTTTTCCTTGCATTTGTCTTTGTCTACCGGAGAATTCTTGTTAACATTTTTGCTTCTGCAATATTTTGCAATGTGATCAGTTTTATTGCATGCATGGCAAACAACATTCTGCATAGGTCTGAAGTTCATTTGATTTTCTCTCATCTTGCATTGGTTAGAGATATGTCCAAACATTCCACAAGCATAACATCTCTTGTTTTGAAAATTATTCATTACTGCTCTGCACATGTTTGACTTGTGACCAAAATTATTTCATATGAAACATTGACTGATAAAGGTAGGACCATTTTTCATATTATTCATTCCATTATTCATCCTACTTATGTATTGATTTTCCATATGACCAAATTTATTTTAAGTAAAGAATCTACCAGTTAACTTATAGGCATTAGGTTACCTTACTGGAGGGTTCTTGCTCTTCTTCTAATTCAGCTTTGCATTGCTTTGTCCAAATCCAGAGAATTCTCCTTTCTCAAATCCAACTCCTCTCATATATTTCACATGTCTTTTACTTTCCAGAATCTCATCAAGCCTTGTTGAGCTAGTATTAAATTTGTCTTTGTATTTATTTGCAGTAGCAAGTTCACCTCTTAGGGAAACAATCTATCTTTCAAGTTCTTGACCATTATTCTTTGATTGTGTTAACTCAAGCTTCAATAAATCATTCACATAGATAAGCCTAAACAATTTGTCTACTCTTTCTTTCAATGATTGTGTTAATCTTTCTTCATTCTTATTTCGGTCTTCAATCTCCTTAGTCAACTTCATTACAATGGATTGTATATCATTCTTTAATACAACATTCTCTCTTGCAAGTTTGTCACATTCATCAACTTTGTCCAAGTTTTCCATGCTTTGATCTTCTTTCTCCTTTAGCTTGTCCATCAACTCTTTCCTCTTATCTCTTGAAGTGTTCACTTGATCCTTACAAACATTAATGAAGTCATCTGTAGTACCCCTCCTCGATCAGCCTCTTTTTGTATATTGATTCGGATGTTATTTCATGCTTTATCTAGATGTATGGTGTATTATTTCATGTAGATCTTAAATTTATGTTTAATGGTATTTTATGGATCATTATCATAGACTGACACTTTTACCTTATATTACGATGCGTTATTTATAAGTTGTGTGTTTTCAAATGTATTGGGATGTGAGGGGATGATTTTCCTTTGCTCACTCCAGTGAGAGAGGAAACATCATGATTCTCCTTCATCGGTATGCATGTCGTGTCTGAATATATATTGGTCTATATGCACATGTGGTTCTTTGGTGCAGGACATTGCAGGTACTAATACCGGGTAGGTACGAGGTATTGACTCCACTAGGTTTCACAAGTCTAAGCATGCCTTTTATATCTGATGGGAGTGGAGAACATAGTTGTTGTACCCTAGCTTGACTTGCAGTTGCACTCGTGTCAGTGTTGTCAGTCGGTTGTCTTCCCTGTCTGGCTGTTATGCGAGTCATGGTGCTTTGGTTTGGTCATTTGAGAGTCATCAATTTATCATTCTTGGTTTTGCGTGTTTTCGTTCATTTAAATGGTTATTTAATTTAAATGGATGATGTTATCTTATGCTGGTATAATTAGTTGATTATTATGCTCTGTGATTATTGATTTAATTAATGGATGATTTGGTAGACTAAATGGTTAAAGGGCTTATTTATTTTGTAAAGTGCACTGATATATTTTGGAAGGAAATAAATAATTGCCTAGCCATTTAATGTTAAATGATTACGTTGAAAGAAAGTATTTTTGGAAATAGAAATTAATAAAAACTTTCCTTGTTACCTTTCCATTTGACCTTTTTCATTTTAATAGTTGGAAAAGAATTATTTTTGAAAAGGAGTACATCTGATTCTTTTTACCTTTTAAATATTTAAATCTGATTGGTTGGGAAAATTTTCTAACCTAGAAAGTTTAGGTTAAAAGATAATTTTCATGCTATTCTGGGGATTCACGGGAAGAACGAAGAGGGGAATTTTGGAGAGAAATTCTGGAAAACTTACTCGAGGAATTGAAAATTTGACCTGGTTTGCAAGACTGGAAAATTCTTCATCACTTTGCTTTCTATTACTTCAAGGTTGGAGGTTATCTTCTTGTTTTGAATTTGTTATTTGAAATTTTCAGTTTGCTTCTTGTGTGTGGAAATTTATGCAATCTTCCTATAGATGCTTGTGGAATGATTGGAATGGAAGAAATAGTGTTTATTATTGTTGGTTTTGTGAAATCTGTATCATATGGTTCCATTTAGGAAGGAAATGGCTCATTTCTTTATCTGTTGTGTGTTTGACCTTGAAAATCAATTTCTTGTTTTACCTCTTCTATTTGGAAAGAATGAACCAGATTTAGCTTGTTGGGTTCTTCCTAGTATCTTGTTGTCCAAGATTTGGGGTTTCTGTGGGACTTTATTTCATCTTTTACCTTGCTGGTAATATCTATATAAAAAATTGGATTTGGCACTATGTATGTGTGTGCCCGTGAAATATTCTGGAAATGAATAATTTTCTTGTTTAAATGATTGGGTGGAGTGTGATTTTAATGCCTTGGAGGCATGTATTTTATTTTTTTTGTTATCCTTGCCTTACCTCACCCTGTGGCATGCTAGTTCCACCATGCAGGTCGGTAGTCTCTGTTGACTGCAAGTAGTAGTACTACTAGTCGGTAGCTACTGTTACCGAATAGTAGTATCTCTACCGCTCGGTAGTCACTGCTACCAGTTGGTAGCAGTGCTATCAGACAGTAGTGCCTGCTACTGGTCGGCAGCAGCGCTACCGCTCAGTAGTGCTTGCTACCAGTTGGCAATAGCACTACCAATCGATAGTGCCTGCTACCGATCGACAATAGTACTACCGATAGGTAGTGCCTGTGGACCTTGGCAGCGGTACTGTTGTGGGTTGGTTTGACCCCCCGCATTACCATGTTCCTTTACCGGTTAGCACAATGAAGTTAATTTTTAAGAAATGAAATTTATTTTGTGAAGTGGTTTTGGTGTTAAATGAAATGGTGAATTTTCATGTGGTTTTTATTATGTGGTTAATAATTTATCAATGGAAATCAAGGCATGAATTAGGAATTCAAATTGGTTAATTTGGTTATATTGTGGAAGTGAATTAAATGCCTATTAGGAATTCATGTTTAACTAGTTGAGTGTTTAATCTAGATTTCATATCCGATAGAATATTGATTTGGAAATTGATTAGATGTGACTACTGGAAAAGAGTGTTTTATTTAATTTCCAATCAATGATGTTGCAAGTGCTTATGATGTTGTTTTTCTCGAAGATTGTCTGAGTGCGGACTTAGTGAGCTAGTTGTCCTTGCAATTGTATAATGTGTTATTTCTGGTATGTGGTTTAGTCATCCTATGGTGGCGTATTTGGTACCTTTGACCAAGTGATATATGTTGGCTTCATTGTCGTAACCATGTAGTTTCCTTGCCTTATGGTTAGTGGTGTTATGGTTGTCTGCTTCACCATAAGATTCAATATGTCCTTCTTTGACCGCTTGTTTCTGATAGTGGTGTTATGGTTGTCTGCTTCACCATAGGGTTCTAGGGGAGTGAGCTTGTTTGTTTAGTGTTCTTTGAGAGAGTGGCTTTCGAGCAGGTTACCCCTTTGAAAGTCAGATAATAAGTGATAATCTAATTAATTTATTAGGTGGGTAGTACTCAAACATTAATGAAGATAATTGTACCTCGCGCATAGGTGAGTGCTTGTACAGGGCTCATAATGCTATGAGAAGGCCTGGAATGGAAAACTGACCACCTTATCATCACGAAAGGATGGAAGGGTCTGCATTGGACTTAGTTGAAGCTGGAGGTTCAGGAGAGGTTACCAGGATAGAGAGTCAAGACCTGGAAGAGCCTACCGAGGTAACCATCAAGCTATGCAATGACACTCTCTCTTTAGGTTCACTTGTGTGTGTGATGTTGGTTCACATGTGTTTTCTTGATATCGAGTCATTTATGTGTTTGTGATGTTGAGTCACCTAGACTATTGTGGATTCTATTGTGCTATCATGGAGTCGTATTGTTTTGTCAACCATGTCATGCTTATGCTTGTTTGAGGGTCCTCATCTATCTCCTAGCACAGTGGGGTGATTCCATTTTGGGAATTACATGGTCGGGTGGTAGTGCCACTTCCCATAGGATGTGCGGATTTGTACCTTCATGTGAGGATTGGCTTCTTAGGTGTTCTTGTAGTTCATGGCTAGTGCAGGAGAACCTTTCTAAGGTCTTTCCCCATGTGACCTTTCCTGGAATTTTGCTTCATTAAGAAGCCATGTAAATGTAATAAGAGCTAAGAGCTCATTGGTTTTGTTTAGGTCCTAGGTTCATAAGTCTAGGTTGATTTTTCTTGTGCAATAGAAGGTAGGTGTGCCTTTGATGTGTTTGGGGTCCTTTTGACATGGTTGTGTCCATAAGATAGCCCAAGGTAGGTTCAAAAGCCAAGAAAAGCAACATTGTATAAGTTGCTCAAAAGTTGTGAAAAGTTGCATGACAACTTTTACCTAACACCAAACTAAGGTTATCACCTATTTGGAGGAAAAGTTGCATGACAACTTTTAAAAGTTGTCATGCAACTTTTCCTCCAAATAGGTGATAACCTTAGTTTGGTGTTAGGAACCCTAACTAGGGCACACCAACTGAGGCAGAGACACTATAAGCTATTGCAAACCCTAAAATGAGGGGTTGGATGTCAGATTGTATGGCCAAGAGAAAAGACCTTGATTGTGACTATGTTTTTGTTGCCAGTTGACACAAATGAAGCATTAATAGGTTGATAATGGATTGTTTTTTAAAATGAACAGTGTTGTGAATCTTGCATTGTGTTTATCCTTTCATTTTGAGTACTTAGGGTAGGTTCTTGTGCAGGTTTGTGTGTGTCTGTAATTATTTTGTGAAGTACTTTGTCACTGTCCAGTTTTGGACTATTTTGTGTAATGGAATGATAACTCCTATCCCCATTGTGGAGACACCATGAAACCATGGGGAATAGGAGTGAAAACCTTGTATAGTATTCCAAATAAAGCAGGGCCCTTGAAGATGCAGGAAAGTCTTTCAAAGACCCACTCCTAGGCGAGACTAGACTGTGCCCGACTAGGAAGGGTTGAAGTTGCAAAGGTCCATAAGAGCAAGGCAGGACAAGGAGGGAGGAACCCTTTTTAGGAGGTGTAGAGGGATGTGTGAAGCACCATTGGTGAGAAGGAGGAGCTTCCACCAATCTAGATAAGGTGGTAAAGACAATAAACCATCACTGTGACCCAGGCAAGCCTTAAAACCCTTGTAAAAACCCTCAAAAACCCCGAAATTCACCTAGGGCAGTGTACGGACACTTAGAGGCCCAAAACTAGGAAAATATTTGAGCCCTTGCCAAATGATTAGCAGTCCTTTTAGGAAGATTCACAAGTGTGTGCATCGTTTGCAAGAGGGAGCCCTAA
Organism: Cryptomeria japonica; assembly: GCF_030272615.1. Classification (NCBI taxonomy): domain Eukaryota; kingdom Viridiplantae; phylum Streptophyta; class Pinopsida; order Cupressales; family Cupressaceae; genus Cryptomeria; species Cryptomeria japonica. Next base: position 265,815,649 of record NC_081410.1, read on the forward strand.
AAGTCCAGAATGGAGGCCTAATTGGGCACATTCCTTGTAGCCCTATTTTGTAGGAAAAAAGCAAAATAGTGAGATCGGTAAGGAAATGGAAGGTTAAAACCTCTTGGGGGTACATGAATGGATGGATAACCATGTCAGAGACCTATCCTAACCTTTCTAGGACCTAAGAAGGTGAAGAAGGAGCTAAACCCTTATTAGTCTATGTGAGGGTTTTTTATGCTTGAGAGTAGGTGTGACTTTAGGAGGAGTATCACAGATTGTTGGTGGGTGGATTGGGAAAGGTCAGGGGATTCCACAAGCAAGGGAAGTCCTAGAGACCCTAGGGTGTGGTTGAAACACCTGGTGATCCAAGGAGAGGATCAAGGAGCATAGACTAGGCTAGTCTATCCCATTCCCATTCCTATCAGATTGGTATCAGAGCCCAAGCTAAAGATTTGGTGGACCATGCATGTCTCTATATTCTGGTGAATCGGTAGGGGAGAACATAATGGTCACTAATGCAGAGCTGGCTAGGGAGGTAGAAGAGAAAAAGGAGAAAAATAGACTCCTTGAAGATGCTATGAGTGAAATAAGGAACAAGTTGCAAGAAGTGGTTGATCAGAGAGCACAAGAACTCTGCGGTGCAGACAATAGTGACAAAGGCAAGAAGGCAATTGATCTTGATGACATCATACCTAAACTAGACCCCTTAATCAATGAATATCCTTTTGTAAAGGCCATCAAGGCTTTGAATACAAAAGCTTTTGAAGGATTGCCACATATCAGTGGAAGGATGGACATTGACACTATCATGGAATGGATTGAGGGTATGGAGAACCACTTTGAGTGTGAAGGTGTGACAGAAGCTCAAAAGGTTAAGGTTGCCAAATCAAGACTAAGGGGAGCAGCCTTGACATGGTGGAAGTTCTTGCAAGAAGAGAGAGTTAGCATGGGAAAGCTACCTATAGCCAACTAGAAGGTCATGGTGAGTAAGATCAAGGAGAACTACTTACCAGAGGATTATGAAGTCCAACTTCATAAGAAGAGACAGGGATTGAAGTAGAAAGACCTTGATGTGACCTCCTACATAGAGGAGTTTCAAAAGCTTTGTCTTAGATCCAAAGTCCAAGAAGAGGAATCTATCAAGGTGGCTAGGTATCTAAGTGGCCTAAAGTGGAACATCCAAGAGGAGATAAGCCTATGGACTCCTACTACTATCCAAATATCTCATTGGCTTGTTGTCAAGGTGGAAGAGAGGAAAAAAAGGAAGGGAGACTCTAACAACAGGGGTAGAGGTAGAGGTAGAGACCAAATGAATCACTGAGGTGGTTACCAAAGCAAGGCAAATGAGCAAAGGAATCAAGGAGAGTCCAAGTTGACTAAACATAGCAGTGAAACCAATCTCAGAGGAGGACATTCTAGAGGAAGAGGTGCACAAGGGGGTCCAAGTAGGGGTAGAGGTATCGGCAGGGGTAACTCCTACTTTGCAACCATGAAATGCTACAACTGTGGTCAATTGGGACACCCGGCCTATAGATGCCCTGACAAGCCTACCTCATCAAATAGTGGAAAGAGGGTTGCTTATGCTCATGAAGACACATCAAGCAACAAAACACCTGAGGTGGACCATATTGAAGCAGAGATTGGGGAGAATCTGATGTTCAATAGAGTCTTAATAAGACAACCGGTTAAGGATGAACCTAAGCATAGGAGAGCATTGTTTAGGGTGAGATGCAAAATATTTGATAAAGTTTGCAAGGTGATAGTTGATTCAGGGTCAACTGATAACATCATATCAGATGAGGTAGCTAAGAAGTTGAAACTCACAAAGATACCCCACACTAGCCCTTACAAGGTGACATGGTTGAATCAAGAGCAGAGTGTGCTTGTCAATGAACAGACTTGGGTGGAGTTTTCTATTGGAGGATACAAGGACAAGATCCTTTGTGATGTGTTACCTATGGATGCTTGTCATCTGCTACTAGGTAGACCCTGGCAATTTGATAGGAAGATGATCTATGATGGAGAGGAGAACTCCATTTCCTTCAAGAAGGACAGCAAAACCTTTAAGATTCAGTCTCTGACAGAGAATGATGAGGGAAACTCAAGAACACCTAGTGTTTTACTTAATACTGGTAAAGATTTTTTACACCTACTACATGAAGAGGAGATAGTGGGATGTGCCATCTTTGTGAAGCCAAAGGAGAAGGAAGATAAGTTGCAGACAGAGGTACCTAAGGAGGTAAAACAAATGTTGCAAGAGTATAAAGATATAGTGAGTGATGGAGCACCTACAACACTTCCACCAAGAAGATCTATTAGCCATCAAATAGAATTTGTACCTGGTGCATCCCTGCCCAATAAAGCAGCATATAAGCTCACACCTGACCAAAATAAGGTGCCAAGGCAAGTGCAGGAGTTGTTGGATCAAGGACTAATCAAGAAGAGCATCAGCCCATGTGCAGTCTCGGTAGTACTAGCAACAAAGAAGGGAGGCAAATGGAGACTTTGTATTGATTCAAGGGAAATCAATAGGATCACCATAAGGTATAGATTTCCTATTCCTAGAATAGAGGATTTGATGGACTATTTAGGATGTGCCATGTATTTTACCAAGTTGGACCTTAAAAGTGGTTATCATCATATTAGAATTAAGGAGGGTGATGAGTGGAAGACCGCTTTTAAGACCATGGAAGGGTTGTATGAATGGCTTGTGATGCCATTTGGACTTACTAATCCCCCAAGCACCTTCATGAGGTTGATGAATGAGGTGTTGAAGGACTTCATAGGTAGGTTTGTGGTAGTGTACTTAGATGACATAGTCATCTATAGCAGAACCAAAGAGGAGCACCTTGATCATTTAAGGTTAGTCCTAGAGAGGTTGCATGAAGAGAAGTTGGCAATCAACTTAGAAAAGTGTGACTTTTTGAAGCAAGAGTTAGTCTACTTGGGGTTTGTGGTGTCTAAGGGAACCTTGAAGATGGATCCAAGCAAAGTGGAGGCAATCTTGAACTGGCCTGCCCCTAAAACAAGGACTGAAGTTAGGAGTTTCCATGGTTTAGCCCAATTCTATAGAAAGTTTGTGAGGAACTTTAGTGGCATACCAATATTTGACACCATAAAAGGAGGCCTTAAAACTAAGTTCAAATGGACTAAACAAGCTGATAAAGCATTCCAATTATTGAAGCAAGAAGTAGCCACAAAACCCATCCTACTCTTACCTACTTTTGAGAAACTATTCACATTGGAGTGTGATGCAAGTGGAATTGTAGTAGGGGGTGTATTGAGTCAAGAGGGAAGGCATGTGGCATTTTTCAGTGAGAAGCTTAATGAGGCAAAGAAGAGGTATTTTGCATATGATCTAGAGTTGTATGCACTAGTTCAGTCTCTCAAGAAGTGGAGGCATTACCTACTCCCAAAGGAATTTGTGGTGTTCACAGATAACCAGGATTTGAGTTACATCAACACTCAAGAGAAGCTTAGCAATAGACATTTGAAGTGGATGGAGTACCTCCAATCCTTTACCTTTACCATCAAGCATAAAAAGGGGTAGCTTAACAAGGTGGCAGATTCTTTGAGCCTGAAGTTGTTGACTATCCAAGAATTACAATTGCAGAGCATAGGGATAGAAGGTTTCAAGGATCTCTATGAAGAAGATGAGGACTTCTCATAAGCCTACAAGGTCTGCAAGGAGTTTGAGAATCATTTTCATGGTGAGTATGTAGATTACACTCTCCAAAATGATCTCTTGTTCAAAGGCAATCAGCTATGTGTACCTAGAGGATCCATGAGAGAAAATCTCATGCAAGAGAAACACCATGGTAGTCTAAGTGGACACTTTGGAGTCAATAAAACTTTGGATCTAGTACAAATGTACTACTATTGGCCTAAGTTGCCAAGAGATGTGAGAAAGTATGTGGAACAATGTGGTGTGTGTCAAAGGGCAAAAGGAGGATCAAGTAATGCAGGCCTCTATCAACCATTACCGGTCCCAAATAGGCCTTGGGAGTGTGTGAGCATGGACTTTGTGGTAGGACTCCCCAAGACAAAGATAGGTATGGATAGCATCTATGTGGTGGTAGATAGATTTTCTAAGATGAGCCATTTCATTCCATGTAGAACTACTCATGATGCTAGCTATATTACACATCTCTTCTTTAAGGAGATTGTAAGGATTCATGGACTCCCATTAAGTATTGTTTCAGATAGGGATAGCAACTTCACGAGCCATTTTTGGCAAACCTTATGGAGGAGACTAGAAACTAATTTGTCATTCAGCTCAGCTTACCATCCACAAACTGATGGTCAAAATGAAGTCATTAACAGGGTGTTAGGCAACTTGTTAAGGTGTCTAACCAAGGAGTATGGCCAGACATGGGATCTAGTTATTCCACAAGCTCAGTATGCCTACAATGACAGTGTAAATAGGACCACTGGAAGGAGTCCTTTTGAGGTTGTCTATGGCAGACATCCAAGAGGGGTGTGTGAACTAAGAGAACTTGGTTCCATGGAGATGAAGAGTGGGCAAGCAGAGGACTTCACTCAAACCATCAAGGAAGTCCAAGAATGGGTCAAGAAAGCCATCCTAGAGTCTACTCAAAAACTGAAAGCAAAAGTGGATGAAAGAAGGAGAGAGGTTTAGTTCAAAGTGGGTGACTATGTGATGGTCCATTTAAGCAAAGCTAGAATGTATAGCGGCAAGCCTACTAAGCTAAAAATGAAGAGGGTAGGACCTTATATAATTCTATCCAAATATGGTGAAAACGCCTACAAGGTGGATCTTCCTATAGATTTGGCTATATCACCAGTCTTCAATGTTGCTGCTCTGATACTATACAAGGGTGAAATAGCATGGAAAACTGAGAATCAAGTCAAGGTACTACAAGACTTGGATGTGAATGCCTTACCTCAAGTGAAGCAACCAATAGTAGAAGATATCTTGGAGTCAAGGGTGAAGAAGTCTACTAGACACCAGATCTACATGAACACTTGGTGAAGTGGGCAAGTCAACCTGAGTCTGAAGCCACTTGGGTTGAAGAGAGCAGGTTCAAGAAATTTGGTATTGACCTGGCTCTCATCTCTCCCCTAGTTCCTTAATTTTGTGTAGAGGGGGAGTATGGTGCAGGAGCACCTTTCTAAGGTCTTTCCCCATGTGGCCTTTGTTGGAATTTTGCTTCTTTAGGAAGCCATGTAAATGTAATAAGAGCTAAGAGCTCATTGGTTTTGTTTAGGTCCTTGTTTAGGTCCTAGGTTCATAAGTCTAGGTTGATTTTTCTTGTGCAGTAGAAGGTAGGTATGCCTTTGATGTGTTTGGGGTCCTTTTGACATGGTTGTGTCGATAGGATAGCCCAAGTTAGGCTCAAAATCCAAGAAAAGCAACATTGTAGAAGTTGCTCAAAAGTTGTAAAAAGTTGCATGACAACTTTTCAAAGTTGTCATGCAACTTTTCCTCCAAATAGGTGATAACCTTAGTTTGGCATTAGGAACTGTAACCAAGGCACACCAACTGAGGCAGAGACACTATAAGCTATTGTAAACCCTAAAATGAGGAGTTGGATGTCAGATTGCATGGCCAAGAGAAAAGACCTTGACTGTGATTGTGTTTTTGTTGCCAGTTGGCACAAATGAAGCATTAACAAGTTGATAATGGATTATTTTGTAAACTAAACGGTGTTGTGAATCTTGAATTGTGTTTATCCTTTAATTTTGAGCACTTAGGGTAGGTTCTTGTGCAGGTTTGTGTGTGTTTGTAATTATTTTGTGAAGTACTCTGTCACTGTCCAGTTTTGGACTGTTTTGTGTAATGGAATGATAACTCCTATCCCCATTGTGGAGACACCATGAAACCATGGGTAATAGGAGTGAAAACCTTTTACATTATCCCAAAGAAATTTGGGCCCTTGAAGATGCAGGAAAGTCTTTCAAAGACCCACTCCTAGGCGAGACTATACTGTGCCCAGCTAGGAAGGGTTGAAGTTGCAGAGGTCCATGAGAGCAAGGTAGGACAAGGAGGGAGGCACCATTTTGAGGAGGTGTAGAGGGATGTGTGAAGAACCATTTGTGAGAAGGAGGAGCTTCCACCAATCTAGATAAGGTGGCAAAGACAATAAACCATCACTGTGACCCAGACAGGCCTTAAAACCCTTGTAAAAACCCTCAAAAACCCCAAAATTCATCAAGGGTAGTGTACAGACACTTGGAGGCCCAAAACTAGGAAAATATTTGAGCCCTTGCCAAATTATTAGTAGTCCTTTTGGGAAGATTCACAAGTGTGTGCATCATTTGCAAGAGGGAGCCCTAAAAGTCAGGAATGGAGGCCTAATTGGGCACATTCCTTGTAGCCCTATTTTGTAGGAAACAAGCAAAATAGTGAGATCGGTAAGGAAATGGAAGGTTAAAACATCTTGGGGGTACATGAATGGATGGATAACCATGTCAAAGACCTATCCTAACATTTCTAGGACCTAAGAAGGTGAAGAAGGAGCTAAACTCTTATTAGTCTATGTGAGGGTTTTTGATGCTTGAGAATAGGTGTGACTTTAGGAAGAGTATCACAGATTGTTGGTGGGTCGATTGGGCAAGGTCAGCGGATTCCACAAGAAAGGGAAGTCCTAGAGACCCTAGGGTGTGGTTGAAATACTTGGTGATTCAATGAGAGGATCAAGGAGCATAGACTAGGCTAGTCTATCCCATAGCCATTCCCATGAATGGCTCATGCTCATCTCATGTTTGGAGATTATTGTTATTTAGAGACCTATGTGGTCATTGTAATATTGATCTTATGTAACCTTGTATTTGGTTGAGATGTATCTTTATATGTATATTGAGAACCTATGTATTGGAAGCGAAATGTAATCCTATGTTGGGATGTTTTTATCAGTTTCCTTTATGATATCTGTACATGTTTAATGAAGTGGAATTATAATGTATCCTTTCAATCTTTCAATGGTAATTGTAAAATTTATCTTATGAAGTTAATTCTTCATTGGTAACCCTTAAGGAATTCTGGTGTAAGTCTTCTGCTTGTGTTATCGTGCATGTTGTGTGTTATGTACTTATTATGTTTATACTTTAAAAAAAAAAATTGTTTCACCCTTGTTTGTGGGTTTTCCTTCGGGGTTCCTGGCGGGGCATTACATTTGGTATCAGAGCCCATGTTTCAACACTAGGTACTCTGGGTTTGTAGTGAGCCAATTTTCCTTGACCTTTTGTGTAGGTCTTGTGGTGTGACTTCCTTGTTTCTTTCTTTGCCTTTGATCTAAACCTTTTTCCTCTTGTGTAGTGTTAGGTCATGGCTAGGAAAGCCAAGGGAGGTGGCCATGTTGGTGGCTGCACCAAAGGCAGAGGAGGAGTAAGGGGTCAAGGTCCCAACTACCATAGTCCTTCCCCACCACCCACTCATGTGAGTGTGGATAGATATCAATTAGTTCACTAGGAGGAACTACATTCAGTAGAGCAGGTTCCCGAAAGGGAAGAGTTGCATTAGATGTTTCAGGAGGTGCTAGCTAGACTAGGCCCCAGGCCCGAGGAGGATCAGCCCATCCATGGTTGGGTAGAGGAATCGCTTCAGCAGATCCCACAGAGAGAGAGAGACCTCCTAGAAGGAGAGAGGTCCTGCTGGATGAAGATCCAACTATCTTAGGGTCCAAGAAGGACTTGATGAGGTCCAATCCTCCCTTCTTTGATGTAAAGGTACTGGTCTCGAGCCAGAGACCTGGCTTATCAGTTTGGATCAGTGTTTTGATATGTATCCTTATAGTAGCAACACCAAGGTGATATGTGTGATCATGCATCTTGAGAGCTTCGCATCTATCTGGTGGAGGTTAGAGGAGGAGAGGATCGGTGTGAGCATTAACACCACATCTTGGGAGATCTTCTTGGAGAGATTTAGGGGATGATTTCTCTCACCCCAGTGGAGGCAGTCATGAGCAGATGAGTTCTATGCTCTATGCCAATTTGGGTTGTCAGTGGACTAGTTTGAGCACTAGTTCTATGAGCTCAAATAGTATGTTGGGATCGGCAATGATGAGGATGTGCTTGTGCAACACTTCTTGAGGGGTCTTAATGACTACATAAGTGGAGAAGTGAGGGTTTTCGAGCCTCCTTCAGTAGAGGTAGTCGTGGCGAAAGCTAGGCTGGTGGAGTAGAACCTTAGTCATGCTCATGGCAACTAGTCTGGAGTTCATATTCGAAGTGATCCTTTCAGTGGGTCTAGAGGGACAGGGAATTAGTCCCAAACTACTGCACCTTTTAGGGGTCCTCAGGCACTCGCTAAGGGTGGTCAGCAGCAGTAGCAACTGCTGAGATCGAAGTAGTCTCAAGGCTAGTAGGATGGCAACTCTTAGTTTCAAAAGGGCAAGTTCTGGAAGAAAGGTAGGTAGACCTTTCCAGGGCAGTCTTCTTAGAGAGCATCTCAGGCCCCTAGTGGGGAGAGCTTTTAGCAGTCCAGTGGATTGTCTACAAGTAGAGGACCAGTTAGAGGAGCTTTCTTCACTTGTGGTAAGTATGGCCACAAGGCCGCTCAGTGTCCTTAGCATCCTCACCAAATGGGTAGCCAGAGGCTAGCCACATCAAAGCCGATAGTGGGGGATGCTGGTAGATCTTATAGAGTATTTGCAATGATGGATGACTGTCAGGCTGAGCATCAGAGTACCATGATTGAGACCACAGGTGTGTTGTGTGGTATTCCTATCTCTGTACTTTTTTATTCTGGTGCTTCAGATTCTTTTATTTCTTCATCCATTGTGGAGCAGTGTGGGCTCGTGTCTGCTAAGTAGGTAGATAGGTGGCATGTAGAGTTGGCTACCGATGTGTGAGTGTTGGTAGATGCCTTCATTCCTAGTTGTGAGTTGGACCTAGAACCCTTTGTCACTTTAGTTGACCTTCGAGTCATTCCTTTGGGGTCCTATGGCCTTATCTTGCGGATGGATTGGTTATCATCTCACAGCACTCATGTCGCCTAAAGATAGTAGAGTGTTTAGATGACCTTGGCGGGAAAGTGGGGATCGTTGTAGTGCAGCGATCGATATTCTTATGAATGATTTCCGCTATGCAACTTAGGCCGTGCATGCGTCAAGGGTGTTAGCTTTTTGTAGTTGCTCTTGAGGATGTGGATGAGGAAGAGAGTCAAGAAGTCACTCTCGATGGTCATCCTATTCTTCAAGAGTATGCTGATGTGTTTCCTTTGGATATTCCTAGTATGCCTCCAAAGCAAGACATAGACTTTCACATTGACTTGGTTCCTAGTGTGAAACCTATTTTGAGAGCACCATATCAGATGACTACATAGGAGCTGAGTGAGTTGTTGGCCAAGGGATTCATTCATCCTAGTGTTTCTCCTTGGGGTGCATCAGTTATCTTTGTTAAGAAGGATCATTCTCTTTGGTTATGCACTGATTATCGATAGTTGAATAAGGTAACCATCCGGAACCGATATACATTGCCTTGGATAGATGATCTTTTCAATCAGGTAAAGGGAGCCAAGGTGTTCTCTAAGATAGACCTGAAATCCGGGTATCATCAGTTGTACATTCATGATGCAGACATCCATAGGATGGTGTTTCATACTCATTATGGTCACTATGAGTTCACAATGGTGCCATTTGGGTTGACAAATGCACCTTCAATGTTCATGAGTCTTATGAATGGGGTTTTTTGCACCTACCTTGACCACTTTGTCCTTATGTTCTTGGATGACATATTAATTTATTCTAGATCTATGGAAGAGCATGAGGGTCACTTGCATCAGGTATTGCAGTGCTTGAGGGAGAATTAGCTCTTTGCGAATTTGGCAAAGTGTGATTTCTTTTAGTCAAAGGTGAGCTATCTTAGTCATATAGTTTCAGGAGAAGGTGTATCCATGGATCCTTCTAAGATTCAAGCCATTGTTGATTGGCCAACACCGACCAATGTCTCTGAAGTTTGAAGTTTTATGGGTTCGGCTGGATATTACCGTCGCTTTATGCAGAGCTTTTCTCGGATAAGCCACCTGATTAATTCTCTTCAGAGGAAAGGGAAGAAGTTTGTTTGGTCAGAGCAATGCAAATTGGATTTTTTGTACCTTGAAGGAACTCCTTGTTAGTGCTCTGATTTCGGTAGTTCCAGACCCATCCAGATATTTCATGGTATGCACGGATGCCTCTTTGGAAGGTATAGGTGCGGTGCTTATGCAGGATGGATGTTTGGTTGCCTATGAGTCTCACAAACTCAAGGATCATGAGTTGAACTATCCATTTCATGACTTGGAGTTGGTTGTTGTAGTGCATGCATTGGTTAGATGGAAACATTTCCTGTTGGGGCGTCGGTTTGAGCTGCATAGTGATCACCGTAATTTGCAGTATATTTTCACGCAGCCGAACTTGAATGCTCGACAGTGAAGATGGATGGAATTACTCTACGAGTATGATTTTGAGGTTAGTTATATTCAAGGGAAGGAGAATGTAGTGGCAGATGCTTTGAGTCAAAGGCAGCATGAGGTTGTAGCATTGTCCCTTGGTGTGGACTTGAGTGAGAGAATTCTTGGAGTTCTTCCTCGGGACACTTGGCATCAAGATGTTAGAGTCATGGCCGAGTCTGAAAGACCATTGGAGGGTAGATATTTTGGATATGCTCTTGAATCAAATGGTCTTCTTTGACATCTTGGATGGATTTATGTACCTCCTTTGGAGGGTCTTCATGTTTTGATCATGACTGAGGCCCATCGTGCACCTTATTCGGCACACCCTAGTGTCAAGAAGATGCATGCTGATCTTAGATAGTTATATCATTGGGCTGGTATGAAACATGACATTGTTGATTTTGTGTCCAAGTGCTTGGAATGCCAATGGGTGAAGGTGGAGCATCAATACCCTGCAGGGCTTTTACAACCTAATTTGATACCGGATTGGAAATGGGATATCATTTCCATGGATTTCATTATAGGGTTACTTGTTTCTTGGCATCGCCATGATGCCATCATGGTCAGTGTTGATAGATTGACCAAAGTTGCTTATTTTGTGCCTATTCGATCTTCTTATATAGCAGCAGTTGTGGCATGAGTCTTCTTGGAAGATGTGGTGAGGTTGCATGGGATCCCAAGGCAAATCATTTTTGATAGAGACCTTGTCTTTACTTCAACCTTGTGGACTTCTCTTCAGCATGCTTTGGGAACCCAATTGAACTTCAGTTCAGCTTATCATCTAGAGACCGATGGTCAGATTGAGCATGTGAATCAGGTCTTGGAGGACATGCTTCACATGTATGTTATGGACCAATAGTCGCGTTGGGAGGAATATCTTTGCCTTGTGGAGTTTTCTTATAACAATGGATATCACATCTCTATAGGTATGTCTCCCTTCCAGGCTTTGTATGTTCGTCCTTTCTGTACTCCTTTGAGTTGGGATCAGTTGGAGGATAGGGTGTGTTTAGGCTCAGATTTTCTTCATGAGATGGAGTAGCAGGTTGAGCAGATTTGTGGGCATTTGGTTGTTGCTTGGGATAGGCAGAAGAACTATGTTGATGCCCATAGAATCGATCATTAGTTTTTTGCTAGCAACCATGTGTTTTTGAGAGTGCGTTCGCGGAAGATTCTGATCCATTATGGAAAGGGTTTTAAGTTGGCGCCTCATTTTGTAGGCCCTTTTGAGATCCTTGAGAGGAAAGGACCTGTTGCTTACCGTCTTGCCTTGTCGCCGAGTCTATCCCACATCCATTATGTCTTTCAAGTTTCTATTCTTCATCCTTATCATTCTGATGTGACCCATGTTCTTGATTGGAACTCTTTGTAGGTTGAGGATGGGAAACTTTCCATGGAGCCCGTGCACATCCTTCAGCCTCGGGGTTTGATCCTCAGGGGTCGTACCATCAACTAGGCAAGGGTCCTATGGGATCCTAGTGATGAGACCTCAGCGACTTGGGAAGATGCAACGAAGATGAGAGAGCTTTATTCTTATCTATTTTAGGCTTCTAGGAGTAAGCCTAGGCTTGGGGGGGAGGACATAGTACCCCTCCTCAATCAACCTCTTTTTGTATATTGATTCAGATGTTATTTAATTCTTTATCTAGATGTATGGTGTATGCTTTTATGCAGTATCTCAGTGCTTATGTTTAATGTTATTTTATGGATCAGTATCATAGATTGACACTTTTACCGTATATTGTGATGCGTTATTTATATGTTGCATGTTTGCAACTGTATTGGGATGCAAGGGGATGATTTTCCTTCACTTACTTCGGTGATATAGGGAACGTCATGATTATCCTTCATTAGTGTGCATGTCGTGTCTGTATATATATTGGTCTATATGCACGTGTGGTTCTTTGGTCCAGGACATTGCAGGTACTAGTACCGGGTAGGTACGGGGTATTGACTCCACCTCATTTCACAGGTCTGAGCATGCCTTATATATCCGATGGGAGTGGAGGAGATAGTTGTTGTACCCTAGCTTGAGACGCAGTTGCACTCATGTGAGTGTTGTCAGTAGGTTGTCTTCCCCATATGGTTGTTATGCGAGTCATCGTGCTTTGGTTTGGTCATTTGAGAGTCGTCATTTGATCATTCTTGGTTTTGCATGTTTTTGTTCATTTAAATGGTTATTTAATTTAAATGGATGATGTTGTCTTATGCTGGCATAATTAGTTGATTATTATGCTCTGTGATTATTGATTTAATTAATGGATGATTTTCTAGACTAAATGGTTAAAGGGCTTATTTATTTTGTAAAGTGCAATGATATATTTTGGAAGCAAATAAATAATTGCCTAGCCATTTAAATGTTAAATGATTATGTTGAAAGAAAGTGTTTTTGAAAATAGAAATTAATAAAAGAATTCCTTGTTACCTTTCCATTTGACCTTTTTCTTTTTAATTGTTAGAAAACAATTATTTTTGAAAAGGAGTAAATCTGATTGTTTTTACCTTTTAAATATTTAAATCTGATTGGTTGGGAAAATTTTCTAACCTAGAAAGTTTAGGTTAAAAGATAATTTTCATGCTATTCTGGGGATTCACAAGAAGAAGGAAGAGGGGAATTTTGGAGAGAAATTCTGGAAAACTTCCTGGAGGAACTGGAAATTCGACCTGGTTTGCAAGACTGGAAAATTATTCATCTCTTTGCTTGCTATTGCTTCAAGGTTGGAGGTTCTCTTCTTGTTTTGAATTTGTTATTTGAAATTTTCATTTTGCTTCTTGTGTGTGGAATTTTATGCAATCTTTCTGTAGATGCTTGTGGAATGATTGGAATGGAAGAAAGAGTGTATATTACTGTTGGTTTTGTGAAATCTATATCATATGGTTGCATTTAGGAAGGAAATGCTTCATTTCTCTATCTGTTGTGTGTTTGACCTTGAAAATTAATTTCTTGTTTTACTTCTTCTATTTGGAAAGAATGAACTAGATTTAGCTTGTTGGGTGCTTCCTAGTATCTTGTTGTCCAAGATTTGGGGTTTCCGTGTGACTTTATTTCATCTTTTACCTTGCTGGTAAATATCCGTTTGAAAAATTGGATTTGGCACTGTGCATGTGTGTGCTCGTGAAATGTTCCAGAAATGAATCATTTTCTTGTTTAAACAATTGGGTGGAGTGTGATTTTAATGCCTTGGAGGCATGTATTTTATTTGTTTTGTTATCCTTGCCTTACCTCACCCCGTGGCGGGCTAGTCCCACTACGCAGGTCGGTAGTCTCTAAGCAGTACTACCGATTGGCAGTACTGCTACGCGGTAGCAGTACTACCTATCGGTAGCTACTGCTACCAAATAGTAGCAGCTCTACCGGTCAGTATTCAATGCTACCGGTTGGTAGTAGTACTACTGGCAGGTAGTGCCTGCGGCTCCCGGCAGTGGCACTGCTGTGGGTTGGTTTGACCCCCCGCGTTGCCTTGTTCCTTTATCAGTTTAAACCGGTTAGCGCAATGAAGTTAATATTTAATAAAGGAAATTTATTTTGTGAAGTGGTTTTGGCATTAAATGAAATGGTGAATTTTCATGTGGTTTTTATAATAATTTATCAATGGAAATCAAGGCATGAATTAGGAATTCAAATTGGTTAATTTGGTTATATTTTGGAAATGAGTTAAACGCCTATTAGCAATTCATGTTTAATGAATTACATGATGACAGAGAGTTGGGACCTAGGAGATCCTACTGAGGCAACCATCAAGCTATGTGATGACACTCTCTCTTTAGGTTCACTTGTGTGTGATGTCATTTCACATGTGTTTTGTGATATTGAGTCATTTTTGTGTTTGTGATGTTGAGTCACCTGGACTATTATGGAGTCTATTGTGTTGTCATGGAGTCGTATTGTTTTGTCAACCATGTCATGCTTATGCTTGTTTGAGGGTCCTCAACTATCTCCTAGAACGATGGGGTGATTCCATTTTATGAATTACATGGTCGGGTGGTAGTGCCACTTCCCATCGGATGTTCGGATTTGTACCTTCATAAGAGGATTAGCTTCACAGGTGTTCCTGTGGTTTGTGGCTCATGCTCATCTCATGTTTGTAGATTATTGTTATTTGGAGACCTATGTGGTCATTGTAATATTGATCTTATGTAACCTTGTATTTAGTTGAGATGTATCTTTATATGTATATTGAGAAGCTATGTATTGGAAGAGCAATGTAATCCTATGTTCGGATGTTTTTATCAGTTTCCTTTATGATATTTGTACATGTTTAATGAAGTGGAATTATAATGTATCCTTTCAATCTTTCAATGGTAATTGTGGATTTTATTTTGTGAAGTTAATTCTTCATTGGTAACCCTTAAGGAATTTTGGTGTAAGTCTTTTGCTTGTGTTATTGTGCATGTTGTGTGTTATGCACTTATTATGTTTATACTTTTTTTTTATAAATTATTTCACCCTTATTTGTGGGTTTTCCTTCGGGGTTCCTGGTGGGGCATTACATCTTCAGTTGCATTCAGGTTTCTCTTTGAGGAACTAATCTCATTTCTTGCTGCATCAAGATCCTCAAGTGCCACAGAAAGTTGTCTCTTCAAAACAGAATCCATTGATTCAATCTCCTGGACCTTCCTCAAGTGGTTAGGCTTCCTCAAAGGAACTAGGCTTTGATACCAATTGTTGGGATTAAGGATCACTGAGAGGGGGGTGAATTAGTGATCAACCGGTAAATGAGTTCTCTAACTTAACTTCAAACCACCGGAAGCATATGCAAGAAAGTAAAATGCTGAAACACAAGATAATCAACCATAAGATCATAACACTAATATTTTTATGTGGAAACCCAAATGGGAAAAACCACGGTGGGATTTGAACCTTCAATATTATTCTACTATGGCAAATAGAAAAATAATATTACAAAAGGGAATGCACTTTGCATTCAAGCACACTGCCTAGAGCTTACAGCTCAATTACAATTGATGAATACTAAGAGGAGGGGTGAATTAGTATGCCAAAAACTTCTGTACTTAGACACTTAAACAATCTGAAGACAAACCGGTAAAACAATTTAACAGACAGACCGGTTATCACACATGCAAACCAAAATGCAAATAAAGCATTCACCCACAAGAGCAATACAACCATAACACAAGATATTTGACGTGGAAACCCAAATGGGAAAAACCACGGTGAGATGGAACTCACAAGTCACTATCTGCAGAATAGAAACCAGACCGGTTAAGGTCTTACAATGTTCTTCACCAGAACAAATCGTGTTAGGAATCTCAATCTCTGTTAGGAGATAAGTCTAATTAAAGACTACCTTGTTAGAGGATTTTAGATTCACAGAGGTGAACCACCTTGTTAGAGGATTTTACAAAGGCTTTTGGGCCTACCCGGTTAAGGGCTACAGACTTGTCAAAGATGTGAGTAATCAACAAGTGTTTGATCTATCTAATAGCACAAACTGCTCGGTTAGATCCAGTATAGCTCACTACTAATGCATTTCAGCATTACTTCAGTCTTCTCTATCTCTCTTAGTTACAACTTGATCTTCTCAGATAAGATCACTCTTATAACAACTCAACAACCACCTTAAATCTTAGTCACAACATAAACCCTTTCAGAAACAACAACAACCTAAAATCCTAGACATGATGTCCTTTTAAAGGAATCTGATTTCATGTCGGTCCAATAGGATTACATTACAATTTCCTAGGTTCAATGAATCTAGACATACTTAGTAACATGACACAAAAAGCACCGTCAGTGTGTCAGCACTGTCAATCAATCGGTGGATTGGTAACTCATCACAAAATGTCGGTTGGTAACTCATCACAGAGTATTACCGGTTCATACAAAATACCAGTTGGCAGTTTGACAAAAATGAAGACTAGTAAGAATGTGTTATGTCGCTCTTCTCCCTCGTACCACTTGAGATCTACGAGCCGCTTGGGGTCGACATGCCGCTTCAGACTGGGAAACACATTCTGCAAAATCACCAATAGTCTAAAGACTAGAATACAACATACCAGTTGGAACAAATACCAGTTGAGCTCTAGCTCATACATATAAAGGGGATCTCAATACAAGTGTGTGTCCATCAATGACAATCACAACATAAACATCAAAAATACCAACAATCTCCCCCTTTGGCATTGATGGCAACACTTAAGAAAATAAAATTTTGACATCTAAGTGTTTTACAACAAAAACATGCCATTAACAAAATTGCTCCCCCTAAGCATATACACTATCCCTTATTCAATACAATGTATAGCAATTTTGCATACAGAGCATAAACATTGAGATATCAGAGCATATAGCATATATCAAAACATATATCAAAATTTTAAAACCAGATACTTCTCTCTATTTGTCTCCAAAATAGATAGAGTACTTCTCCCCCTTTTCCAACAATGACAAAGTACCGCTAAACAACCCTATTTCCATTTGATATATATATAAAAAAATTTATGGCAACAATGAATAATACTTTTCAAAAACCGATTTATAGTCCTGCAAAAATTGTTTCATGGATAGAGACCAGAACTCAAGTAGGGAGGTTGCCACTTCTTTCTCTGTTTGCATCTGGGATACATGTTTCTCCATGGCATCAACTGTGCTCAGCTCCTGCATAACTGTCAAGGCATCCAGGTTCAGATAACACTTTTGAAGATTTTGCAGATGTGGAAGTAAAACCAGTTGTAGCTCTTGCAAATCTCTAGATAGTGTACTGATCTCTTGCTCCATTTTGGCTGACTAGATCTGGAATCGGTGAACAGTTTTCCCATATGTTGCAAAGGAATCATAAGGTGGCTTAAATATGCTCAAGTAGGACTGTAAGTCCATTTGAAGCTTTTGCTTCTGAGTTAGCACATCATCACAAAATAGATGAGGTTGACAGATTTTGCTTAGTAGCAAGTTTCCCTCATCCAAAGCATTCCTTATCTCCTTTTGGTCTTTCAGCAGTTCAGACTAAAGCTCATTCAACTTTTTCACTAGACCAATGTTAAGAGCCTTTTGATGCTCTTTCTTGACATTTGCCTCAACTGCTTCTTCCAGGCTCTGCACCTGATCATCCACTATAGTACATAGTAGTTTGAGCTGTGCTAGTGATGATTTAGTGTTAGGAAGATTGGTACCGGGGATCAAATCGGTAAAGGTGTCTACAGCCACCTGAATTATGTCTTGCTCCTTTTTCCTGTGAATGATTTCAAGGCACTCTTGAGCAACCTTGATGTTCTGCATAAGCTCCGACTCACTTGCAGACTGGAGATCGATAGGACTAGAGATATCAGCCGGTTTGGCTTGACTCTTGGTTGCCTTCGGTGTCTCCATCTATGTGCTCTTCATTGCTTCCGTTGCCTTGTCTGCTTCTTCCTTCTTCCTTTTCTCTGCTTCTTTCTTTTGTTCTTATTCCTTGTATTCCTCTTCTTTCTTTTTCCTCTCTGCTTCCTTCCTCTTCTCCTCTTCTTTTTCTTCCTCTTCCTTCTTCTTCTTTTCATCCTCTTCCTTCTTCTTCTTTTCTTCCTCTTCCTGCTTCTTCTTTTCTTCCTCTTCCTTCTTCTTCTTTTCTTCCTCTTCCTTCTTCTTCTTTTCTTCCTTGTCCTCTTCTTCTTTCTTCTTCCTATCATCTTCTTGCTTCTTCTTCTCTTCATCTTTTCATTTCTCCTCTTCCTCTTTTCTCTTCTCTTCCTCTTTTCTCTTTTTCTCATCTTCATACCTCTTCTTCTTCTCTTCCTGTTCCTTAGCCGCTTCCTGTGTGTCCTTGGCTTGCTCGCTTCCCTATTTGTCTTGTTGCCCCTATTCTGTTCCCTCAGAAGGTATGTCATAAGTGACATCTTCTACATCTAGGGCATCAACATCAATAGTGTCGATTGGTTCTTCAACCGGTTTTCCTTCTTCATCAAAAACTTCATCCGGTTTGGATATGACCGGTTCTTTTTCTACTTGTCAGTTGACAATTTGTGCTTTGTGAGCTTGAATAGCATAATTCATATACTGATGAGTGTCTTTTTCAACATCATCAACTCTTCCCTCCAACAGCCAGAGCCTTCTTCTCCTTGTGAAGAAGAGTCCTTTATTTTGGTCCAAAACATCAAATAATTCTGAATTTGAGAGGTTGGGAAAGTACTGTGCAAAGACTTTCTCCCTAATCTCCTGTTCTTTTTCAATGGCAATGCGCCATTTATTATCTAATGCTTTATATAAAGAATTCGGTGTCTGAGATTTAATCTCTGATGGCGATCGGTCATTTTTACACATATAAACAATGATTTCCTATAATACTTCTTCTTTCTCCTCATCACTAAAATCATCATAATAATCTACTAAATCATGAAGTAATTTTCTCCTAATATTCTTAATTGTCACTTGAAAATGTGTCAAAGGTTTGTATGAGGAGATATCAATAGTTACCAGTGTGGATGCTACCAGTTCATTCTTCTTCATCTTCTTTGTCTATCTAGCCTTCTTTGGCTTTTCATCAGACTCAGTCTCTTTAGAGTCCAGTTCATTTGGCTTAGTCTTCCTTTTTCTTTCAAAGATTTTTGCCAGTGTCACTTCTGGTTTCTTCTTTGCAGGTGACCGCTTGGTCACTCTTGGAGTTGTAGTGGTAGCCGGTGCTGATGCTACAGGCACTGCCTTGGCTTTCTTTGCTGTTGGTTCTTTTCCTTTCTTAACAGATGGTTCCTCGGTCGGTGCAATCCTCTCCAAGTAGGTTCCGGTCCTTTTAGCCTTAGGATCAAGAGGCGAGGCAATAAGGGTTGAGGCATACCCTTCCAGCATATCATACATAACCTCATAGCCCATTGGCTCCACTTCCTCCATTCTAGGCTCAACAGCCTCCATTAAGCATTTGTCCACCTGAATGGTGAAATAGATGTCATCTTCATATTTCTTAACGATGTCACCTAAGATCCTTACCCTTTGACTCATCTTCCTTCTGAACTCATCAAAATATTTGTTCAGCACCTCAGGGTAACCAGTTCCAATGGCTTGTATGCTTTCCTTGATCTGCTTGGTTACCGGTTGGTCAGGAGACCACTGGACATCTCCTACTCCAAGAAAGTAGCCTTGGAAATAGAAAAACAACCCAACCAATAGTTGTCCAAACTTGAATCTTAGTGCATTATCCTATTTAATCGACTTCAGATTAGATAGGAGTTGCCTCTGCATACCGGTGCATAAGTCAAATGATGCGTCCTCTTTAATCATCTGGTAAGTGGCATTTACTGCTGCGGGAGATACATAATTAATCCTGGTGGCTGAGAATGTTCTGTAGCCTATCACCATGCAGGCGTATTTCACCAGATCATCCTTGATAGGATTAACTGTCATACCCTATGAGTCACTTGTTGAACTGGTGAGCTTGGCCATTTCCATTTTGCTTACTGTTCTAAGGGCTGGCACTTCCCCTGTATTGCAAAAACCGGTGACTGCATGAATTGCCTGTGGCATGATATCATGTGTCCTCTCTAGGTACATCTTCTCACCATGGATTCTGCTCAAAATGATCCTGATATGATCCTTCGTAAAATCTTCCAGAAAGTATACTACATTATGGATTTTCTTCTTCTCTAGGATACTAAACTCTGGTTTGATTTTCTTGTCCTTGCAGAAAAATAAACCTAACTGGGTGTGAATAGCTAAAGACCCTAGGTCTTCTATTTTGCAATCAATATAATTTGAAATTCCCTCTTCAACAATAACTCCAGCCGAAACTTGTGATAGGGCATTGTATTTGGAATTCCTTTGAATGAAACTTTCTGACTCAATGGATGTACTAGAACTAGTATGAGATGCTGAAGCCATTGTAGATTATTTCAAGAACATGAAAAATACCTTTACAATGTGAATTTAGGGCTTCCTGATTCTGCTTCACTCCACTCTCCGTCGGTTGCGAAATCACTGCTTTGTGTTCTCCATGACCGTTTGCAAACTGGATTTGAATCTCCTTCAAGATTTGTCAATTTCTTGAAATCTTAGCTCAAATCACCTTTTCTTCACTCTGCACTTTGAAAACTTTTCTTCGCTCAAAAACAGATAGTGAGAAATGATTTGAAATATGCTTTTATACATGTCTCTCACCTACCACCATTAATGCTCCTCTATTAGGGCGTAAACCCTAATTTGCATCTTTTACCATTTCCAGTCTTCTGCCAAGTGACAGGTATCACATACCGGTTAAGGTCTTTTACCGGTGTAACCGGGGGGTTCACAATCATTTCGCTGTTTTCTCCCTAAGCCTCTTTGGAGCTTAGTTTGCCGGTTCTGATATTTCCACACTAGGTGCAGAAACCGGTTCCTCTTCCAATATTGTTGGTTTCTTCCTCCAGGTTTTGTTCATGTCCGCTTAAACTTTTTCAACATCAACTTCTCCTTTTGGAGTGACCGGTATATCATCAGATATACTCTTTCTGCTTCTACAGAATCTTGCAATGTGACCCGATTTGTTGCAGTGATAGCAAACCAATCCAGGTGCTCTCCAAGGTCCATTGTTCATGTTTCCATTCTTCCTTCTGCATGTAGTAGTAGTGTGACCATGTCCATGACAAATCCAATAGTTTTCTCTCCATACAGTTGTCGGTTGATAACCATTATTGCCTGGCTGATAATTGTAAGCATTAAACGGGTTAGGGTTCTGGTTCACAAAAGATTCCGGACCAGCTCCTTGGGTCCTTTGAGGATATCTTCCGGTATTGTTCATGACAGACCTTCATTCAGATGATCTATGCCCAAACTTGTTGCATGCATAACAATGACCATTGAACTTATTGGATATAGGTACATTGTTGATAAAAAAAGGAAAATTATTGTAGGCTTTGCTCCTACATACATTGGCAGTGTGTCCTTCTTTAAGACAATTAAAGCAAACAAGTTTGAATTTTTGCTTACCTTTTCCTTTGAGTGTCAGTTGCTTCTTTGATGCTTCAGCATTTGTTCCTAAGGATTCTCCTTCCTGATGTCCAGAGAAACCAAGTCCATTGGTATTCTTTACCGGTCTAGATGACTCAAGCTTTTGCTCTAGCTTGACAGTACTTTTGCTGAACTTAGCAAGTATTTCCTTTGAATCAGAGAGTTCTTTGGAAATAGCAGTATTTGACTCCATTAGGTTTGCATTTTCAGAGATGGCTATGTTCAGTTCATCTTGTACTCCTTATTTTTCCATTCTACTCTCATGAAGACGAGCTAATCTCTTGTTTCAACTTGGAGATCTCATGATCTTTGCCCTTTACCAAATCTTTAGCTTTCCTTCGATTCTCAAGCTCTTGACTAAACTGGATAGTTAGTCCTTCCAACTCCTTTCTCATATTGGAGTTTGAATCATTCAGCTTACTTACTTTAGCAATCATGGCTTCCATATTTGCATTTTCTCTCCTTTTTGCTTGAGATGCCTTGTATTTGACCATAAGATCATCATAGGCTTGCTCAGACTGAGTGAGCCATTGAGTAAGTTCCCTCAAGGTTTATTCCCCCATATCTCTTTCCAAGTGGTTAAACTTATAGAAAGGTAGGCTCTGATTCCAATTGATGAATACTAAGAGGGGGGGTGAATTAGTATGCCAAAAACTTATGTACTTAGACACTTAAACAGTCTAAAGACAAACTGGTAAAACAATTTAACAGACAGACCGATTATCACACATGCAAACCAAAATGCAAATAAAGCATTCACCCACAAGAGAAATACAACCATAACACAAGATATTTGACATGGAAACCCAAATGGGAAAAACCATGGTGAGATGGAACTCACAAGTCACTATCTACAGAATAGAAACTAGACCGGTTAAGGTCAGACCAATTAAGGTCTTACAATGTTCTTCACCAAAACAGATCCTGTTAGGAATCTCAATCTCTGTTTGGAGATAAGTCAAATTAAAGACTACCTTGTTAGAGTATTTTAGATTCACAAAGGTGAACCACCTTGTTAGAGGATTTTACAAAGGCTTTTGGGCCTACCCGGTTAAGGGCTACAGACTTGTCAAAAATGTGAGTAATAAACAAGTGTTTGATCTATCTAATAGCACAAAATGCTTGGTTAGATTCAGTATAGCTCACTGCTAATGCGTTTCAGCATTACTTCAGTCTTCTCTATCTCTCTTAGTTACAACTTGATCTTCTTAGATAAGATTGCTCTTACAACAACTCAACAACCACCTTAAACCTTAGTCACAACATAAACCCTTTCAGCAACAACAACAACAACCTAAAATCCTAGACATGATGTCCTTTTAAAGGAATCTAATTTCATGTTGGTCCAATAGGATTACATTACAATTTCCTAGGCTCAATGAATCTAGACATACTCAGTAACATGACACAAAAAGCACCGTCAGTGTGTCAGCACCGTCAATCAATCAATGGATTGGTAACTCATCACAAAATGTCAGTTGGTAACTCATCACAGAGTATTACCGGTTCATACAAAATACCGGTTGGCGGTTTGACAAAAATGAAGACTGGTAAGAATGTGTTATGCCGCTTTGCTCCCTCATACCGCTTGAGATCTATGAGCCACTTGGGGTCGACATGCTGCTTCAGACTGGGAAACACACTCTGCAAAATCACCAATAGTCTAAAGACTAGAATACAACATACCGGTTGGAACAAATGTCGGTTGAGCTCTAGCTCATACATATAAAGGGGATCTCAATACAAGTGTGTGTCCATCAATGACAATCACAACATAAACATCAAAAATGCCAACAACAATAAGGGCTACAACCCCAGAAGGCTCACTACCTTACAAATCATTTACAATGATGAATTAAAATTAGTGAACTCTAAAATAGTATCTAATAATGTCTAGATGAGTTCCAGTTAAATGCAAAACTCTGATTCTATCTCCTCTACAACCCTGCTCTATTTTTTGTCTCAGTCAGCTATCGGATCAAGAATCTTCGCGTGAAACTGTACCAAAAGGGATTCTCGATCACTACTTGCTCATATTACTTCATAACATACATCGAAAAGATCTTATGCACTGATCTTATATATCCACAATCAAAAAATAAACAATTATCAAGTCGACATGTAGTGTAAAATGTAATTATGAGTCGAGTTGAACCAGATCATCAAAATATATGTGGATCCATCAAATGATGTGAAAATGACTTCAACAAGTCAGCTCTATCACTCCATACATGAATCTCACCACCATAATCACCAAAAAGCCTCCAGACCAAAATTGCATTGCTTATCCTGAAATACTGGAGCCAGATTACCGGTTACCAGACCACAATAACTTCCGGATATCAAAATCCATGATTATCAGATAGGATTTATAAGGAGATTTGCCATCAATGATAACCCTAAACCATTAATCAAGCTTTGATATCCACTGAATGAGTGTCAATAACCAACATGTAGGAGTAAGCATAGATCAATAAGAACCTTCCAAGATGTCATGTAAACATGTAATTATCTTCATCCAAAATACTTAGAATATAGTCTTACCACAAAACATACCACATATTTTAATTAACATATAAAACCTAAAAAACTAATTTTGTAAATCCGAAATTGAATTAAACATATATACATTCACATTATACATATCATTTGAACAATGAAATAAGCATAGATCTACAAACCAACAATTGAAAATAAGAGAAAACGCATCCAAACAATTAAACCAAGTTGTCCAAGAGCTTATAACATATGAAAAATATCGACTCCACAACTTCACAAAGAGTTTGGTGGTTTATCTTCTAGTGCTTTAATGTAATCAAGGGCTAAAACCTTGAAGCCAACATAGAACTACCTTTTGTAGTCCAAATAGTTGTTGCTTCTTCATGTGACTAGGATGTCAATACCCATCCAACATAAACACCTTCTCACTCTATATGACTATAAGGTAAAAAACAAAACGACCGAACAAGATGACACATATACTATAAACAAAGAGCTCCAAGTTATCAAAACATAACCAACTCCATATCGATCCACAACCATGAGCTTCTAATGACCAACATAGATCACATTAACAATATGCATGGCTTCCAATCTCACAAATATGCAAAACAAATTTAACTCAAAGATAATTCATTGCAGCCCAATAAGCATTCAACAAACTTTAATTCCTTCTAGCATATTCACACAATATTTCTAGGCTAAGAAATAAAAAAATGGAGGAATAACCAAAACTAGTTAACCTTCATCTGTGATACCAAAAGTTGAGAAATATATAGGTTCTATACCAAAGGTTATGAAATTCAATCTTTATCCAATAAACCAATCAGAGGATGAGATACAAGGCTTGGACAATTACAATAGGAAAATTTGAACCTTATATGCACATCTAAAAATTAAGTTTCCCTAATGTGGAAATACCATGCTTAGATCCTTCTTCTTTATGATGCTAAAAAGCAGCCTTCATATCATGCTTAATAACCCTATCTTATGTGAACTTGTAACAACAATAAAATAAGAGTATTTGTAATGTCCCCACTTTGAAATAGAATTTAATAATAAATAATGATAATAAAATTAAAATACAAAAGAAAAGAAAAAAGAAAATTAAAATATAAAATAATATAATTAAATTTAATTAAGTTAATGGTCAAAAGACATGGAAGGAAAAGTTATGACTCCCTCAAACATGAGATATAAAAGGGAGAAGAGAACCTCATTTGAGAAGTGGAATAATTTTGGAATCAGAAGTGTAGATCTAATATAAATAAGAATTGCAGATCTAATTGTGAAAGGTTGTCCCTTTCAAAGGGAAAAAATAATGAAGAGATGCACTCTTCAAAGGGTGTGTCTCTTGTCAAAGGGCATACATGATGAAGAGGTGTGACCCCTCCCTCACACTGAGGAATACAAAGGAAAGGAATCAAAAGCATCAAATGATATCACCATTGATCAAATCATATCAAAACTGTTATTAAGTTATAGGAAATAATATCTTTATTCTTGCCGGTATGCATGGGGATGTGCTTAATATATGAAGCCAAATAATGTTCTTATGTAAAATTTAGTAGTAATAATAATATATATTGTAATATGTATGACAGTCATACTTAATTTCATATATATTCATAATACATGAGAAGTTAGTAAACTCATAGCCTAATCCTTGATCTTTCACTAATGCCTGTGTAGGGATAGGGAGTTTGTGTAGGGAAAGGAAGAGTAATTTGATCACTAGATGGGTAAATGCCAAGATGGGTAAGGACATATATTTTTGTAGCCTTGAGGGAGAGTCCCATGATGGGGATAAACATATGTTTCTAACAAACCTTGAGGGAGCCTTCTCGTATACTGTTTCCAGATACCTTAGCACAACAATTCCACTATCTTTTGTAGGGTTAGGAAAGAAGTGAGGGTGAACCCTCCATTTATTTAGTTATTTATTATATTATATATACTTCTATGTGATGAAAATATGAGTGAAAAATACAAATTATTAAAATCTAAATTAACAGTCAAAGCAAACACAAATAAATCAAACACCTCAAGATAAGAACGTTAAAATGGAAACAAAGTTAGAAATAACAAATAAATGCAAACCAAAATCTGCTTCAATTTGAGAGATCTTTGATTTTATGTGTGCTCATAACGTTACGGATGCTTGATTTTTCTCCATGATTGATGATGCAAGATATGGATGATGAAAATGATGTGCACCGTGAGTGGTTATTTCAATATTACGATGATATGATTATGAAAAAGTGGATGATTTGCTAAGAAATGGGGGAGTTTAAATAGAAATGGATTGAAAATGAAAGGATGTTGAAAATAAGACACTTGTCCTCAAAGAGGAAAAGTGGGAATCCTCAAGATGCCATGTGGAATGAGATTCCACAAGTGGCTCAACAAGAAAGGACAAGTATCCCTAAGGAGGACAAATGTCAAAAGAGGCATGACATGTGTCCTCAAAGACACATGTCCATTTTGGGAGATGGCCACCCAAAATTGGTTATAATTTCCTAAATATTAGAAAATTATGAATGTGCACACACATGTGAAGGGGGGTTAGAAGTGATAAGGTTAGTTAGATGGATAGGGTTAGTTAGAACCCATGGGTTAGGCTAGGGTTGGGTTAGAAGAAGGGTTTAGGTTAGGAGACATGTGATTAAATTAATTAATTTAGGATTAATCAATTTAAGAAATAAGGGGAAAAGATGACATGAATTAAATAAAATAAATGAATTATTTTATGTAATAGAAGAAATGTATAAAGGGGGGTATTAATTAATTAATAGGCTATAGGATATGGCGTTGTTAATTAAATTAATTTAGACAAAGGGGAGGAGATGTTACTTTTTTTTTATTGATAAAGGGCCAATACCAAAACAAAGTTTCCTATTAATCAGATATTCTCCTAGACTATTTCTCCGTATTCTAAAATGAATTTCTGCAGCATGAAAGTTGGCTGCTAAAGAATTTTAAACATTGCCAAGATAGAAGTTACCTACCTCTGATTACCTTTTACCCATTTTCTAAATTTGAGAATTACTAAAAGTAGTTAGTTGAATCAAAAGCATGAGCCATTTATTATTTCCTTCCTAAAATACATTAAATCAAAATTGCAATTGCATTCCTTAAAATCATACAAGAGCTAGATAATATTCCACAAAGTCATTAATTAGCCCAAGAGTAATTCATAATATAATCTGTATTATAGATAACTTCCTTTACAATCTATAAAACTATAAACTGTCAATACTAAGCATAATTTTAACAATAAAGTTGTCATACTGGGTTTACACAGCAAAATGTGGCTTAATAGCGCAGGAAACCAAAATGCCTATACTAGATCATCGCTAAGAGCAAGAAAAAGTTCATAAATAGAAAGACAACCCTTTCTATATGGTGGATATAATGAAAATTCCACAAAGGGCAAGTAAAATATAAGCTAAAATAGTGTATACTACCTTTCTAACTAAACAAAGGAGGGCCTAAAACCTAGAAAGCTTAACCTAGGAAATATTAATTCATCAAACTTCAGTCCAGATAGACATAGTCACCATGAAGCGAGTTTTTCCTTGCCGTAGCACTAGATGTTTCTGTTGGTTCCTTGGTCGCCACCAACTTCCTCTTAGAAGCTTTTCCAGTCTTCTCAGACCTGTCTCAAAGATGGGTGGCCCTAAAAATCAACGATGGCAAAACTTGGAACCTTTCCACCCCTATATCTGGGAATTCTTGGGGAGTTTCAAAACCCTCCATCTATAGAGGTTGGCTTCAAGTGCAACCATTTTTGCAGGAAATTGATATTCCTAGCAATGGCAGGCTTTCTCTCTTCAAAGGTCTTCACATCCTTAATAATTAGGATTGGGCATTTCAAAACCTCCACCTCCATAGCACTCCCCTCCTCTTGATTATTGCTCTCATAATATTCCGGGTAGGGTATCATAAGATTATCATCAACACTCAACATTGCCTGCTTTAAGCCCTTGAGAAAATCTCCTCTAAAAATCTTTTTGCAAAGCTAAATTGCCTCACTTTTTGGAATTTCTATGACTAGAAGGATAGACACAAAGGTTGCAAGGATATTGTAGTTTACCCTGAACCTATAGTCATATTTAATTGTTTCTTCCCTCATAATCTCTTTTACACCCCACATAACCAAGTCATCTAGCTCGTTAATAATTCTGCTCCATCTCTCTTGCTTTACCCTACCTCTAAAAGCCATCATCCTACTGTCATCTTCTGGGATTAGATAGATGGCAGACTCCATGATTCTAATTTTAGCAGAGCCTAAACACCTACAAAGTGAGTATAGAATCGAATGAAAAGTATCTTGGAATGATTGCGAAAAATATTACACCTTGCAAGATCATTATAGTATACTTTGTCATGTTCTTAAGTGCCAATCATGGGGTGGTTAAAGTATTCACACTACTAATCATAATTAATTTGTCTCCTAACCGATGTGATGTTGATGACACCCTTCATTTTAGGGAGCACATGTGGTCCTAGTTGAAAGCCAACTAAGTCATAGTCTTTTTATCCCCATGTAACCCACTCTATAACCACAAGTAATTCCTACTGGACAGTTAGATTAGTTAAGTGTGCAAACTATGTACAATATATGATATATATATGTGTGTGTGTGTGTATGTATATATGTATATATATATATATATATATATATACATATACATATATAGATATATATGTATATATGTATATGTATATATATGTATATTTGTATATGTATATATGTATATGTATATGTATATATATACATACATATATACATACATACATACATATACACATACAATATGTATGTATGTATGCATGTATATGTATATACATATATATATATACATATACACACATATATATATGTATCTATATATATACATATATGTATATATGTATATACATATATGTATATATGTATATGTATATATGTATATATATATACATGTATATGTGTATATGTATATATGTATATGTATATATGTATATATACATATACATATACATATGTATATGTATATGTATATGTATATGTATATATATGTATATGTATCAATATATATATTTATATATATGTATATGTATGTATATATGTGTGTGTATATGTGTGTGTGTGTGTATATACATACATATACATACATACACACACACATACATATTTGTATATGTATATGTATATATATATACATGTAATTTACATGTATATATATATGTACATATATATACGTATGTATGTATGTATGTATGTATGTATGTATATATTTACATACACACACACATATATATGTATATGTATATATATGTATATGTAAATATATATATATGTGTGTGTATATATACGTATATGTATATGTATATATATGTGTGATGCTAAAAATGTGGTATATAAAAGGCATACACGTATAATGAGACAATATAATATAATTGGAAAGCTTAATTTCAAAACTAAATCAAAGATGAAAACCATAATCCTTCCTTGAGATGTCCCATTTTTCTCTATTCTTGAGGACCTTGAAGGTGTTGGATTGATGGGCTCTCAGTGGAGCAATGACCTCCAAAGTGACAACTCAAGAGTTGAGTAGCTATTTGATCATGATTGACTATGGAGATGATATGAAATGCATGATTTAAGAAACTAGACTAACATGCTATGATAAATCCAAAAGCTAATTGCTAGATAATTGAAATGCAAATTGCCTATAGTAATGATTCCTAAATTGATATGAGATGGGATTCATATTGCTACAAAATGGGGGATATTTATACGAATTCCAAGGCCAAAATTGAGTGGCAGGAATCGACGGTCCAGATTTGATCTGAAGATATCAAGGGCCAAGATTGAGGAAGTTGGAGAAGAGGTTGAAGGAAG
This sequence comes from Cryptomeria japonica, assembly GCF_030272615.1. Classification (NCBI taxonomy): domain Eukaryota; kingdom Viridiplantae; phylum Streptophyta; class Pinopsida; order Cupressales; family Cupressaceae; genus Cryptomeria; species Cryptomeria japonica. Next base: position 265,845,316 of record NC_081410.1, read on the forward strand.
GGACACTTGTCATCTCTGTGGTGACAAGTGTCAAGGAGCCTTGCTCATGAGAGAGCAAGTGTCCAAGGAAGGAGACATGTGGCAAAAGTGCGATGTGTCTCAAGGAGAGAATATCCACACCATGAGAGGTTAGGATAAGGAGGTTAGAATGTGCAAGATAGGATAGGGTTAGTTAGACCCAAGATTAGATTGAATGGGTTAAGTTAGGGGATGGTTAGGTTAGGTGGTTAAAGTTAGGAGCCATGTGCTCATTTGAATTTAGAAATTCAAAAAATTGGAAAATGTTAATTAATCTCAACAAACTTGAGTTTGTTAATCTTAATTAGGGATTAGAAGAATTGATTAATATGGGGAGAAATTAATTAATCAAAGGGGGATATGAGATGAACTATATAAATAAATCATTTAGATTTATTTACTAGTAGATGAATAGAGAAATTAATTAAAATGCTTGTGAATTCAATTAATTGGGAAGGGGAATTAATCAAATAACTATGTATTTAATTTACTATCTTCAAACCATTTTTAGGTGTATACATTTTGCCCCTCTTTGAAGCAATGTGTGACGATGCGTTGATTCAAAGAAAACTTGATTGATGATGTTTTTGATATTGATTCTGATAAGATGCAGATTCGATCTTGATTTGATGCGGATTTGGTTTCAATATGATACTGATTTGATTTGGAGATGATAAATCTCAATATGATGCCGATTTGATTTTGGAGATGATAAATCTCGATATGATGCAGTTTCGATCTTGGAGATGATAAATCTCGATATGATGCGGTTTCGATCTTGGAGATGATAAATCTCAATATGATGCCCAAGATGCTGATTGATAGATATCGATGTGAGGATGCCCCCTCAAGAGATGAATCAGATAATTTTCAAATGTTTGTGAATTTTTCACGATTTTTTTATTTTTTTGAAAAAAAAATTGATTTTTAGATTTTCTGCTTTTTTTTGAAATTTTTTGAAATTCTTTCAATTTTTAGATTTTTAATGATTTTCTGATTTTTAGAGTCAATCAGATTCATTTCCCGATAAGAAATGATTTGACTTCTGCAACGCTGATTGATGAAAGTGTGAGTTCTTTGATCACTATGATGTGATTCTGGATGTGATGATTGATAAAGCTTGATTGAATTGATAAGATTGATTAGATTGATAAGATCAAGATTTAGTCTGGTTTTAGGAATGACACCTCCTATATAAGACAAAGATGATCAAAGCATCTGGTTTCAAGAATGATATATCTTGTATAAGACTTGATCAAAATGTCTGGTTCCAGGAAGGATTCATCATGTATAAGACATGATAGAATAGATCAAATGAGATAAAGAACTGACATTTTGTTGATATCCTGTTGTAGGAAGATTTAGATGCTGATGTGGGTTCATATTTGAGGGGGTAGCGTAAGATTTGCGTTGGGTCGACAATATTTGGAGAGATGAGTCATCGTTCTTGATTGTGTATACACCTATGATGATACATTGATGATTCCTGCGATAGATTTGGCCTTGGATAAGATGATATTTTGTGATCCCATGCAAGAATGAAATGCAAGCTAAATGCAAATGCAAAAATGAAATGCAATGTAGTGATCAAACCAGTCATGAAGTCATTTCTTTGTTTCATCATTGAGCCTTTGAAATGTGGGAAGTGGGTGCAAATATCAATGGTATAATTTAACCATGATGACCTGAGCACTACTTTCCTGGGTTTTGATATTGCAAGTTAGCACAAGCATCAAGGTATAATTGAACCAAGATGACCATAGTGTTGCTTGCATAAAACAGGCAGTATTAACCATTTCTATATGCAAGTCTGAAATGTCTTCGATGATACTCTGATGATCATTTCCTTAGACAACTTTGTACATATTAATGATTAATTTACAGACAGTAGACAAGAAAAATATCATGTTCCTTCCTCATTCCTCTAGTCAAAGACATCCTGGAGTTACTCAGAAATCATGATAGCAAAAATCAACATAAAATAGTTGATCCATTATTGCCAAAGTGTTAAAATCATGAGTCAAGATATATCATCCATTGATATGTTTTGCCATGTTTAGATTGATATGTGATATTTAATGGTTGACAATGTGATCTTATGTCAACGTTGGATGTGTCTTAGTTTTTCACTTGACAAGCGTTGTCTAACTATTGTTCTACCTACTTTGATTAAGCTCAAAATGATTGCAACTTTTTGCCCCCAACCAAGTTCAGGATTTTGCCCCCAACCTAGAAACAAGCCTTATTATGATATAGTCAATGATCTAAACCATGATGAGAAATCACCTAGGATGCTTGCGTATGGACAAAGGCTTTATGATGAATATGAACAACACTGATGGAAAAGAATGCAAGTGGAAGAATGCGCAAACCAATAGATGGCAAAGCTAGCCGACAGATAATGCCTGTTTGCCAGGTTTTCACCATCTATTTTTATTGCACTTTTTCTCATATTTGATTTTTTTAATTATTTTTTGCTTTTTTACTGTTTTTGGATTTTCTGCTTTTTTTGCTGTTTTTGGATTTTTTTGTTTTTTCACTGTTTTTGGATTTTTTTGCTTTTTCACTATTTTTGGATTTTTCAGACATAAAACTTCTTCAGATGCATGTTATTGATGGGTTCCTCGAGCTGATCTCTATCTTGTGTTGATAGTTGATATGCCCCTGACCCAAATACTATTGTGACCACAAATGGACCTAACCAATTTGGTTCAAATTTTCCCTTCTTTTCTCGATCTGACTGATTTCGTGGATTTTCCTTTAGTACTAGTTCTCACACTTGAAAGATTCGTAGTTTGACCTTGTGATTATAACTTCAGAACATTCTTTGCTGATATACCTTTAGATGATCAAAGGCATTTTGTCTTCTTTCATGGATTAGTTCTAACTCTTGCAGTCTAGATACTCATTGTTCTTCATCTAGGATAAGTCCTTTTAGTGATACACGTAGAGAGGGTATCTCTACTTCGATTGGCAATATGGCTTCTGATCCATATACAAGAGAGAAAGGTGTGGCACTTGTTGGTGTGCAGATACTAGTGCGCTAGGCCCAGAGATCAAGGTTTAGTTGAATATGCCAATCTTTCCCAGCATCATTCACTATCTTTTTGAGGATTTTTAAAATAGTTTTGTTAGATGCTTCTGCCTGCCCATTTCCCTGTGGATAATATGGTGTGGAGAATTTGTGTTGGATTTTGAACTTCTCACATAGCTCTTGTACATCTTGATTCTTGAATGGTCACCCATTATCAATGATAATGGTCATTGGTATTCCATAGTGACAGATGATGTAATTCAAGATAAATGCAGCAATTTGTTTTCCTGTGATATTTGTGAGAGGTACTGCCTCGATCCATTTTGTAAAATATTCTGTAGCTACAAGGATGAATTTGTGACCATTAGATGAAGAAGGATTTATCTTTCCTACTAGATCAAGACCTTATTGGCAGAAAGGCCAAGATGTTGCCAAAGCATGAAGTTCTTGTGTTGGTGCATGGATCAAGTTTCCATGGATCTGACATTGTTTGCACATTCTAGCTATCTGAAAAGAATCTCGTTCCATAGTCGGCCAATAATAGCCCAAGCGTATGAGATTTTTTGAAAGGGTAAGACCACTTGAATGAGTTCCACAAATGTCATTATGGACTTCCTTTAAGGCCTTCTCAAATTCTTCTTGTTTGAGACATCTTAAAAGAGTACCGTCTAGACCTCGTTTAAATAGGGTATCTGCAACAAGAGTATAATGGGAGGATTGGCAAATAAAGTTTCTGTTTTGATTTTTTGATAAGTCAGGAGGTAAGATGTTATCTTTTAGGTATGTGTAAGTTTGGCCATAGCAGGAGAAATCATGTCCAATAATTTGACAGATGGTTTGGGAATTAGGACAATTAAAGGCGGGATGAAACAACTCTTCAACCAAGAATTCATAACGCTCTTGATTTTCCTGTGTTTGTAATAGAGAAGCAAGTGTTGCCATGGCATCTGGTGCTTTGTTATCATTTCTTGGAATTTGTTCAAAAGTGATTTCAACAAAATATTTCTTGAAGTCATCCACCATCTTTTTGTAAGGCATGAGTTTGTCATCTTTTGTTTGATAGTCATCATTGATTTGATTGATGATGACCTGAGAGTCTCCAAAGACCTGAAGTTGTGTAATGTTCCATTCCACAACCATTTTGATACCTGTAACCAAAGCCTCATACTCTCCAATGTTGTTGGTGCATGGGAAGCTTAATTTGTATGCTTTCGGAATTGTATGACATTGTGGTGTGATGAATAGTATGCTTGCTCTTGATCCATGATGTGTTTCATTATTGATGCTTGCTCCTGGACTGATATTCGGGTGATGTATTATAAGATCTGGATCCAACCCTGGAATGTCTGCATATGACCATCTTTTGATTTGCCTCCTTTTGAAGAGTTCCAAGTATTCTTGCCTTTCTAGTTCCAATAGAGCAGTTGCTGGATGTAGATCAGTTGTGCCAATGATAACTTCCTCTGCTGGTTCCATCAAGATATATGACTTCTCTTGATAAAATTTAGATAAGGTGTCAAATCTCCCATCTTCCGGTGCCTCGAGGAGGTTTTCACCATTAGATGTGTCCTTTATTTTTACTCTTTTTCGGTCTAATGTTGCCAAGAAATGGTTTTCAGCATTAGACTTGATATTGTTTTCTTTATTTTCACTTTTGTGACTAGGAGATTTGACACCCATTTGACTTGAAGATACATTTCTGAAATTTTTGGTGAGAGTTGTTGTAGGTTCGATTTCATTAAGATATAAAGATATGTCATGGTCATTAGGAATGGTATCCATGGTGGTATGTCCTTGATTTTCCCAGTCCATAGGTTCAGGATGAATTAAGGATAAAGGATCCTCATGTTGGATTATTTCAAAGATATTAGGGGTCATGATAGAGATGTCAAGGATTTCAGTATGTATTTCCATGTCTAGAACAATACTCTCATCAGAATGACCTTGCACAAGTAGCTCCTGATTGTCCTCAGTTAAGTCCATGTCAGTCGCATGTGATTCTGATTCAAATAGGTAGTTCCTAACATTTGTCCTGCATACATGTGGACTATATCGACTTCTACATCTTCTTCTTCCCTTTCAACTTCTAGTTGCTCTTGTTTGTTGTTCCATGATAATGAATATTCTCTATTTTCTTGATCTCCTAGTTGTATTTATTTTTCCATGTTTGATAAAATTGATGCAAATGATTGTTCTTTGGATTGTGTGCTAGAATATGTTGCCTCTTTGTTATGTGAAACCATGACCTCTTGAGCTGATTTCAGATTATTACAACACTACAATGGATTTGAGTCTATTGATATTGTGATTTCCTGCCCATTGTAGGCAAATTTTAAGCACTGATGGCATGTTGATGGAATAGCTTGCATGTTTTGTATCCATGTTCTCCCCAAGAGTATGTTGTATGGCAGGTCCAAGTCTAGAACTTGGCATGTTGTCTCTTTTTGCAAAGGTCCCACGTTGATGGGTAACATCAAAATTCCTTTAGAGTAATGTTCTTCTTCACCATATGCTTTAATTTTGATCTTTTTCTGGGGATCAACTGCATCTTCTGAATAACCCAAAGCACGGACAAGACTCAAAGAGAAAATGTTTAAGCCAACTCCTCCATCTATCCGGACACGTTTAACAAGCGTTCTATGAATGAGGACTTCAATTTGTAAGGAACCAATGCTCGGATGTGAAGGAGATGAGATTTGAATAGGATCCTCTGAAATAGGCTTGATGGATATATTGTTTGGTAAGGATGCTATGGAAGATTCTTGCAAGCTTTCAGGAGGTGTAGGAATAGATGCCTTTGGAGAGTTAATTTGCTTATGGAGGGATGAGCCGTTGCTAGACATAGGTGCATGATTTTGATCTTTCTCATCCAAATCCTTTAGGGATATCTTTAAGAGTTGCATAAAAGAACCACCTTTCTTTTGAGATGTATTTGAATCCTTGTGAGGTTTTAACATGGTTGGATTTTGATTTTGGACTTGTTTGATTGTTCTAAAATGTTGGTTTGTTATATTTTCTTCTTGTGTTTTGCTTTGGTATGTCATGTTGATATGATTTTCAGCTATTGCAAATGTTTTTGTTTCTGTTCCAAAGGTTTGATTGTCTAAAAGTTGTTTTTGATAAGGGATCAACTGTCAATGTAAATGTGATAGCGCGATATGACACGACAAGATGGTTTAAGTGTTTTAAAAGTTTGCAAGTTTTTCGATCTTCAGTTTTCGAGTGCAATGGTGATGATCTGATAAGAACCAAGTCCAATTGGAACGATATATCCTATGATAGAGAATGAGGTTATTTTGATCAATCATTGTAGTTTCATGATTAAAGGATGATAGATCCTGATGAGAAACTATGTTTGAGTGATCAGTTTATCTAAGAATATGTGATGTTGCACTTTAAGGTGTTAGATATTTAAACTTGTTGGAAATGAATACTTGAGACCTTTAGTGTGTCTAGCTCTTGAATCTATTTTGATAGAAGATAACCTGAATGAATGACCCAAGAAGATGTCCTAGTCTCTATGTTTGACTGTCTGAGAAATGGGTTATTTTTGTTTTCTAATTTTGATGCAGTTTACCAGAAACATTGACAAAATAACCAAAAACGCTACTATACGGACCAGAAATGCTGCTAAACTAACTAGAAACATTGCTATATGGACCAGAAGTGCTGACAAACTGACCAGAAACGTTGCTATACTGACCAAAAACGCTGATAGAAAGACCAAAAACACTGACAGCCAGACCAGAAACACTACTATACTGACCAAAAACGCTGCTATATGGACCACAAACGCTAACAAACTGACCAGAAACGCTGAAAAACCGACCAAAAATGCTGAGGAACATACCAAAAATGCTATTATGTAGTGCAATGACTCTAAAGTTCAAAACAGTGATGTTTAGACTCAGCAAATTATGTGTTTGAACTTAGGAGGTTGTTGTTTTGACCTATCTTTTTTATTTTCAGACTCAGATAACTAAAATTTAGGCCTAGCAAGTGCATAGTAGGAGATTTAGTGTTGAAACATGAGTAATTTGACATTCAACCCAAAAGAGGTGACGTTTAGACCAAGAGAGCTGGCATTTAGACTGTAAGAGCTAAGGTTTAGACCAAGAGAGCTGACATTTAGACCAAGAGTGTCGACGTTTAGACCAAGAACTTTGAAGCTTAAACTAGTGATGTTAGAACTTATACAATGATTATTTTGACCCCAAGAGTCAATGTGTAGAATGAAAAAATTGATGTTTATACCTAGCAAGCTCAATTTTGGAGAGTTAATGTTGAAATATGAAAAATCTAACATTCATACCAAGAGAGATGACATTTAAACTAGAAGAGCGACTGTTTGGACTGTAGGTCTATTTGGACCATAGGTGAGACTGCTTAAACTGCAGGTGCGACCGTTTGGACCGTATGTGTGACCGTTTGAACTGTATGTGTGACCGTTTGAACCGTATGTGCGACTGTTTGGACCAAAAGAGCTAATCTATAGGTGCGACTATTTGGACCGTAGGTGCGACTGTTTGAACCGTATGTGCAACCATTTGGACCGAATGTGTGATTGTTTGAACTGTATGTGCGATTGTTTGGACCGTATGTGCGACTGTTTTGACAGAAAGAGCTAACCTGTACTAGATCCCAACAACATGAGCAAGGCACACACAAATAAAGCCCATGGAGAACATAAAGAATGAGGTTATTTCAATCAAGCATTGTAGTTTCATGATTAAAGGATGATATATCCTGATGAGAAACTATGTTTGAATGATCAGTTTATCAAAGATAATGTGATGTTGCACTTTAAGGTGTTTGATCTTTAGGTTGTTTGGGGTGAAAACTTGAGACCTTTGTGTGTCTTGTTCTTGAATCTATTTTGACAGAAGATAACCTGATTGAATGACCCAACAAGATGACCTACTCTCTATATTTGATTGTTTGAGAAATGGGTTGTTTTTGTTTACTGATTTTGATGCAGTTTACCAGAAACGCTGATAAAGTGACTAGGAACTCTGCTATACTAACCAGAAACGCTGACAAACTTACCAAAAACACTGCTAAATTGACCAGAAACACTAAGAGACGAACCAGAAATGCTGACAGACAGACCAAAAACGCTGACAGACAGACCGAAAATGTTGACAGATAAACCAAAAATGCTGCCAGACAGACCAAAAACACTGACAAACAGACCAAAAACACTGATGGACAGACCAGAAGCATTGTTCTATAATACAGTGACTAAAAAGTTCAAATGATAATGTGTAGACTTAGTAAATTAAGTGTTTGAACTTAAGATATTTCAAATTTGACCCAACTTTGTGATTTTCAGACTCAGAAAATGGATATGTAGACCTAGCAAGTACCAACTAGGAGATCTGATGCTGCAACATGAGCAATTTGACATGCAACTCACAAGAGTTGTTGATTTGACCAAGGGACCTAACCTTTAGACCAAGAGAGCTACTATTAAGACCAGGAACTCTATTGTACTGACTAGAAACATTGCTAAACTGACCAGAAACGCTGGCAAACTTACTAGAAACGCTGGCAAACTTACTAGAAATGCTGCAATGTATATGTATATGTAGACACACACATGTATATGTAGAGACAAACACATGTATATATATGTATATGTATGAATATATGTGTGTGTATATGTGTGTGTGTATATATACATACATATACATACATACACACACACACATATATATATATATATTTGTATATGTATATGTATATGTATATGTATATATATACATATAATGTACATGTATATATATATGTACATATATGTATGTATATATATATATACACACACACACATATATATATATGTATGTATATATATGTATATGTAAATATATATATATGTATATATATATGTGTGTATATATATGTATATGTATATATATATGTGTGATGCTAAAAATGTGGTATATAAAAGGCATACACATATAATGAGACAATATAATATAATTGAAAAGCTTAAATTCAAAACTAAATCAAAGATGCAAACCATAAGCCTTCTTTGAGATGTCCCATTTTCCTCTATTCTTGAGGACCTTGAAGGTGTTGGATTGATGGACTCTCAGTGGAGAAATGACCTCCAAAGTGACAACTCAAGAGTTGAGTAGCTATTTGATCATGATTGACTATGGAGATGATATGAAATGCATGATTTAAGAAACTAGACTAACATGCTATGATAAATCCAAAAGCTAATTACTAGATAATTGAAATGCAAATTGTCTATAGTAATTATGCCTAAATTGATATGAGATGGGATCCATATTGCTCCAAAATGGGGGATATTTATACGAATTACAAGGCCAAAGCTGAGGTGGCAGGAATCAACGGTCCAGATCTGATTTGAAGATATCAAGGGCCAAGATTGAGGAAGTTGGAGAAGAGGTTGGAGGAAGGGACACTTGTCATCTCTGTGGTGACAAGTGTCAAGGAGCCTTGCTCATGAGAGGGCAAGTGTCCAAGGGAGGAGACATGTGGCAAAAGTGCGATGTGTCTCAAGGAGAGAATATCCACACCATGGGAGGTTAGGATAAGGAGATTAGGATGTGCAAGATAGGATAGGGTTAGTTAGACCCAAGATTAGATTGAATGGGTTAAGTTAGGGGATGGTTAGGTTAGGTGGTTAAAGTTAGGAGCCATGTGCTCATTTGAATTTAAAAATTCAAATAATTGGAAAATGGTAATTAATCTCAACAAACTTGAGTTTGTTAATCTTAATTAGGGATTAGAAGAATTGATTAATATGGGGAGACATTAATTAATTTAGAATTAATTAATCAAAGGGGGATATGAGATGAACTATATAAATAAATCATTTAGATTTATTTACTAGTAGATGAATAGAGAAATTAATTAAATTGCTTGTGAATTCAATTAATTGGGAAGGGTAATTAATCAAATAACTGTGTATTTAATATACTATCTTCAGACCATTTTTAGGTGTATACAATATGTATATATGTATATGTGTATATATGTATGTATATATATATGTATATTTATATGTATATATATATATGTGTATGTATATATATGTATGTATATATATGTGTGTGTGTGTATATGTATGTATATATATATATATGTATGTAAATATATATATGTGTGTGTATCTATATGTATGTATATATATACATTTATATATCTATATATCTATATATCTATATGTATATATATGTACGTATACATACATATACATACATATATGTATATATATACATATATACGTATACATATTTATGTATACGTATACGTACATACATATGTATGTATATGTATACATATACATATGTATGTATATGTATACATATACATATGTATGTATATGTATATGTATGTATATATGTATATATGTATATGTATATATATACATATATACATATACGTATATGTATATATATACATATATACATATACGTATATGTATACATATACATATATGTGTGTGTATGTGTATGTGTATGTATATATATATATATACACATACACATACACATACACATACACACACACACATATATATACACATACACATACACATACACATACACATACACATACATGTGTATGTGTATGTGTATGTGTATGTGTATGTGTGTGTGTGTGTGTGTGTCTGTGTATGTGTATGTGTATGTGTGTGTGTGTAATACCCTAAAAATGGTCATCTAAACCATGGGCCCCTAATCTCGACAACACCACCAAGATCCTAACCAAAGGCAATTAAATCAACCTTGGGCACATTATTAATTCTTTAATCATCAAATATCACATGGCAAATCAATTACTCAATATTAATTAAATATTTATTTAATTAATAGAATCATTTCCAAGAATATCATTTTAATCAATTATTCTATTTTAATTTATTAAATATCCTTGCATATTTAATTAATTAATAAATTTGCCATTAATCATGCAAAAAGAATTAATTTATTACAAAAAAATGAATTAATTACAAAGCAATAGTTGAATTGAAAATAAAATAAAAGAATTGAATTGAGAGAGAAATCAAACTTGAGATATTATTTATTTTTCTAAATTTAGAACTTGAAATCAGAAAAGCAATTAAATTGAATTATTGAATTATTCTCTAAAATTGGAATTCAAAACTTTTCAAAAAAAGAAGTTCAGCTGCATTGAAAAGACTTTTTTCTTGAATAAATAAAAGAATTATCTATTTTTATCACAAATGCATGGAATTAATTTATTATTATTTCCAATGCAACTTGGACTTCTAATTTGAATGCATTTCAATTAAACTATAATTGGAATCTATCTCAAGGTTAACTGAACCTGATTTCTCAATTATTTTCAATTAATCCTAAATTGAGCTTTTTTTATCATCTCTCTTGTAATTCTCTATAAATTCAGCGCTCGGCTCTCATTCCAATTTACCCCAGAGATTTTTTAGAACACGCTTCGAGATTATTATCATGCTAATTTCACTCTAGAGTCATTGAAGATCATTGTGCTTTTTTTAGATTATTTGCATCCATATTGCTTGAATCCTTATTGCTTGAATCCATATTGCTTGAATTCGTTATTGCTTGAGTTATTCATCCATTTTGCATCCGTATAGTTAATATCATATAGATTAAATCCTTCATCTTGGTGTAGTCTTGTCACTGGTATTGCTTACAAAAATTTGAGAGCAATCTTATACTTGCATATTTTAGAAGGCAATTAGTCGCTTTGTTATGGTTTATTGTTTATTGATTATTTATTTACTAACCATACATGTAATGACTTAATTGAAGTGTTGTGCTTACAGCTACAAACCCTTTTTCACACACACACACATCTTTGGCACCCACCATGGGGCAGAAGACTACATTTTTTGGCCTCCAAGACTGACTGCTTTTTTTTTCCAGATTTCAAATTTTTGTCTGTACATTTCGTACGACATTTCCCATAGGCTAAAATGACAAACTGCAGGTGTCATACGAACTAGAATCCTGTCTGGTATGAGCTGGAATCCTGTATCATACGAGTTTATATACTATCATACGATTATGTATTTTCTGGTTAAAAAGACAAAAAAAAGCAAATTTTATGATTTTGGTTTTCTATTCAAATTGATTATTCTGATAACTGACCCTGGTTTTTTATTTGTCTATCTTAGAATTTTTCATAGCCTAATCAGTTTTTGTAGAACGCTTGCCAAAGAATATGCTTGTCGCACAAAGACAATATGACTACTGATTCGTTGTCTTTGCAGTTGCCTAAGGAAACTCGACCAAACATCGTGTATTCTTTCAATTCATTTTTAGGCACCTAAATTTCTATTTGGTTAAAGAACAAATCTGTCTTTCGTGTTTTAGAAGATTCTGAGAGGTAGGAGAGTATGCTCTTGTCTTTTTCTAGACAATCAGAAATCTAGACCCTTGAGGCTTTTTCTTTGTTTGAGATTTGTACATCTTTAGCTGGTCTGCCCTCCCGAGGGGTTGAAAAACTCTTAAAGTCGTTATGGTTGGTGTGAGGGGAACGACCTAAGTGGGAACGGCTAAACACCAAGTACTCCAACCCACTATAAAATAAACATGATTTGATGAAAATCAAGTCAATGGTAGTGCTCAGGAATAGCTCTCCTCCGTACCTTCAAGTATATTAAACCTTGGTTTTCAAGGCTAGGAGACCTCTTAATTGAGTTTATACCTTGACGCGCGGAATGGATCCCTTACTAGTTCCAATTAAAATTAGAAGCTACTCGGCTCACCTCCGAAAAGGGGGATAATCTTTGTGCAAGAGAGATAGTAACTCTCCCAAGATACTTGTCATTTCGTGCCCCCATTAACATTTGCAATCGGATAATATGGCATTGAGAATCCATTGTATGAGACTCAGCGGTCGTATTTTGATTAGCTATTGGGTGTGTACCTGAGTCTACAAGCAAAGGTTTTTTTCTCTCACCAAATTCCTTAGGGTTTACATGTTGTGATTGGAGTTACTATTTCTACAACGTGTCTTCTGTGTTTTCATCCTTGAAACAAAAACTAAAATACCAAAATTGGAGAAGACAAGAAACTAGCTCAGTGATTAGAAACTCTATCCGTATCGAAACTAGTCCATCCAAAGTCAAAACTTTGTCCATGTCAAAACTAGTCCATCCTAAGTCAAAACTATGTCCGTGTCAGAACTAGTCTATCCTAAGTCGAAACACTGTTCATGTCAGAACTTGTCCATCTTAAGTTGAAACTCTATCCGTGTCAGAATTTGTCCATCCTAAGTTGAAATTATGTCCAAAACTAGCCTATCTAAGTCAAAAATCAATCCATCTCAGAATTTGTCATACTCTGCAATCGAAAAACTTAGAATTTTTAGTCTTTGCTTTGTGAACAGTCGTACGAGTCTGGTAAATTGTCATCCTGCACCAAATCCTATGTCATATGAGTATTCTAATTTGTCATCGTACACCAGATCTTGTGTCATACGATTCTTTTCATCTGTCATCTGGAGCTAAATTTTGTGTCATACGAAATAGAATTACACTGATTATTTTTTTGTCTTGCACATACCCATCTGTTGTACTGTACGAGGCATCAACTCGTACAAAACAGAACTATTGTCATCCTGTAACTGCTAAATTGTCGTCCGGTTCAGAAAATCCTGTCGTACAAGTCTTTGGTCTTGTCAAAACAAAATTGTCAAACTTGCCTAAAAATAGTCTACAGTGAACATAATATTGGTTATCATTATCCTAAGCATAAACAGATCAAGACAGTGTACCTCTGCCATTTGTGTTGCATGATTTGGTCGATCATCTTTTAGCTAGTTCAATCAACTACCTATCAAATTTAAGTCACTTAGATAACGTATTACACAGGATAGATCATTCCTGAAACTAGACTGAATCTTACACTACTCTTAGAATCAACTTAGATAGGTGTCTTATATAGGATAGATCTTTCCTGAAACCAGACTAAAATCTTAGTTGTTTCTCTCAAACAATACGTTAACCGAACAACTAGCTCTGAAATTGATCTTGACCTCTGTATCAAAAACAACTTTAGGTCACACTAATCCATAAAAATGCCTACTCAAACTAGGAGTTCTCACAAGAAAGAAGCCAAAGGCAAAGGACAACCCTTTTCATATCAAGACAACCCATTTTACGTGGAAGATCCACTCACTGACATACCTTCGTCATTAGGCAGACCAATTTTTGATGAACCTGAATCTCCCACTATATATGAGATGGAACACAATGCAAGAATAAAAACAACCATAATGTTCATGAAACCGACAATGATTCATCAAGTGAAGCTGAAGAAGACAGAACCCCCAAAAAAAGATATTCTTGACTGTCAAAAGGACAAAGACTTTAGAAAAATGATGAAAGCTATCCTAGCTCGAGAGAAGGAAGACTATTTCTTAGAACTAGCAAAACAAGGTGCCAAACTTCCTACTGGATATGATGTTCAGACACTCATTACTAAAAAGGAAGAATCACTTATACTGATGGTACACAAAAAATTACAAGCCTTACGGATGGAGGTCATAGAATTGAAGAATAAGGATAAGTCCCCAAAACAATATTCTCTGGAAACAATATGTCCCTTTCCATTATACAAAAATCTATACATGCCTCTATTTCCTTCATGAGTTGAGATCCCATAATTTGACAAATATGATGGTACCTTGGATCCTCAAGATCATGTCAGAGAGTTTTGTGTTCCCTGTATGGAGTTCATGCATGATCAAACGTACCTCATGCGCCTTTTCCCAAGGAGTTTAGAGGGTCAAGCAATGGAATGGTTCTCAAGTCTACCCAAAGGAATAAAAATGTTTGAAGAACTAATCCAACTATTTTTACAGCAATACTCATACAACATTCTACATCCTGTGACTATGATCGAGCTTTGCAATACTAAATAGAAAACAGGGGAGCCTCTTCTTACTTTCCTCCAACGCTGGAGAAAAATGTTTTCTAGGTATTCTCGACCTATCCCAGACTCTGAGAAAATGGAAATATTTGTCAATAAATTGGTCCCTGAAATGAAGTATAGTGTACAAATACAAGTACACCCATCATTTAACAAAATGGTAGATAATGCCATTCGAATGGAAGATGTGCTCATAAAGAAGGGAGATATCTCACCTTGGAAAGAAACACAACCAGGATCTAGCTCTAAAGAGAAGAATAAGTATTGGAAATTTGGCAAAGACAACAACAAGAATGTTGTTAATGATGGAGTAGTAGATACAATTAAAAATAACTCAAAGCCCACAATATTCAATTTGGCTAGTGGTACACAAGCACTTAAAGCTGCTGAGGCTGTAGCAGAAAATCCATCAAAGAAAACAAAAGAATGGTTCAAAGAAAATCCTTGGCTTTCCAAACATAAGCATGATTTTACTCCTCTCCAAGAATCATATGAATCCGCTTTCAAAAATCTGTTGGCAAACAACTTGATAACACTACCAGATAACTCCAGACCATATGATCCAGAAGTCAAACCAAGATGGTGGAGAGAAAATGAATATTGTGACTTCCATCAAAATAAAGGTCATAATATAAACAATTGCATGAAGCTAAAACATGAGATTCAAGATCTCATAGATTCTGGTAAATTTGTTGTAGGGAATCATCCAACCAATGCTGATCATAAAGCATTTAAAGACCCTTTACCTATTTACAAACAAGGTGATTCCTCAAAGACCAAAGGAGGTGCCATAGTAAATTATAATTATACCAGCAATGACAACATCATTAACATGATTGATCCTTCCCAATTAGAATATTGCAATGTGATTATAGTCCAAGATAAACCGAATGAATCATAATATGCAAGAGCTCTAACCCATTCTCAGAAGAAAGTCACTCTCCAAGGAGCTATTTCTTCCAACCTAGCTCAAGCAACATCGAACCCACCACCCCAATCAAACAAACAAAAAGAATCAACCTTGGACAAATTTAAAAGGTTGACTTCATCATCATCTTCTGGATATAGTGTCGTTGTACAGTTGAAAATGACAAATGCTCGAATCTCAATTTTTGAATTTCTAAAACTCTCATCTGCTCACAAAGATATCCTAGACAAAGCATTTCTCACCACTAACGTTCCAAAAGATTTAGACATTGATCGGTTTCAGTCTATGGTGGGTCATCTAACTTCACCTCACTATCTGACCTTCTCTGAAGAAGATGAAAACTCGCTAAATCATCCACATAACTAGCCATTGCATATTGAAGCCATGATCCATAAACATAGAGTCAAATGTGTTTTGATAGATGGAGGCGTGGGGTTGAATATTTGTACTTACAGTCTGCTTACACAACTAGGATTCTCTGAAAATGTCATTGATCCCGGCAAGAAAATAACAATAAAAGCCTATGATGAAGAAGAAAGGACCTCTAAAGGTCTAGTATCATTACCTATCAGAGTGGGACCTACAGAAAGAGATGTCCTTTGCCAGGTACTTGATATTCCTTTGTCATACAATATCTTACTGGGCAGGTCATGGATTCATGAAATGAAGGCAGTTCCATCAACATACCATCAATGCTTAAAGTTTTCTTATAATGGAACAGAAGTCAGTATTTCTGTTGATACGAATGTCATCTGTAATGCATTGACCATAGTTGCAGATACTTTTGTGCCTCATAATAGGAAAATCTCTACAAATGAAGATCTAGAAACACTGATGAAAGACTTAGAAAAGAGATTGAAGATTACAAATACTGGCATGGATGGCTACAAGATAGAACCAGTACTTTCATTAGTTTCTCTCCCTCCATCACCAAAATAGTTGGGCAAGCCATCAGAGGCTATGAGAACACAAAATTCAGCTCTAAATACCATATATGATGGTCTCTTTGTATAGTCCTCTACCTCCCTAAAGGATGAAATGGAAGAAGATGTTCTTCACTGGCTCTTTAAGGAAGATAGTCAAAACGAGGAGGTACGACTGAGATTTCCTCTAACCAATATGGTCCTGGCTACAAGATGATTCAATGCATGGGATATTTAGGTACTGGTCCCCTGGGTAAACATCAAGAGGGTATTACTGAACCAATTCAGCTGCAAACAAAATCCACAAATGATAAGGCTAGACTGGGGTACAATCTGAAAAAGGCATCAAATCAAAAACATGTTTCTAAGTCTAAATGGCAGAAAAGGATATTGCCTTCAACATTACAAGAAGCGGACGCTCAACAAACAAAAGCAAAGTGTAGAAAAGATAAAGTGGAATCAACAGTCAAGAAAGAAGAAACAATCAGTGCTCAAGCTTTGATGGTGTCAGCTACAATAATACAAGTTGAGGTCCCTAAGGATATAAGAGATGAAGTAGTAAGAATCAGAGAATTGTTTGCACCACTAAAAGTTCTAGTCACATATACTGCTAGGCAGCAAGTAGATGATTTAGAGACTGACTCAAACGAGTATGAATGGGGTCCTAACCACCACTCAGATACATCTAGTATAGAAACTCTAGAAGAGTCTAGCGGTGTCATAGATGATATTCAAGAGCTGATGCGCATAAAACTAGAGAAGGAAATACAAGAAATTAGAAAAAAGAGACAAGAAAATTATGAACAAGGACTGAAGGAAGGAAGAGTACTAGAAATCTTTTCATCTATGTACCCCTATGCTAAAACAGAACAAATCAAGTATAGCACTACACAAGAAGAGTTAGAAGCTACAGAACAAGAACTAGTTATCAGTCCAGAGGAAGTTGAATGGAGTAGATGACAGCAAATCATAGAAACAACAAGATCATGTCAACAGGTGTGTCAGATACAAATGAAAAATGAACCATAATATGAAAGAACTTGCAGCATTAAAGATGTTGGTGTTGATACCATACATACACTTACTAAATCACTTGAAGAAGACTTGAAAACTTCATCCGATGACTCTGATGACTCTGATGGCAGTCTTATTCAAGACAATATCTACTCAGCCTCAAATTCTAAATCATCTGATACAAACAATGAAAATATGTCTACTAATCTTATCATTGTCAAACCACGATATGATGTCCAGTCTGACGTAGGGAATGATGCTACAAGTATGTCTATTGGATTAGGTTAATTAAATATTAATGTGAACTTTAATAATCATGTTCTGACTCTTCCTAGTCTCGAGACACTTACGCAAGGTATCCTTCTGGAATTTGACTTTTCGATCCGCAATTGTGATGGCAATACCATGAATGCTCTCAAACCTATCCAACATTTATCCTTACTACATCCAAAACTAATTGACTGTACTTTACAGAACCAGCACATGAATATACCTACTTTTGCCAATGACTATATGTTAGCCTATTACCTCAATGCAGTTGAACCTATGTACTCTTCCACCAGCAAACATAGTGAAAACATGACTGAAGTGGATGTCAAGTATCTTAGTCGCAAAAACAAGAAAAACAAAAATAAAAGATCTGATGGCGAAAACTAAATTGTGGCAGTGTCAGAATCTAAAAAAGAGAAAATAAAGGACGTACCTAAAGGTGAAAACCTCTCTGAGGCACCTAAAAGTGAGATACTTGATGTACTACCAAGTCATTTCCAGGAAAGGTCCTCCATATTGATCAAGCCAACTCAGCCAGTGAACATTGGGAGTCAAGAGACACCACACATCATTCATGTAGCTCAATCACTATCAGCTGAAGAATTGAAAGATTTCACACTAGGAGTAAAACCAGTTAAGCAAAAACTTCATAAGATGCACCCACACGTGGCACTACTGGTCAAGGTTGAGCTAGAAAAAACTATTAAAAGCTGGATTCATTAGAGCTATATATTATGCTGAATGGATTTCAAACATAGTACCTGTGTCAAAGGCAAACAAATCTATCATATTTTGCACTAGCTTCAGAGATCTTAATAAAGCTTGTTCGAAGGATGACTTTCCATTACCAAATATTGATATGATAGTCAACATGATTGTTGGGTATGAGATGTACTTACTAATGGATGGATTCTTCGAATATAATCAAATCAAAATAGCTCCCGGAGATCAAGAAAAGATAGCTTTCACCTATGCATGGGGAACCTTTTTCTGGAATGTCATGCCATTTGGGCTAAAGAACGTAGGAGCAACCTATCAAAGAGAAGTTACAACTATCTTTCATGACATGATGCATAAGAATATGGAAGAATATGTTGATGACACCTTAGTGAAGACTATGAAGAGATCCACACATATTCAAGAGCTAGGTCTTATACTAGACAGAATGGAAAAGTTTAAACTCTGGTTAAATCCAAAGAAGTGTGCATTTGGGGTAACATCTGGTAAACTACTTGGCTACATCATTTCAAAGAAGGGAATCAAGGTTGATCCTGAGAAGGTCCAAGCTATAATGGAAATGTCGCCTTCGAAGTGTTGGCATTATGTGAACCGGTATGAGGACATAATGATATTGTGTGTTGTCATTGATGTCAATATGATGAAGAGAAGAGAACCAATATAACACTGTGAACCGGCATTTGTGCAAAAGTGAAGTAGTGTGCTTGTTCAAGGTGAACCGGCATATGGATATGGGAACCAACACATGGAAGTGTTGTATGACTACCGGTTGGTAGTCTCAACTTCAGGGTTTCCGATTGAAGTGCTTCAAGCCTGTGTGGCTCAACCAGTGACTTTGTGTGATGAGTCAGCATGATAACAAAGAGCAGATCATGTTTCAATGTATGCCTTATGTGCGTGAAGGATCTTGCATGAATGAGATTGTTCCTATCTACCTTAGGAATGTGCGAAGTCTGTAAACAGTGATAACATGTGATGGGTTATCGGCCGCCATGAAATCAGTGGAAAATGAATGATGGAGATTAATGCAGTGTGCTCAATGATTAGGATCGAACCATTTGAATTCCTTAAACTAACAAGTTTAGGGTTTAGGGTTTATGTTACTGACCTATCTATTTTCCTATAAGGTCAATGTTGTGACTCTTTCTAGGGTTGTTGGAAAAAGTTGTGAGTGTGTATCCAAGAGAAGAGATACGTGATTCTTGCGAGACCAGAGGAGAGAAGTGATACCTATAGAGTGTAAGTGCAGAAGGTGAAGAGGAGCTTAAGTGGATCTGCATTGGCATTGAGTGTTGTTACTAGATCATTGTAATACATGTTGATCTCTAACAACTTCAACAGTTGAGAAATCCCGTAATAGGGTAGCTTTAACCAGCTTGCTATAAATCCTTTAACAGGGTGACTCAAAACCATTAAGTTCTTGAAATCCTCTAACAAGGTAACCTTTAACAGGGTTTAACCCTTAACCGGGTATTCTAGCCATCCCTTAACCAAGTGATCCCTAACAGGATTGGTTCCTAACAGAACCTATTGTATCAGTCTTTAATCGGACAAGGCTCCTAATAGAGTGGACTTCTAAAGAGTTCAAAAACAAGCCTGTGGGTATTCATCCCCATCGTGGTTTTTCCCAGTTGGGTTTCCACGTGAAAATATGTGTGTTAAGTGTGATGTCTTCTTCATGTGATGCTATGTTGTTTTCTGTCAAGTGGTGAATCATGTTGATCTAGTTGCTTATACGTACATCTTTGATGGTAGATTACTTGTTCATACATTAGGGTGAAATGGAAATGAAGTGTTAGATTGTATGAGAAGATAAGTGTCAATCGGTTTATGCTTGTCTTAGTTATTCTAGGTTTTGCCGGTTGTACTTTATTTAAGGACCGGTGTTACTGTTTGTTTGTCAATGCACAGTGTCTACAGACAAACTGGTTCAAGGGTGTGTTTTTATTTGTACTGATTCACCCCCCACTCTTAGTACCAGTTTGGTACTATTCATTCATCATTGAGTTATCAATTGGTATCAGAGTGTCCTCTAGGTCCTCTATGTTATAAGTTTAACCGCTTGAGGTAAAGATCCCAGTCTAATGATGAAGAGGGAAGGTCCAAAGTTTAACAAAGAAAATTTTAGTATATAGAAAGACAGAATGAAGATATACATCAGAAGCATGGGTGCTCAACACTGGAGCTATGTTGAGAATGCCTATGTTGCTCCTACCGGTACTCTCACCGATGACCAAAAGAGAGAGATGCAGGAGAATGGGCAAGTCATGGAAACCCTAATTAGTAGTTTATCTGACATTGAGTTTATTGATGTCCAAGATAAGGTAAATCCCAAAGAGGTATGGGATACTCTTGAAAATATCTATGGCAGTGATGAGCATGTAAAACAAGCTAAGGAAGAAAGCCTTAGAGGGAAGTTTGAAGACATGCGGATGGTTGAAGGTGAGACCATTCAACAATATGGAATAAGAATCAAAACCGTTGTTGGAGATATCAAGAGTGTAGGTGGTAAAATGGAAGATTCCACTATGGTAAGCAAAGTCCTGACATCCCTATTTTCAGTCTATGCAATAAGGGTTGTTGCTATTCAGGAGCTGAGATCAATAGACAAGACTAAGATGTCCCTAGACTCCATCATTGCAAAGTTGATAGCCAATGAGCTAAATAGTTTTGATGGCAATGTTCAAAAGACTGAATCAGCTTTTAAAGCTTCTATTGTACCATCCAGAAAAGGAAAAGAATCTAGCACTAGTGGTGAACCAAGACAGAGCAGAGAAATGGATGATGAGGAGATTCTGATGGCATTTGAAGCTCTCCTTGCCAAGAAACTTCCTAAAGGAACCGGCAAATACAGAGGTAAGCTTCCTTTGAAATGCTTTTCTTGTAACCAGATAGGACATATTGTTGTAAACAGTCCTAATGGCGACAACAAGGAAAAACCGGAAAGGTTCAAGAAATTCAAAGGAGGATACCGGAGAAACTATTTTGTGGTAGTTGATGAAGGTGTCACAGATGAGGAATCAGAAGATGAAGAAAATGAAGATATTGTGTTTGTTGCTGTCAAGGAAGATGTGTCAGACAAGAAGGCTCTTGTCTCTTGGTTTGATAATTCCAATGAGTGGATCATTGGCAGTAGTTGTTCTCACCATATGACTGGTGACCAAAGCAAGTTTCTATCCTTGGAAGAGTATGATGGTGGTGTGGCTCGCTTTGGCAATAATGCACCATGCATGGTCAAAGGCAGAGGGTCCATCTCTCTGAATGGAAAGAGCAATGCTGACAATGTGTACTGGGTTGATGGTCTCAGACACAACCTTCTAAGTGTTGCCCAGCTGAACGACAGTGGTCTCACTCTGGAATTCAAGAATGGAGTGTGCAGAATCGAAGGAAAGAATGGTGAATTGGTGGCCACCGGCATGCAGACCAAAGGTAATCTATTTCAGCTGAATGCAAATATAAGTACATGTCTTATGGTTAAATTTGATGATAGCTAGATATGGCATAGGAGACTCTGCCATGTAAACTTTGATAACATTGTGAAGGCTAGTAAGATCAAGCCAGTTAGAGGGTTGTTGGTGCTAAGAAAACTAGATAATACCTTGTGCAGAGAGTGTCAATTAGGGAAAATGTCTTCCTCAACCTTTAAAGGTAAATCTTTCACTGCTGACAATTTGCTTGATCTTGTGCATACTGATTTGTGTGGTCCTATGAAAACTAGGAGTGTGCAGGGTGATAGGTACTTCATGATTCTCACTGATGACTACTCAAGAATGATGTGGGTCACATTCTTGAAAGATAAGTCAGAAGATTTTGTCAAGTTAAAAGCTTTCAAAGCATTAGTGGATAAGGAAAGTGGTAAAAGAATCAAGTGCCTGAGAACTGATCAAGGAGGGGAATTCCCTTCCAGTGAATTCAACAAGTACTATGAAGAACATGGCATCAAGAGGCAACTGTCTGCCCCCCAGACTCCACAACAGAATGGCCTAGTAGAGAGGAATAACTAGACTGTGGTTGAAGCAGCTAGAACCATGTTGATTCAAGGAAAGGTAGCTCACACCTTTTGGAGGGAAGTGGTGAGCACTACAGTCTACACAATGAACCAGGTACTCATCAAGAAAGGTAAGGATAAAACTCCTTATGAGTATTAGACTGGTAAAGCACCTGTGGTTAGCTACTTTAGAGTGTTTGGTAGAAAATGTTACATCAAAAGGAGTGAAGACCAGAGCAAATTTGATGCTAAATGTGATGAGGGAATATTCCTAGGGTATTCCACCAAGAGCAAAGCTCTCAAGTGTTTCAACAATAGGACTCAGAGAATCATGGAAAGCATCAATGTAAGATTTGATGAGACCTCTGAGAAAACTGAGGAAACAGGCTGTGAGCAAGCGGTAAATGAACCAGTTGCAACCTTCTGGGAACCGGTTTTCAGTCAACCAAGTACCAGTAACAGTGTTCCTACACTGGCCAATGTAAATGTTGATACTAATGGAGATGAGGATGAAGAAGAAAAGCAAGAGGAATCTATCAAGACCATTACACGGTATGTCAAGCTGAATCATGGTCCTAAGCAGATCATAGGAGATAAGGATACAGGAATCCTTACAAGAAGAAAAGTCAAAGAAAACTCATGTATGATCTCTGAATTCGAGCCTAAAACATTCAAAGAGGCACATAAAGATGAAGACTGGATCAAGGTAATGGAAGAGGAACTTGACCAGATAGAGAAAAATGGTACATGGTCCTTGGTACCCAGACCAGAGCATAAAAATGTCATTGGTACTAAATGGGTCTTAAGAAATAAGCTAAATGAGGATGGCACAGTGATTAGGAACAAATCTAGATTGGTGTGCAAATCATATACCCAAGAAGAAGGAGAAGACTATGGAGAAACCTTTACTCCTGTAGCCAGATTGGAAGGAGTTCGTATACTTCTTGCATATGCATCTTTTAAAGGTTTCAAAGTATATCAAATGGATGTAAAATATGCATTCCTAAATGGTGTACTTGAAGAGGAGGTGTATATAGAGAAACCAGATGGGTTTTCCCTATTTGAAGATAGTGACATGGTATTTAGGCTACATAAAGCCTTATATGGTCTAAAGCAGGCACCTAGAGCTTGGTATAAACGTCTGCATTCCCATCTTGTGAAGATTGGATTTGAGAGAACAAGTGAAGATAGCAATATCTACTTGAAGTTTGAAGGAGATCAGATCTTGATCTGTGAGGTATTTGTTGATGACATTATCTTTGGTGGAGATGACAAGATGAGTCATGAGTTTGCAGATGAGATGAAGAAAGAGTTTGAAATGTCACTCATAGTGGAGATTAAGTTCTTTATTGGACTGCAGATCCAGCAGATGAAAGATGGAATCTTAATCACTCAGTTCAAGTATGTCAAAGAGGTGTTAAAGACCTTTGGCATGGAAGATAGCAAACCGGTTGGTACTCCGATGGTGACCGGTTGTAAACTATCCAAAGAGGATGACTCAGCATTGCTTGATGAGAAGGAATACCAATCAATGATTGGTAAGTTGCACTATATAGTGCATAGCAGACTAGCTATTGCACATGTAGTAGGCATTAGTGCAAGGTTCCAGAAAAGCCCAAGAGAATCCCACTTGGTTGCAGTCAAGCGGATTCTTAGGTATTTGAAGGGAACTGTTGACTATGGATTGTGGTATCCATATAGCAAGGATTTCAACTTGAAAGTATATATAGATGTTGATTGGGCAGGTAATGTAGATGATCGGAAAAGCACAGCCGGTGGTGCATTTTTCTTGGTGGTAGACTGGTCTCATGGATGAGTAAGAAGCAGAGTTGTATCTCTCAGTCTACAGCGGAAGCAGAGTATGTTGCAGCTTTCATGAACTACACTCAGACAATTTGGATGAAGCATGTATTAAATGGCTTCAAAGTTCCTATATCTGAACTGGTAAGTATATTTTGTGACAATACTAGTGCAATTAATATCTCCAAGAATCCAGTTTTACATTCTAGAACCAAGCAATTTGAGCTTAAGTATCATTTCTTGAGGGAAAAGGTTCAGAACAAAGAGATTGCACTGGAACATGTTTCTAGTAAGGAGAAGTTAGCAGACATATTCACCAAGCCTCTCCTAAAGGCTACATTTATGTACTTAAGACATGAATTAGGGGTGTTGCCCCTTCAGGAGGTAAACTAAAGGCATATGATCCACATCAGTCAGGTATTGCATAGTCAAATTTTTTTTGCATTGATGTGTTGAAGGATGCTACTCCTTAGGGGAGCAGCATAATGGAACAGGGAAGCTTGTGCCTCCACTTTGGCATTGTTGTCAAAGGGGGAGAAGATGTGAAGCGGAGAAGATATCTACAGAAAATGGGGAGAAGATGTGAAGCGGAGAGAGATATCTTTGTATATTGCCATCAATGCCAAAGGGGGAGATTGTTGGCATTATGTGAATCGGTATGAGGATATAATGACATTGTGTGTTGTCATTGATGTCAATATGATGAAGAGAAGAGAACTCGTATAACACTATAAACCGGCATTTGTGCAAAAGTGAAGCGGTGTGCTTGTTCAATGTGAACCAGCATATGGTTATGGATACCGGCACATGGAAGTGTTGTATGACTACCGGTTGGTAGTCTCAACTTCAGGGTTTCTGGTTGAAGTGCTTCAAGCCTGTGTGGCTCAGCCGGTGAATTTGTGTGATGAGTCAGCATGATAATGAAGAATAGATCATGTTGCCATGTATGCCTTATGTGCATGAAGTATCTTGCATGAAGGAGATTGTTCCTATCTACCTCGGGAATGTGTGAAGTCTATAAACAATGATAACGTGTGATGGGTTATCAGCCGCCATGAAATCGGTGGAAAACGAATGATGGAGATTAATGCAGTGTGCTCAACGGTTAGGATCAAACCGTTTGAATTCCTTAACCTAACAGGTTTAGGGTTTAGGGTTTATGCTACCGACCTATCTGTTTTCCTATAAGGTCAATGTTGTGACTCTTTCTAGGGTTGTTGGCAAAAGTTGTGTGTGTATCAAGAGCAGAGATACGTGATTCTTGCCAAACCAGAGGAGAGAAGTGATACCTACAGAGTGTAAGTGCAAAAGGTGAAGAGGAGCTTAAGCGGATCTGCATTGGCATTGAGTACTATTACCAAATCATTGTAATACCTGTTGATCTCTAACCACTTCAATAGTTGAGAAATCCCATAACAGGGTAGCTTTAACTGGCTTGCTATAAATCCTTTAATAGGGTGACTCAAAACCATTGAGTTCTTGAAATCCTCTAACAAGGTAACCTTTAACAGGGTTTAACCCTTAACTAGGTATTCTAGCCATCCCTTAACTGGGTGATCCCTAAAAGGATTGGTTCCTAACAGAACCTATTGTATTAGTCTTTAACCGGACAAGGCTCCTAACAGAGCGGACTTATAAAGAGTTCAAAAAAAAGCTTGTGGGTATTCATCCCCACCGTGGTTTTTCCCAGTTGGGTTTCCATGCGAAAAATATGTGTATCATGTGTGATGTCTTCTTCATGTGATTCTATGTTGTTTTCTGTCAAGCGGTGAATCATGTTGATCTAGTTACTTATATGTACATCTTTGATGGTAGATTACTTGTTCATGCATTAGGGTGAAATGGAAATGAAGTGTTAGATTGTATGAGAAGATAAGTGTCAACCGGTTTATGCTTGTCTCATTTATTCTAGGTTTTGCCTGTTGTACTCTGTTTAAGGACCGACATTACTGTTTGTCTGTCAATGCACAGTGTCTACAGACAAATTGGTTCAAGAGTGTGTTTTTGTCTGTACCGATTCACCCCCCCTCTCAGTACCAGTTTGGTACTATTTGTTCATCATTGAGTTATCATGAAGAACATCAGTCAAATGAGAATTCTATAGGGACGTCTCCAATCCATCAGACGCTTCATTTCTCAGCTAGCAGACAAAGCTCAACCTTTCACAAAAGTATTGAGGAAAGGAATAATATATAATTGGGATCAGGAATGTGAACAACAACTTCAGTAGATAAAAGATTACCTATCCAATCCACTAATATTGATGCCACTGATTCAGGGTAAACCATTGATCTTATACATATCAGCAACTGATTCATCACTGGGGGCACTTCTGGCACAACAAGATGACAACAAAAAGGAATAAGCTATTTATTACATCAGCAGGACATTGGTGTCTTATGAAATGAACTACACCATAATAGAAAAAGCATGCTTGGCATTAGTCTTTGCATCACAAAAATTGAGACACTGCATGTTGGCACATTCAGTCAAGTTGGTGGATAAAATTGATCCACTCAAATATCTACTCAACAAAGCAACACTAACAAGAAGATTGGCAAAATGCGTCATGATCCTTACAAAGTTTGACATTGAATATGTGGAACGCAAAGCCATAAAAGGATAGGTAATTATTGATCAACTGGCTGAAGCTCCACTTGAGGACACTCAACCACTGCATATAGAGAATCAATAATGCATTTTACTCAACAACCCTGGAAGATGTTCTTCGATGGGTCTTTTACTCAAAATGGTTCTAGTGCTATAATATTGTTTATTACTCCTTAGAAGTATTCAATCCCAAAGTCTTATAAGATTCTATTCCCTTGCACAAATAATATTGCAGAATATGAGGCTCTAGTGAACGGGATCAAGCTAGCTATTGAATGGAAGGTTGTGGAATTACACATCTATGGAGATTCTCAGCTGATCATAAATCAAATCAATGATACATATCAGACTCAAGATGAGAAATGGATGCCTTATAAGAGAATGGTTGATGATCTTAAGAAGTATTTTTCTTTTGTATAATTCCAACAGATTCCTAGATCCACAAACAGAGCAGCAGATGCTATGGCCACCTTGGCATCTATACCTAAGTTACAACAATCCAATTTTTGCTTTGAATTCCTAGTGGAAGAGTTACATTACCTGGCCTATGATTCTCCTGAGACCCAAATAGTATGTTCTATTATTGTACATGACTCATCCCGATACAGTCACATCTACTCTTATTTACGAAACCAAATTATCCCTGAAAACCTTACTCATAATGAGAAAAGAAACCTAACTCGAAATGCTTCAGGGTATGTTATCATTGCTAATGATTTGTTTAGATGAGGTTTGGATGGTACATTGCTTAGGTTTCTAGAAACTGAAGAATCTAAACGTGTGTTATCAGAAGTTCATGAAGGTATTTGTGGATCTCATTTGAATGGTCTTACTTTAGCTCGGAAACTATTATGAACTGGCTACTACTGGCCAACCATAGAGAAAGATGCTATTAAATTTTCTAAGATCTATGAAAAATATCAACTACACGAAAATCTCATATGTGCTCCAGCAAGGGATCTTATACGCTTCACTATGCATTGGCCTTTTCAGCAATGGGCCTTTGATCTCATTGGTTAAATATATCTTGCATCATCTAACGGACATAAATTCATCATAACTTCCACTGAGTATTTCACCAAGTGGGTAGAAGCGGTTCTGCTCATCAAAGCAATCGGTAAACAAGTCACCTTGTTCATCCTAAACTATATCATCTGCAGGTATGGGATACCTTCGTCCATCATGACTGATAATGGAGGACAGTTCAACAATAAAGATCTGGATGAGCTCTATGAGAAATTCAAAATAAAATAACACTAGTCATCAGTATATTACCCTCAAGGTAATGGACAATTTCAGGCATCTAACAAAAACCTACTGACTATCTTGCATAGAACAGTGAACAAATCTGGGAAGGATTGGCATATGTAGCTCAACCTTGCACTATGGGCTTACAGAACAAGTATCAGAACACCTATTGCAGCTACACCTTTCTCTTTGGTGTATGGGTCCGAAGCAGTACTACCTATTGAAGTACAAATACCATCTCTAAGAGTTTCCTTGCAAGGTCTTGTTACTGATGAAGATCATAGAATATCTAGAATGCAAGAACTCAAATTGCTCGATGAGCATCGGCAAGTGGCGTTTGATCATCTCAGAGTGTATCAGAAGAGAATGTCCAAAGGATATAACAAGAAAGTTAGACAAAGAGAATTTCAAGTTGGTGACCTAGTTCTGAGAGAAAATCCTAAAATTCAACAATTTCGAAACAACAAAGGGAAGTTTGAACCCAACTGGTTGGGTCCCTATATCGTTACTGTAGTATTCAGCTCTGGTGCCTATCAACTCTCAAATTCAGAAGGAGAAAAGCTCCAAGAACCGATTAACACCATTCACTTGAATAAGTTCTTTGCTTAGCATTCTCTGTGCTATCAACATGTACAGCTGAAAAAGTCCTGAAAAAATCAAAAAAAAATTGAAAAATTAAAAAATCAAAAAAATCAAAAAAAAAAAGAAAAAATATATACATAAAGAGAGAAAATGCCCTAGTGAAAACTTGGTAAATAGGTACCTTGGTAAAAAAAAAAAAAAGAATCTCTGCCAAGTAGGTGAAAACCTGGCAAACAGGTGCCTCTTGTACTCAAGCACTCCATCTATCAATGCAACGTTGGCATTTCCCGCTTTCATGCATCTTTGCTTTCACTTGTACATATATTTCAGTCACTTTTGTGACATCCTAGTTTGTTGGAACCTTCATGACTTGAAACTGATCAACGTCCTAGTCTTAGGTTAATCAACTGAGCACATTACATATCCTAAGCAGTGTCAACCAAGTCATCTTTTCATCAGTGAAACCTGGTCGTCCACTCCGATTCAGTCACCTATCTCCTAACTACCAAAGAGTTTTGTCATTGAGTAAACAAGAAAAACAACATAACGGAAAACAATCACTAAACGGTTTGAGCTATGAATGAAAATTTTCTTTGTATGATGTCTTTTCTATTGGTTTTCGATTATTATCCCTCTGAGTAGCTCAAGGAAGTTTATTGTGACTAAGAGGAGCAAGGATTGGGGGCATAATATTTTCTTTGATTTCTGCTTGTAGGAATGATCCCAATGATCTGGAAACATCTAAATTAGTTGGGTGTCTGTGATAAGAGCCTTCACATCAAAGTGAAATCGCCTCACATACCTCGACTCCGCTTATTTGTATGCTACAGGGAGGTCCATATCATTTCTTTGTTTGTTTTGAGGGAATTTCTTTATGATGCAATTCGGGTCCCTACGAAATTTGCCCAAGGATATGAACGAAAAAAGGGTCATTGTGGACAAGATAATAAATATTGCACATTGAAAAAGAAAGGAACTCTAACCTGTCTGTTGTGTTCGTTATGCTCGGTGATGAATCTTAAGCATTTTAAATCCAGTGACTAGGTTTAGGTTGCATTTTTCATATCATTTTGCAATCATTCTGTATTTTTGTGAATCTAGAGTGATTTTGGTATGGTAATAATCTCTTTATCTTCTGAATGAGAGCTGAAAGCATCATCATTTCTTACGCTAAGTGGTCTATTTATCATCATTTCTTCGATCGAGTACTTGTGTTTTTTATATATATCGTATAAAGTCTAAGAGTACAAAATGATGTCGAATGACATTTACAAACTCCCATTGGAGCAAGAATCGTATAGGCTACAAAAAAGTGGGTGTGTCTACAAAAAATATCCTAGCTACAAAAAGAATATCTAGCTCTCGACCTCTCCCTCATCACCCGGTAGAGGAGGAGGAGCCTGATGATCGAGATCCTGATGAGGTACCCAAGCTCCCTCTGACCATGCCATATACTGCGAGTAGGGAATGACCTGTTGTGCAACTAGGACTGCCACTCTATATGCCACAACATAGTAGGTTGCCCTGCTATTCTGATGTAAAACCTCCTATAGAAGGGTGTCTCACTCTACTCTCATCACCGTGACCTGACGATCACACTCAACCCTAAGATCTGAAAGTTGTCAGTCTCATTCCGCTAGCTGAGTCTGAGCCACTGTCAACTGTGAATACAGCTCTGCAAGATGTGCTCTCATCGATCGTCCCACATCAGTCCCCTGCTCTCTCGCAGGCTCTCCACCCCCATCTCCACCTCCAACTCCACCCTGCTCCTCCCACTGCTACCAACCCTATCTTGGAGATGCTCACTCCTCCTCAGCTTCGTCCAATCTCACTCGTACATGCCCTAGGGATCCATCCTCACCCCTCTACTGTCCAACCCCAGCTGGAACCCTACTGCTGCTAACACCAAGATCGCCACCTGCCTATGTCTGAGCCTCAGCTCTTTGTCCTCATTCCTATCTCTATCCCTAGCCCTATCCTGGTGTGGGGGCATCATCCTCAATATCCTCTATGTAGGGTGCCTTCTCACTCAGATCTATAAACCTAGGAAATGGATGCTGCTGGAACCAATCTTTGTACTGGGGCAATACCCTACATCTGCAACATCATCCATATAGTCCCATCTAAGGCATTGTAGACCAGTCAGCTTCTACATAGCCAAAGCGTAGGACAACCGTGGAGACCATCACTATCTCTCCTCATCTGCATAACGTGCATAAGTTGTATACTCCTGCAACACCCCCTGAGGCTGGCCATACTGCCTCATCACCTGTGATAGAACGAACCGCTCAACAATAGTCTGCGATCTCCTGATAAGAGGGCACGTAACAAAAAGGTCTCTGTGAACTAGCCGCCAGTCATCCCATGGCTCTAAACCTCTATAAGGTCTCCACACTACGGCTATCAGGTAATCTAACTATCGCCGCCAAAAATCTGTCTTGCCCAAATGGGGCTGTGTAACATAACCAGCATACCTATATATAATCGGTTGCCCAAGCTCTCTACTATCAGTTGACAAACTGGAAGGTGCTCCCAAGCCCAAACCTATAAAATAAATACACCTGCAACCATGCTCTTGCCATCCCTATATACAATCTCATGCATCTCGCGATACATGTGGGCCAATATACAAGAACCCCAGCCAAGCCTCTGAGGGGTCTCCATCAATCTCATTAGCATCCTACCCCATCCACACTGGAAACCCTATTGTCCTCTTTCTGGCATAAGAAAATAGCCAATAAATCCTACTAGAACACACATCAAAGGAAACTCCTCGCTATATCTTCTCATCATCACGTACCAACTAATGGAATGGGTCAAAATGTCTGGATCCCTGAGTACATGTCTAACCACCTGTAGTCTAGGTAGAAATGCTACATCATAATCTACCTTATCCCTAGCAAAAGGGATATGAAGGATCCTATATACATCCTCGGGAGTGATAGTCAACTCCCCCACTGGCAAATGCAATGTGTTATGCTCTAAATGGAAATGCTCAACCAATGCTATGAGCATACCGTGATTCACACGGATATCTGGTAAACCAAGAAGATGAGTCAAACCACACAAATCAATATGAGCATGCTCAACCTCTGATAAATGTCATACTAATGCCATGGCGGGAGGGTAAACACATCTGAAAAGCACAGGAGGTAATCAAACCTACAAAAACCCAACAAAGAAGCATCATAAAACATTCCAAATGAGCCTACAAGAGAAGTAAAACATCACGCAAATCCAACTAAGTCAAGTGCAAAATCAAAATTTCAAGTTTTCATCTTCAAAAATGACCACTGTTTCTCAAACAACAAAACACAGAAGGACAGCATCTCGTACGATTCTGGAATGGCTCTCGTACGATAAAACATTCCCAAATGACACATTATTAAACCTTGCACGACAAAATGGTCTTTTTACAGACATGTCATACGACATGAGGGCAGGGTCCGAACGACAATTCTAGTGGCCTAAAATGACAAAATAAAATTTAACAGTTACTCGTACGAGACAGAATTCTGCCTCGCATGATAAAACGTGAAACCCGACCCCAAACATGCCAAAAACTTGAAAAATGAACCAAAAAAATCAAAATTGAGAACATAAAGAGGCTTAAGATCGATCACTTAGTGCTAGTTCATAGTTTCGGGGTTAATTATGTCATCTCTGGCACTTGAATCGATGCGTACGAGTAGGGACCACCATTTTTTTCACAGAAGGCTTTTTGAATTTTTAAACTTGGAGGGTTAAAATGATTTGAAAATGACACTTTTGTCCCATATATAGCCAAAAACCTAATTTTTCAACTTGCTCCGATGGACATGAAAATTGTACCCTTAGTTAATTTACCCGTTCTAATTCCATTTTTGGGATCGAAATCGAAATTCAAGATCATTTTACTAGTCAATTCAAAAATTTAGACCACTTAGCGCTTTTTTTTTCTTTCTTCAAATTGCACTCAATTTCTCATGAATCAATGTTGAATCTCAATTTTATTCTACACAACAACTTTGCGCTCAATTCAAAATCAATCAATGCCAAATTTTCAAAAATTCCTCAGGATCGAGCTATGCCCAAATAACTTATCATCACCAACAATTGCCTATAATGTACCCTCGCTATCTTTTGATTTTGTTCCCGAGGGGGCATACTCACGACCTTATGACCTCACATCTCACATGTTGAGAAATGTTTTTAACCTTTATCAAAAGTCTAGAAAAATCTTTTCAACTAAAGAAAATCAATCAATTCTTATTGCTAAGGGGCATCTCAGCTTCATCGCTTCACATCAAGTTGAGATCTCTCGATCATCTGAATCGAATCAATCACTAGGGGCATATCAGTTTCATCGCTTCAAATCAAGCTGATATTTGTCTTCATCTGAATCAATCTCTTAATGTTAATCAATTTCATCACTTTTCATCAAGCTGATTATTCGTTTAAACATAATCAAAAATTTAAAGAGTATCTTTGATCACATGCTAAATTTAAGCAAGTGTTCAGTTTCATCGATTCGAATCAAACTGGACAGTTTATTTTTCCTTCATCATATCTTGATCAATCAAGTTCAAGATCGATTTTTATCTTCACTCGTTGTGTCTAGATCAATCAAGTTCTAGATCAGTAAGATCCACTTCTTGATCAATCAATTTCAAGTTTGGTATCTTTTGTTTTCTATCATTCCTCA
Source organism: Cryptomeria japonica (assembly GCF_030272615.1). Classification (NCBI taxonomy): domain Eukaryota; kingdom Viridiplantae; phylum Streptophyta; class Pinopsida; order Cupressales; family Cupressaceae; genus Cryptomeria; species Cryptomeria japonica. Next base: position 265,879,068 of record NC_081410.1, read on the forward strand.
GTTCAATCAAGTTCGGGATCGGTATCACTTTAATCAGACTTCATTCAGCTTCATCACTTCGAATCAAGCTAAACACCTTGCTCTTCATTCAGTTTGTGATCAATCAAGTTCAGAACTCGCATCTACTAGACATCACATATTCTTTGAACCAATGCGTTGCTCGCACATTAATTCAAAGAGGGGCAAATGTAATACCCTAAAAATGGTCATCTAAACCATGGGCCCCTAATCTCGACAACATCACCAAGGTCCTAGCCAAAGGCAATTAAATCAACCTTGGGCACATTATTAATTCTTTAATCATCAAATATCACATGGCAAATCAATTACTCAATATTAATTAAATATTTATTTAATTAATAGAATCATTTCCAAGAATATCATTTTGATCAATTATCCTACTTTAATTTATTAAATATCCTTGCATATTTAATTAATTAATAAATTTGTCATTAATCATGCAAAAAGAATTAATTTATTACAAAAAAAAGGAATTAATTACAAAGCAAGAGTTGAATTGAAAATAAAATAAAAGAATTGAATTGAGAGAGAAATCAAACTTGAGATATTATTTCTTTTTCTAAATTTAGAACTTGAAATCAGAAAAGCAATTAAATTGAATTATTGAATTATTCTCTAAAATTGAAACTCAAAGCTTTTCAGAAAAAGAAGTTCAGTTGCATTGAAAAGACTCTTTTCTTGAATAAATAAAAGAATTATCTATTTTTATCACAAATGCATGGAATTAATTTATTATTATTTCCAATGAAACTTGGACTTCTAATTTGAATGCATTTCAATTAAACTATAATTGGAATCTATCTCAAGGTTAACTAAACCTGATTTCTCAATTATTTTCAATTAATCCTAAATTGAGCTTTTTTTATCATCTCTCTTGTAATTCTCTATAAATTCAGCCCTCAACTCTCATTCCAATTTACCCCAAAGATTTTTGAGAACATGCTTGGAGATTATTATCATGCTAATTTCGTTCTGGAGTCATTGAAGATCATTATGCTTTTTTTAGATTATTTGCATCCATATTGCTTGAATCCTTATTGCTTGAATCCATATTGCTTGAATTCATTATTGCTTGAGTTATTCATCCATTCTACATCCATATAGTTAATATCATATAGATTAAATCCTTTGTCTTGGTGTAGTCTAGTCACTTGTATTCCTTATAAAAATTTGAGAGCAATCTTATAATCGCATCTTTTAGAAGGCAATTAGTCGCTTTGTTATGGTTTATTGTTTATTGATTATTTATTTACTAACCATACATGTAATGACTTAATTGAAGTGTTGTGCTTACAGCTATAGACCCTTTTTCACACACACAATATGTATATGTATATGTATATGTATATGTATATGTATATGTATATGTATATGTATATGTATATGTATATATGTGTGTGTGTGTATATGTATATGTATATGTATATGTATATGTATATGTATATGTATATGTATATGTATATGTATATGTATATGTATATGTATATGTATATGTATGTACATATACATACATATACATGTATATGTATACATATACATATATATATATGTACACACACACACACACACACACACACACATATATACATACATTTACATATTGTTAGTTTCTGCAAGGGCTTGTATTTCTGCCATATTGTTAGTTTCCACCCAAAAGACATGCACAGGCTAGCAATCTCCTTCCCTTTCCAATATTGGATTATGCATCCTATTCCTGCCACTCTCAGATTCCGCCTAGAGGCTCCATTAAATTTTATCTTATATCATCCATTCCTAGGGGTTGTCCGTTTGACTTGATCCCTTTTATTGGGTTTCACCGCATTGCCATTTCCAATGAAAGGTGGGATTTTTAAACCTTGCCACTAGTTCATGGTTAATTCATCTCATCTTGTTAAAACTACTTCATGCTTTTGTTGAGAGAGAACCTTTCTATTCATGAATTCCACTATGGTTTACTCTTGTTTATTAATTAATTGATTCACATCCATAGATTTTGTTTTTAAGATTCTCTTGTTCCTCTCCTTCCAGATTTCCCAGATTAATATGGATGGTTCTATTGTCCATATCATACTATATATATACCTTTGTTTTCTGGAATTGGCCAGCTTTGAAACTAGGTTAGTAAATCATTATGGATATTTGTAGACCATCCTAGCTTATTACATAGCCAAATCCAAAATTTGTAGTTGTATTGGCAGTTAATCAATAGATGGTTAATTGATTTTGCCTCATTCTCACATTAGGGACATCTTGTAGGTCCTTCAAAATAGTTTTGTGAATCAATCTACTATTAGAATCCTATTTTGGAATTTTTCTCAAATAAAAATACCTGCTTTGGGTAGGAATTGGGTGCTCCAGTAGAGTTTAACTAGTAAATTAATTGTAGGATATTGTAATTTCTTATGTAGCAGGTTATATCCTTCCTTCACACTATAGGATCCTATTTTGGAACTAACCCAGATGAGTTTGTCATAGCCTATCTTGAATGAGAGTTTTCTTTCTTCTAATAATTTCTTTAATGACTCTATTTCTTGCCTTAGAAGGTCTAGATTATCTAGGGTCTTCCACTTCCATCCCAAGGTGGGGTCTCCTTTGGGTAATTCCACATAATCCTTAACATATCTCCCCCAGAAAGTAGTCAACCTTTCTTTAACTTGGTTATTCTCAATTAGACCATCTAAAGTTGGGCAACCTCCCTAAGGGTCCTCCCAAAATAGAGCCTTATCGCCTTTTTCTACATCCTAGGTCACTTTATCTAGTATAATGTCTCGGCAATCTAGAAGGAAATTCCAGATCCTTGATCCTTTAGGGGGGGATGAAGTCCTGAAGATGCTTGTAGTGTCATCACTAGTAAGATATTTTTGTTTCAATATTCTTACCCACTTTAGATTTGGTTCCTTGTATATTTTCCAAATCAGCTTAGCACCTAAAGCCTTGTTTTGTCTAATGTGATTCTTAAGCCCAATTCCTCCCTCCTTGATGGGCCTACTAATTTTGTCCCAAGCAATCAAGACTAGTTTCTTCTAATCAAAAGATCCATTCCAATGGAAGTTTATCAATTTTTTGTTGATCTTTTCATTTATGCCTTTAGGTAGTGGGAGACGGGATATCTGGTAAGTGGGAACAACCAATAGTACTATTTTTATCATTTTTATTTTCCAAGTAGAGGAAAGCCATTTATTATTTCAAGATTCTAGTTTATTGTCAAATTTTGGATAAGATGTGGTCCCAAAAAAAATTGTGCCTCTACCCCTTATCTAGAGGTAGTCCAAGATATTTGCTAGGAATTGATCCTTTTCTGAATCACAAGATATTGCAGATTTCCAATTATATTCTGGGATCAGAGTTAAAGAAGACGATTTCTAATTTATTTTGGTTGATCACTGGTCCTAATGCTTTTGAATAATCAAATAGTATTTTCCTAAACCTCCTATCTTCTACCTTGTTGGCTTCTACCTTAATAGCTTCCCCCATGAGAATGGTATCATCAGTGAATTGCTTATGGGTGATAGGTTTTATGTCATTGGTGACTTTGATTCCTTTTAATTGATTATTGGCAAGATCCTTTGAGATGGATCTCCCTAGGGCCTCTACCATAATAATGAATAGGAAAGGGGAGATTGGGTCACCTTGTCTAAGATCCTTGGATATGCCAGAGAAGCCTTATGGGGTTCCATTGACAAGTATTGAGATTTTAGGTCTGGAGATGCATTCAAAGATCACATTGATCCATTTTTTTCAGAATCCAAAAGCTTCTAGGCATTTGCATAGAAACCTACGGTCAACTTTATAGTAGGCTTTCTTGATGTCTACTTTTATAAGCATTCCAGAGTTCAAATTTTGTTGAATGGAATGGATTACCTCTTGGGATATAATTATCCCATCAAATATGGATCATCCAGGCATGAAAATTGTATTTCCATCAGCTATAATGTTTAGTAAAATTCTTTTGAGCCTGCTTTCCAGTGCATTAGTGAGAACTTTGTAAACTGTGTTGTAGAGTGAGATCGGTCTATATTCATCGAAGTTCTCTACCTATTCTTATTTTAGGATTAAGGTTATGAAGGTATTGTTGATTTTTTCCTTTAAGAATATTCCTGAGTTTTTGGTTGCTTCTAAGGCCTCCAGTATTTCATTGCCTAGAATACACCAACATTTTTTATAAAAGCATGTTGGGAAGACGTCGGGCTCAAGGGATATTTCGAGATGCATTTGATTAAGGGCAGTGTGAATTTTTGCATTATTAAATTTTCTAATAAGCATTTGATTTTTTTCTTCAGTTATTAATTTAGGAATACTCTCCAGAAGTTATGATTGGGCTCTAAGGTCTGATGAGTCCCAATCATTTAGGATGTTCTTGAATAAATTTACTTCTTCTTTGCCAATATCTTTTAGATCTTCAATGATGTTCCCTACCTCGTCATAAATTTTTCAAGATTTTGTTAACACTCCTTTGTTTCATGCTCTTATGCAAAAAAATGGTATTCTTATCTCTTTCCTTTAACCATGTTTCTCTGGATTTCTATTTCCAAAATACTTCCTCTTTAGTGAGACTATCTTCATATTGGCTCAATAATTATTTTTCGTTCAAATATCTTTTCCTAATCCATACCTTTCTTCAATACTAAATCTCATTTAGGTCTTCCATTTCCTTTTCTAATCTTTCTTTAGATTCAAATATGTCACCTAAGTGATCCTTATTACATTGAAGTAACTTTCTTTTAATGGTTTTTAATTTAGCAATAAAACACAATAATTTGGACCCTATGAAATGTTCCTCATTCCACCATTCATTGATTTTTTTGAAGAAGTTTTCATCCATCATCCACATATTTTCAAATTTGAAAGGACATATTGAGGGCCTAATTTCTTCTTCTATTTTTAATTGTACAGGGAAATGATCAGATCCAAAATTATGAAGGATACTTGAGTTCAAGGAGAATGGGAAATTTGTTTGATTTCCCTTGAAGAATAATTTGTCTAGTTTCTCTGCTATTTGGCAAAAGCTTGATCTTTTGTTGTTCCATGTGTAGTTTCCATTAGTGGCTTGTATTTCCATAAGTTTGTTCTGATTTACCCAATACCTAAAGTCTATGAGGGATTGAGGTTCCTTCCTTATTCCCTCCTTCTCTGATAAATCCAATATGGCATTGAAGTCTCCTCCTAGAATAATGTTATAGTTTGTATATTGATTGAAGAGGCCTACTAGTTTAGTCCAAAGCTCTTTTTTCTTATTAGTTCGTACTAGCCCATAGATATTTATCAGAATTATATTTAAATTTCTATGAAAACTCCTGATAATTCCTCCTTGCCATTTTTTGTTGTTTCCTAGTGGTTCAAAAGATACTCTTCTAGGATCCCAGATTACCCCAAGACCCCCTAAAGCTCCTTCCACCCTAATAGAATCCATCTTCCAAGGTCCTAGTTTTCTCTTAAATAATTCAACTTCTTTTGTATTGAGTTTTGTTTATCGCAGTAAAATTACCTCTAACTTCCAAGAGAAAATATTGTGCTTAATGATGTGTTGTTTGTTAGGAGCATTCATTACCCTAACATTCCATGTTATTAATTTCATTTCTCATTGTGAAGGCTCTTCCCCTTCCCTGCATTAAAAAAAGTAGTTATTTTTCCTTGATCTTTAGCCAATCTATCTCGCTTTCTTAGCTCACTCAATGATTTTATACCTCTCCTTTAAACATCTTTTGCACAATCAAGGAGATCTTTGCTTTGGCAGTTTTGCAAAATGCCTCATTTTAGATCCTCCTTACTAACCCCAACACAGAGTGATTTCCTTTCACTCCCTAACTGATCCATAATAGGCCCTACCATCTTAGGATCTCTATCTTCAAAAGAAACCTCTTCCCTATACTCCATCTCTTCCTCCACTCTCTCTTCTTCAAATTCCATAATATCTAATTTTTTTTGGATCAATTGTTGCTTTTATGTGGCTATATCTTCTGATTCTACCTCCTCAACTTGATTGAGCCCCATCATCTCATAAACTGTTTCTAATTCTAGGGGGGCCTCAATATTCCTAAGTGTCACATCCTCAATTTTGTCTGTAATATTTTCCTGGTAGATGTTGTCATTTACCTTCTCTGGATTACTTATCAGTTTTTCTTGGTAAGGATCTTTTTTTGAGTTTTCCAAAATGGTGATCAGATCCTCAACCTTTGTCTTGAATTCTTCTTCATCTTGTAGAAGTTGCTTTAGGGTTTCTTTGTTGTCAGATAAGGAATTGGTATTTGAACTAGGATTTTCTTGAGCTAGATTAGAGTGAGAGGTATCCATAGATATCCTCTAATTATCTTCTTTCAGGGGTTTTATTATAAACCCGACGATTTGCATATTAAATTTAATGTTTAGTTCTTGTTTTGGAATGGGAAAAATATACTCCCTTTTATTGATATAAGGTGTGTGTCTGGTTTTAAGGATGATATTCTTTTCATTTATAAACCCATCATAGAAGGATGGTTTTAGGGTCCAAATACCTCTCTATGTTGTTAGTTCCAAATGTTTGAGGTGTCTGATTCTAGGATCTATGTTTAAGAGAATTTTAATAAGATTCAAATGGTTATTTCTAGATAATCCTTCACAACCAAGAAATAATCCCATTTTATTGCCAATTTTTTCTAAGATCCTAGGGATTTGATATTTTACTGGAAGCGACCCTAAGTTAATCCATTTCGGGAGAAGTTTGGGTATGAAAAAACTAGGGTTGAAGTTTGGGGACCATCCTATACAATGGAAACAATAACCTTTGAAGAATTTAATATTACCATATAAGATATCCTGCTTAACCTCCTCATTTTTACAGATAATAAATAGAAATTTGTTTTCTAGGGTAGAGATACTTACCTAGTTGGGAAATTAGGTTTCCCACCATTCGATCATGCTTTGAATTGGTTGGTTTTGTCCATTTTATATCACCGGTAATCCCAATTTGGTGTAGCGATCCCAAATGGGTTGGATTAAGTCTGATGTTATCTTAATAGATATTTTCTTTTTTTGTTGATTTGTGATGGGTGTTGAGGATCCTTGGACAAAGGGAAAGTGTCTTATCTTTCCTAATGGAATGCAATTTACTCTTGTCTTTGGATTTTGGTTTCTTTTTTGTGGGAATTTAATCTGAGCCCTAGATGCATTTTTTGGCAATCTCGGTTGCTTCTTTCTATAGTTTTGAGACCATACCTTTCTATCCCTTGGGATGCCTAGGGAATAGAGAAGGGGATTACCCTGTTTCCAATACTCCCTTTTGTTCTTCCCAGATCGGACTAGTTTCCATCCTTCATCTATTGTTGGGGAGATAACATTATACCTATGTGAAGCCAGGTCTCTGCTAGATAAATTGACTTCTACTCTTATCCATCCATTCTCCTTTTTTGAAGACCCATTGGGGTCAATTTCTGGTTCTGTGTGGATCAGCCCTAGGTTCTAGATAAAAGCCCCTTTGTGTAATTGGTTGTTGAGGTAATATTTCTTGACCTCGAATCCTTGACAGGTGGGAATATTTCATTGTTTCTTATTAAGGGAGACCCATAAAATTACAATAAACCCTCATGGCAGGAAGATTATAGTGAAGTGTCCTCTGAGAAAGGTTTTCATGACTTCTTTGTCACCGAGCTACACTTCCCAGGAAAGGATGCCTCTTCCTTTGTTTAATTTTTTTTTTGCATTTTCATGAGTTAGAGTAGAGCACTTATAATAATATGGATGGGTTGTTACATTTAATTAAATAATATGAATTATTTAATTAATGTAAGTGACTAAGGGATTCAAATTTGATTAAATTGATTATTCAAATTTAAGTGTCTACAACTTCTAATCTCAATAGCCTAATTTGATATATAATGATGTTAAATGATGTATGTAACTATTGGGAAACATGTATTGTTCCAATAGGGGATATTACAATTGGTATTAGAGCCTTGATCATGTCATCCTAAAGGGTAAACATGAATCAATCGATCATTCTATTCAATAAGAAGGAATCCAACAATACATGTATTTGTGTGTATCCTCTATGTTTTTATGTGTATGCTTTGTGTTTGGTTCATACCTGATATGTTTCCAGCATGTTTATTGCATGTGTGTATCCATGGCCATTTCATATTGAACATCATTTTGAACACTCCATGATCATTGCTTGAGGACAAGAAATATTGGGTGGGGTGAACTGTAATGTCCCCACTTTGAAATTGAATTTAATGATAAATAATATAAAAAAATTAAAATACAAAAAATCAAAATAAATTTTAAATTAAATATAAAAGAATATTAAATATAATTAAAATTAATTAAGTTAATGAATGGTCAAAAGACATGGAAGGAAAAGGTGTGACTCCCTCAAACATGAGATATAAAAGGAAGAAGAGAACCTCATTTGAGAAGGGGAATAGTTTGGGAATCAGAAGTGTAGATATGATTTAAATAGGAAGTGTAGATCTGATTGTGAAAGGTTGTGTCTCTTTCAAAGGGAAAAAATAATGAAGAGTTGCACTCTTTCAAAGGGTGCTAATGGTGAGAGGGTGCTAATGGTGAAAGGGTGTGTCTCTTGCAAAATGGAATACATGATTAAGATGTGTGACCCTTCCCTCACATTGAGGGATATAAAGGAAAGGAATCAAATGCATCCAGTGACATCTCCATCTATCAGATCATATACAAACTATTATTAAGTTACAGGAAATAACATCATTGTTCTTGTTGGTATGCATGGAGATGTTCTTAATATGTATGCTTAATATATGAAGCCTGATAGATTTTTTATGTAGAAATTAGTAGCAATATTAATATAAATTGCAATATGTATGACAGTCATACTTAATTTAGTTACCATACTCATAGCCTAATCCTTGATCTTTCACTAATGCCTGGATAGGGATAGGGGTTTGTATAGGGAAAGATGAAGTAATTTGGTCACTAGATGGGTAAATCCCAAGATGGGTAAGGACGCATATTTCTAAAGCCTTGAGGGAGAGTCCTGAGATGGGCATGAACATATGTTCCTAAGAAACCTTGAGGGAGCTTTCTCGTAGACTGTTTTCAAGCGCCCTAGCACAGTATTTCCACCATTTTTCATAGGGTTAGGGAAGAAGTGAGCGTGAACCCTAAATTTAATTAGTTATTTATTGCATTGTATATACTTCTAATATCAATAACCTAATTTAAGACATAATGTTGTTGAATGATGTATGTAACTATTGGGAAACAAGTAGCATTCTAATAGGATACATTATAGTATCATCACCATAATATAGCAAAAAAGAGGTACAAAACAACAACATAAGAACATTAGATAAAACAAGATTTTAAGTGGGGAAACTCTTGTGGTAAAAAAATCCACTAAGAAGAGAGGCCAAGTATGCATTTATAATAATAGATTTGATTATAATACATTCACTTTCATTCTCCTCTTTGCCTCCAACATGGAAACACCTATGTACCTATTAACAACCTCTTGTAATGTCCACCCTCAAACACTACAATTTTTTTTCTTTTACATGCACCAACTCAAACAACCAAGCTTCCGGTTCTAGCATAGAAGTGTCAACTTCCTAATTTCTTCAATCACCATAGTACTGACAACTCCATTCCACCACTTATGCTTAATGTAAAGGTGGTAAGCTCTTTGAGGTTGAGGTCATCTTGTAGTGTCCCTCCCTGATTCATCTTTTGTTTTGCGCATCGATAGACTCTTTAATGATGCTTTGACTGATACTTATGACTTTATTTATATCTTAGATGCTTAGTGGTGATGTTAGACATTTTATATGGACATTTGATATATGATGGTTTATGTGGATGTTGATATATATTGGATTACTATGATGGGTAGACTTACATTTGATGGTTGTATGCACTCATTATGTGTGGATGGATTATATTTCTTATGAGGTTATGATGGCATTACATTAGTGCTAACCTGATTTCATGATTATATTGGATGAGTTGATGCTATCATTGTCATGATTGTCTTACTACTATTGTGGTACCCCTTCCTTGATCAGACTTTTTAGACTCATGTTGACTTCAGTTGACTTTTTTAGTGGATACATTATATTGTGATATTTTACTTAAACTTTATGTGATGTTGTGATATGCTTTAATTTGAGTTGCAGTGTATGTTTTTCATGCAGTATTTCCTTATTAATGTTTAAATGCAATTTTATTGGATTACTGACATGGACTAACATATTTATTTTATACATACGATGAGCTATATATATGTTTCATTCTTGTAAGTGTATGGGGTGTGAGGAGACGATTTTCCTTCACTCATTTCGGTGAGACAGGGAATGCCACGATTCTCCTTCATTGGTGTGTTTATTGTGGTTGTATAGATATGCATGTGTGGTTCGTTGATGCAGGGAATTGCAGGTACAAGTACCATGTAGGTATGAGGTATCGTCTCCACCCAGCTTCATAGGTCTGAGCATACCTTACTGATCTGATGGAAGTGGAGCAGATAGTCCTAAGACCTACGTTTTACCCTAGTCGTGCTCAAAGTGAGCATCCCAGTCATTCGTCAGTTTCCATGTTGTTTGGTATGCGAGTTGTGTGTTTATTTGAGTTATTTTAGTTGCGTATTATGCGTTGGTAAAATTAATTATCAAAACTTAAATTATTTAATTAGATTAAATGTGCTTTTATACATTGGTAAATAAAAGAGATTAAATTAAATAGTACCCCTTTTTGTGATTAGTCGTTAAATCGATTTGTTTAATTTATTAACTTAGCAAGTTGGATTAAATGATCATTTCCAAATTGTAAATTAAATGTGTTTTATTGGGAAAAGTTTATTTGAAAGTAAAAATAAATAAATAAAATCTTTTCTTCTTCATTGACTTTTAAAAATGTAAATTGGAGTTTTAAATCTTTATCAACTTTGGAGAGAAAAGATTTTTGCATTTTAATTTTATGAAAAGGATTTCATTGGTTAAATTTTTTCTTTATAAAACCATATTCTTTCATGGGAATGGGAGAGGAGAAGTTTTGGAAGGAAAATTTGTGCATCATTGTTGAAGGAATTTATCCAATTGTGGGCGGAGCTCTTCTTTCAAACACATCCAGGGTAACTATTCAAGGTTGGAATTTGGTTTTTATACCTTTGTTTTTTAGAACTTTTTTTATTTGAAAAAAGTTCCTTGTGTGTGGGTGTTTGCATTCTCTATTTGAAAACTCTTCAATATTTTTTGTTAAAAAGGAAATGAGTGTTTAAATTTGGCATTGAATCCTGTTGTGTTTGGTTTCAAATCAATTTCTTGTTTGGAGGAAAAAGAAATGGTTTCAGATTAGTTTTGTGAATCTTTTTTTTTTTTTCAATAAAAGTGGAAGACCACTAACTTTATTAATTACAATTTTTTTATACACAAACCTGGTTCAAAGAGTATCGGTAGGAAAGAACCAAGCAAAGAAAACATTTGGTCTTTCTCATAAAAAGTCTCTGTGGAAAGATAATACAATTGATTACATTTCAAGTAGAGAAGTGAAAAACCCAAACCAGCGCCAATTCATCCCCAAAAAACCATAAAGGCCAACAAAGCTAGTTACAAAGATAGTACCCAACCCCCAAAATATGAGATGCATATAAAAAATTGTCAAAGAAGAAGCCAAGCAAATGAACATCAGCAGAGAAGAAACTAAGTACTAGAACCCTCGTCTGGAGGGGACAAAGGCTAGGAAGCACCTTCATTCTAATTATCCAGGGCAACCACCTGTAGAGGCACAACTACACTCAAAAGAGACATAACTGCCTTCATTGAATCAAGGAGGAAATGTATACCTAAAAACACATTAACAGTCATAGCCAAAATATTTTGAGAAACATGATCTAAAAAAGCTACAAGAGCAAGCATTGTGTCATCATATAGGTTAGAAATCAAACCACCTCTTAAAACTGAAAGTAATTCATAGTGCCAGCCACTAGATAGTAATTCAAACCAAGATACAAAACCACCATAAGGAAAAGTGTCAAGCTCAAAATGATAAGAAGACAAAGCATTATCCAAATTAGAAGCAGAATAAAGAGAGGGATGAAAGTATGCATCCAATCATGCCCGAACCAAAAAGCATCCAAGAGCAAATCCATACACACAATAATAAAACAAGAAGCAACTTCAGCAAGGAAAATATTAGTATTCTCCACCAACCACCGTCTACCCACCACCTTACGAAAAGCAAGAGAAAACTCCGAAGAATGAATTTTAAATAGTCTGCCAAGCTTCTCACCATCAAAAGCATGAGGATCTTGAAAATCACACTGCTTAACATGCAAAGAAATTCTATAACCAGCAGCCTCCATCACAAGAAAACCACAATGAAAAATAAGAAACACAGTAGAATGTCACGAGCATATAAAAAAGAATTGAGACATCATTAATAAGGAATCTTATCACACAAGTGGATGGAGAATGACCCAAGTGTAATAAAAATGATATAAGTTCAGAGATCTGCACAAGCTAAATCACAGAACACCGTACCAACAAGCATACACAGACCGCCACCTCAGAGGAAAACAATCAATAAGCATCATTAATGAGAAAGCATAACTCCCACAGCCATTGAAAGATTTTTCGCACGAGCCATATCCCCAACACTGTGCCAACAAGCACACACAAGCCGCCACATCAGAGAACAATAAACATAAGCAATGCCAAATAACAGACGTGCAAGCTGCCACTACTGAGGACTATAATCATTAAACCATACATATTAGCAAAGGTGTCGTGCAAGCATTCCAGTATAGACTATATTGAAAACTAGAAAAACTCATTTTTAAATATTTCTATGTGGAGTTAAATGTAAAAATTAGTTTACTTTTATAGTTTTGATTTGGGGAAAATTTATTAGTTGTTCAATTCCACCCCTTATGGGGTTATGCTGGCAAAATTTTGCCAAATTTGGTTGCCTGGGAGTGGAAATGTTGTTTTAAAAATTAAACCCCCTCTGTTAAATTGATCTCAGAAAAATTTTCTGAGTATGCTTGTTTTGAGACTTGAGCAATTTTTTGTTTTTGTTTTTAAAAAAGGATTTTAATTTTGCTATGTAATTTCTTTCTCAGAAAATTTATTTCTAAGTTCTTTGTTTTTACAGAGGATGACATTTTCTTTTGTTATTAAAAATAAAAAATTTAAAAATATTTTATATTATCGTGGTGCGTGGGGGAGCCATGGGCTCGACCCCACGGCACCACAGTGGGGAAGCGGTGTGCAGCACTTACCCCACTGTATGTGGGGAGCATTGTGCAAGCAACGCCTCTCTCATATGTGGGGTAAATAAAAAAAGTTTTTTTTTTTATTATCAATTTTAATTATATATATATATAAATGAAAGTTTATTAATTAAAATAATTTTAATATTTTTATTGAAGTTTTTATTTTTTAATTTTTTTATAATGGTAGTGAAAGAAAAATATATTTATATGGATACTGGTTGTTTTGAATATTTTTATATTAAATAAATGTGGTTTTCCTTTATGGACTAATTATCTATTGTATTGAACAATTTTAAATAGATAGTTATCGAATTAATTTAATCGAAATTGTTACTATTGTAATTGTGGAAATTGATTTAATAATTTAACTTTTGTCCAAACTTAGAATTATAGTGAACTTGGTCAAATGAGATCGATAGAAAACAACATAAACTAATTTCTCATATATTTATATTATGATGTTTTTCATGTTTGCCTATTTGATTGGCTCCTGAATGAGTTGTGCAAATCATTAAGTTAGTTGTTTAAGCAATCTATTTCTGTTGATTTTCTGTACTGGTCTTGTATCGTGATTTGAGTGTATTCTTCAGTTATCTCAACCTAAATGTTAGGGTTGTGTGACCAAGTGAACTATTATTGTGTCTGAACTCTTTGAGCTTGTGTGATATTGTGTGTCATACCCTAGGGCTCAGTTGGGTTTGTAGTTTCGTAAGGAAGAGTGGCTTTCGATTGGGGTTTGCACCCAAAGTGGTTAGCAGGGTAACCCATCGAGAGTTTGCTTAAGTAATTGATAACTTAATAATATTTAGGGGGCTTGGTAGATGAAACACTAAATAAGATAATTATGCCTCCCTCATGGTTGAGTGCTAGTACAGACTCAGGATGCAGCAAGAAGGCCTAGAATGGAAAACCAACAACCTTGTCCTCACGAAAGGATTGTTGGGTCCACATCACACTTCGATGGGGTGGGGGGTTGAGGAGAGGTTTCCAGGATAACCCATGATGGGGGTCAAGACCTATGGAGGCCTACTAGGATAACCATACAAAGTTGTGTGATGATACTCTTCCCTTATAGTCACTAGTGTGTAGTCTTGTTGTTTTCACCTGATTTAATGTGGAATGATGTTTTGCGAGTTTACTTCTTGTGATTCATTTTGATGTTGTGAGTTCGATCATGTGTGTGTGCATACGTATAGGTTGCTAGTGGGCCTTAGTGTTATCTCCTAGCACGAAGGGGTGGTTCTTTTGAGCCACATGGTTTGATGGTAGTTCCACTTTCCATCGGTATCGTGTTTGCTTCCTTCTTGCGAAGGTTGTCCTTGTAGGTGTTCCAGTTGCTCTTTGGTCTTGATCATCTCCTTGTTCCAGTTGGATTTCCTTTGTACTCCTTGGATTTATTATTGTACCTATTTGAACCTTATGAGTTCAGTTGTATCATTTGTATTATTATGCCTTCTTGGCATGTTGTAAACTATGTAATTCATTATATGATCTTTTATTTAATTCTTATGTTAACCTATAACTTAGATGCAATGTATTTAAGATATTATAAGTTGATAGATTTTGTAATGGTAATTATGGGGTTATTGAATGAATTATTGTAGTAAACTTGATGTATGTAATCATTAGTATGTAATGAAATCAAATGCCAGTATATAATTTTAAGCACGTCTAATTCAGTTCTTTAATTGAATATCATTGCTATGTATTATGGATAGTTAACATGCATCTTAAGTGGATTAGTGAATGTTATGCTTTCAGTTTCCTTTTATAGTAATCTTCGTTATAAATCCTTTAGGAATATGGTTAAGTCTTCCGCTTGTGTAATTAATCAGTGCAATGTTATAACTTAATGCACCTTAATGATATGTTATGTTTAAAAATACAAAATTATTTCCGCTTTTATTCCTATGTTTTATTGTGATCCTTTAGGGTTTCTTGGTGGGGCACTACAACTGTATTCATGATAGAGACAATGTCATACCACTCATTACGATCATGATATGACATTGTGATTCTCTCTCACTTGCCTGATTATCTATGGTATATGCGATTGTATATGTTTTCTTGTGGAGATTGGTGGTTGCAGGATTGCAGGTACTAGACGTTGACTCCACCTAGTCTCACAGGTCTGAGCGTGTCTTTATCTCAATGGAAAGTTGATCAAAGGTGACATGAGTTCCTTCTACACACTCTAGGCTTAAGCTGATACCCTTGTCAGTCTAGTGTCTTGGCGTGAGTCATCTTGTTAGCATCTTGTGATGTGTTGCTCAACCCTATGTCGAGTTGCCTTGTGGTGTTATGATTATTTAATTAATTAATTGATTAATAATTAATTAATATAGTTTATTAATATTAAAGTTAGTTTAATGGATGACATTATTATTATTTGGGTTTTTTAATGCTTAATTCATAGATTTATATTTAATTAGTGCTTTTATATTATTATTATTTTATGGATTAATGTTTATTTGGATATTTATTATTTGGGATTTTGATTTATTGTTTTATTATTTTATATTATTTTGCCTCGAGTTGGGGTATGGTTGGTAAGAAATATTATACTTTCGATTATTTTGATTGGTGGAGATTATTGCATATTTTTTAATAAAATATTATTTATTTGGTTTTCTGAGGATTGTCGTGGGTTGGCTTGCTGGAAGAATTGTTTTTACATTTTTTGAAGAATTCTCGGGTTGGATTTTCACTTGGATTTTGGCTTAGCTTGGCAAGTTGTGGATTGGATTTTCTCTTCTTCAAATTTTCTTGTCCATAACTTCTACATTTCCAGGTTGGTTGAAATTCTCTCTCTATGCATTTGAGTTGAAAAAATTACCTACATTGTGCTTGTGAAAAGATTGTATGTAGGTATAGGAGTTGAGATTTGTTGTTTGGTTGTTAATCATATATATATATATATATGAATAAATGTTTGATTTATATTGGGAAGTCAGGTCATTTGTGTTGTCGTGGATGGCTTTTGTACCCCTCTCCATAGTGAATTGTTGTGATTTTCTGTGAAATTCTGCATGTCTAGAAGTCTCTATTGTCTTGCCTTTGTTGTATGTGTTTGAATTTCATGTTAGTCATTTGTTTAGTTGAATGAGAAAGCTTTGATTTATTAGCCCTATGTGCCAAGAAGTCTCTGGACTTTTCATTTTCGGAGTTGCTTCTTGTGCTTGTTGTAGGAGCTTGTGTTAAGCTTATCTTTGATTATTTTCATTATTTGTGTATTTATTTGGTTTGGTGTCATTTTATGCCCATTTTGGATCGAATTTAGTATCATTTGATATACTTAGTGTTTTTCTCGGTGATGTCATAAAATTAAGTTTTCATCTCTGAGTCTATTTTTGCCTTGTCTCAAATGCACTCTAGGATTTAATATATACCCTATTATATATCTTAAATGCACTATTATGTTACCCAAAAGTGTTTCCCTTCTTAATATAAGCACTTCTAGACTGGTCAAATGCACTGCAGGAATTGTCAAAGGCACTATTCTACTCAGTATATGTGCTAATTCACCTTTTGAATGTGTTGTTTCCTTGAGCATATGCACTAAACTGTTGATTATAAGTGTTGCAGTAACTTTTTATATGCACTGCGTAAACCTATAAATGTGTTATTCTTCTCAATTTGTTGCTTTTGGTTATTTTGGCATTTTGTGTTGAGTTTTCTTGATGTGTTCTTTGTACTAGGGGCTATTTTTGATATCATTATGGTTTTTTTAATTTTATTTTTTTTTAAGCAAAAAGTGGCGATCACTTGATATATTAATATTTATAAAACCTAGTTCGAGAGCTCATTAGAGAAAAAACTAGGAGGAAAACTCTAAATCCTGGCTCGAGTACAAATGCAGAAAACCAAACCTACGCTATATAGGGTCAAGTCACCCAATATTACAAAAAATGTTTCATCAAAATATACATGTTTTTGATATGTATAATTTGATATAATATATCAAAATAAAAAAATTATCAAAAACAGTCAAAATTAAGGAGCCATATCGGCTGCCAACAAATTTCCTTTTACATCGAATCTAAGACATATTCTTGGCAACAAAAAACAAAGAGCCAGAGCTATCTTTTTACTCTTCCATAGCTGAATCACCTAGGATTTGATTTTCGAGGGCATTGAAGGCTGAAGTATCATCATCCCATCGCACCAGCTCTACTTCTTCTTAAGGGCGATGAATGACCTCCCAGATATTGACCTTTGTGGGTTGTCATGACCTTACTTCCCTCATTGGATTCGATGCAATATTTTCCCACTCCTCTGCCACTTCGAGCTGTGAGAAACTATTAGTCCATCCCGAGGTCACATCATGCAAAGGTGCATTAAGGTCTGGCACCCTTTCTCTAGTCCATCCCCTTTCCTCGGGTTGCAAAATTGCCATTCTAGGATCAACATTTTCTAACTCCATCATCACCGTAAGAGCCCCAACTTTAATCATGACTCTGTACACAATGTGCTCGTCCAATTGTCTACCAAATTTTTGTGGGCCATTCTTCACATGGCGGAATTTTTTCCTTTCGAGGGCATGCTTGATTTGGTCATAAAGCACCATGTATGCATGACTAGATTGGATGAAATGTCATGGAAACAGACCCCCTAAAAGAGTCGACCCCTGCTACAGATTATAACTGGCCAAAGCTTCATAGAACTTGGTAGATTCAAGCACATCCTGCCTTACCAACTTAAAAAACACTATTTCGAGCAAAGGGATCGATTGCAAAAGATCAAGAGCATTGGATAGAAAAGACCTAAGAATTTGATAGGGAAATAAAATTCTTTTGGCTTGAGGGGACAATATCTCCTCACCAATGAAATCTTTAACTGCTCTCCTTAGTTGCGGGTTTTGCAGATGGAATAGTTGGTCGAGGTCCACATCATCAATGTGGCCATGGAATGTTGTAGAGGGCTCTTTAATACGCACTCGAACTCAGTCATTCCATGGCATGTATTCCTAGTGCAATTGCCTGCAACCTTCGCAAGAAAAATTCTCCATTTTTCTACTCACTGAATTGCTTCAAACTTCAAACACTTCGGCTAATAATTGTGAATTACGTAGCAAGTTTCCTTTTATAAACAAAAACTAGCTTGCCACACAAAAATAGGTTCCGGAAGGATTGCATTAAGGCAATCTATGTATTGCAATAAATAGTCAGTCTATAAAAATCTAACTCGAGATTTCTTGCATCAACATGTGATAGTAGCGCAGCTGAGAGAGTGTGTGAGAAGCCAAAAATCTCCTTTCCCCGTGTGAAATGACATCATCAAAATCTCAGAGTACTCACACTGACCTTTCATTCATACCATCTGCAGGCTACATTTAAATGGATACATGTGAGTGTCCTATCAGTCATACAATTTGCAGACTTCATATTAAGTGCATACATGCAAGTACTCTTTGAGGTATAATTTGGAATTAAAGTGCTATAATTTCCTTTTGTACCAATTCAAGCAATTTGGGGTATGAAGACAATTTGATGGGAGATGTAACAGACTCAACTAAAATGCCATCACAACCCATATTTGCTAATTTGTCAGCTACGGAATTGCCTTCCCTTAATGTGTGGCTAACCATGTAATATGTAAATGTCTCAAGTAAATCCCAAATACACTTTAAAACATATGATAAATGCCAAGTCTTAGATCTTTTCAATGTAATTGCATTGATGAGAACTAATGAGTCCCCTTCTAAATGTATGTTGGAGAGACCGCATTTCCTTGCTAACACCAGGTCGGCTAGTAAGGCATTTGCCTCTACCAAATTGTTGGTACCCGAGGGGATAGGAGACGCTTGGAAAGAACACATTTTTCCATAATGATCTCGAATGCAAACTCCAATTCCCGACTTCCCTGGATTTCCATAGGAAGAGCCATCAAAGTTGATCTTAAAGAAATTAGGTGTAGGGGGTAACCATTTTATGGAAGACTAATCTTTAACATGAGCTAAAGACCAATTCAGAGGAATCCCTATTGGTGTAATAATACCATTCCATGATTTTGCAATTACCTTATCCCACTTGGTAAATGACTGAATGTCCTTGGAATTAGAGAGAGAAGAATTTATAATTTCTGCAATTGAATTTTCCAACTTGGCCAGAACTCATTCTAGGGAAGAGGATTCTTTTCTGAAAATTCTTTTATTTCTCTCCCACCAGATGGCCCAAATGATGAGAGCAGGAGCACATTTCCAAATGCCTGAGAAAGTTGAAGATAAAAATAGAAGAGGCCAAGAGTTAAACATATCCCAAAGTGATTTCGGGAAGGGCATAAGAACTTGGAGTTTATTCATGATGAAGAACCAGCATTGAGAAACAAAAGTGCAGTGTAAAAATAAGTGATCAATTGATCCTTCTTCTAAGCCACAAAGCACACAATTAAAAACTTGTGAAATGCCCAATTTTACTAGTCTATTTGTTGTTAGGATTCTTTTGTTCAATGTTAACCATGCAAAACAACCTGCTTTTGGTAGAAAAATATCATTCCAATAGAATGAGTATGCCCAACTACTCACCTTACTGCTACAACCCTGTTGTGTGGCTTTGCATCCTTCTTTAATTGAATACTACCCTAATTTAGAAGTTGCCCAAACTATTCCATCTTCACTATTAGACATGAGAACTGTCCTATTCAAGAAGATATTTTCCAAGGAAGAAGATTGTTGATTGGATATTGGAAGAAGAGTTGGGTCTTTCCATATTGTTTTACCTGAAAACATTTCTACAGTGGAAACATAGTCACTCAATTTTGTACCCCAGTGAGCTATAGCTATATTCATAATATCTTCCATATTATCCATTTGATCAATTAGAGGATGCCCACACCATGAGTCTGTCCAAAAGTTAACACTGAAACCATTATTGACTTCCCATGTAATAAACTTAGTTACTAGATTTCCTGAATCCGTCATAAAATTCCAAATAGCTGACCCTTTTGGAGGATCCAAAATTGTCAAAACTCTAGATGGTCGATTGTTGTCCAAATATTTAGCTTGCATGATTTGAAACCATTTGGAAGTAGGATTAGTATACAATTTCCAAATCAGTTTTCCTCCAAAAGCCTTATTGTGATGTTTTAGATTATGAAGACCTACTCATCCTTGGGACTTTTGAAATGACATATTTTCCAGAGAGACTAAGGAGATTTTCCTTTCATTTGTCATATTACTATTCAATAGAAAATCTCTTACAAGTTTCTCTAACTATTGAATGACAAATGAAGGTGCTTTGAGAAAAGACATGTAGTAGTTCAGTATTGCTGTTAACATTGTCTTTATAAGAAGAATTCTACCAAATAATGATAGCCACCTTACTTTCCATGTTGAGATTCATGCCTTGATTCTTCCAATAACAGCAGACCAATAAGAAGATTTGTTTGTCCCCATAAAGAAAGGAATACCAAGGTAAGAAGATGGCAATTGATCCATTGGGAAGTCCAAAATCTTGGATATTTTTAGTGAAAAAATTGGATTTGTATTGAAAATGAAAATCTTAGACTTAGCAACATTAATTTTCTAACCTGAAGTTGATGAATATACTTCCAAAGTTTGCTTAATGTGCCTAGCTTCTTTTAGACAAGACTTACCAAATAATAATGTGTCATCAACAAAAAGAGAGTGAGTAACTGCTATTAAAGTACCTAGGAGACTAGCTCCATGCCAAAGCCCTTTTGATGACTGAAGATTAATGTTTCTGCTAAAGGCATCTGCCATGAGAATGAAAAGAAAAGGTGATAAAGGGTCACCTTGTCTTACTCCCTATGTACCCTGAAAAAACCTTGAGGGATGTCCATTTATTAGAATCGAAAAGTGAGCACCTGAGACACAAGTTTTGATCCATTTGCACCATTTGTCTAAAAAAGCCAAATTTAGGTAATACCTTAAAGAGAAACTCCCACTTAACCCTATCATAAGCTTTCATCATATCAAGTTTGACAATAAAATTTGCTTGTTGATTTTCATGGATAGAATGTAAAACCTCATGTGCTACTAAATCCCCTTCCATAGTCTCCCTTCCTAGAACAAAGCCCCCTTGTTCTTGTGAGATGATCTTAGGTATGAGATAATGCAGTCTAAGGTAAATGGCCTTAGTAACTATCTTATAGATCATGTTATAGAGTGAAATAGGTATGAACTCTGCAAATGTTGATGGAGAGGATGTTTATGGAATAAGAGCAATATTTATTGCATTGAAACTTTTTAACATTGCACCCCTTTTTCTGGATTCTTCCATTACTGCCAAAAGGTTTATCCCTATCACATCCCAACACTTTTGGAAGAAGAGAGAAGTGAACCCATCCGGGCCTAGAGCTTTATCCAGGGAAAGAGAGAATACCACTTTGTGGACTTCCCCTGAAGTGAAAGGGGCCAGTAAGACTCTATTATCCAGGTCAGTGATTAAAGGGGGGATAGACTATAGTAATTGCTCAACTTTATCATTCCAAGAAGAATCTAAAATAGAAGGTACAGGGGCTAAAAGATTCTTAAAAAACCTAACTCCTTCATCTTGAATATCTGCCAAATTTTCAATCAATACCCCTGTGTCTGCATGCTTGATTGAGAATATAACATTTGATGCTTTTGTTTGTTTTGTGGATGCATGAAAAAAAAAATTGTTCTTATCTCCCTGCTTCAGCCAAAGCTCTCTTGACTTTTGTCTCCAATATTCTTCTTCTCTCTTACAAACCTCTTCCCACTCACTTTGAAGACCCCTCTGTGTAGAGTGCAAAAGTTGATCCAATCCCTTGGAAATAATATTTTGGTTAACTTCTTCCAACTGTTGTTCAATGATTTTTTTTATGCAAATACATTCTTGAAGACCTTTCCATTCCACTCTTTTGTGTTAATCTTAATAAACTAAAGTTTCTTAAAGAATTGGTGCATATTTACTCCTCTACATTTAGGGGCAGATACCCACCACTGCCTTAATAACTCCTGAAAGTGTGGATGTCTAAACCACATACGCTCAAATTTAAAAGAAGAACCAAAGCAAGGCATCGGATTCTGATTTTGTCATTCAAGTGCAATTTAAACTGGAAAATGGTCTAATTCTGAAATAGGAAGAATTTCTAAGAAACAACTAAACTATTTGAGTCACCATTCCAAAGGTATAAAAAACCTATCAAGTCTCTCTGCAATCTGAAGAATACCTGATCTCCTATTAGTCCAAGTGAAGAGACCATTATTGGGAATCACATCCAATAAGTTGTTTTCTGTGGTAAAGTTTAGAAAATCCTGCATAGTTCGTGGAGGTGGGCAGATTCCTCCTTGCTTCTCCTTATGAGACAAAACTGCATTAAAATCTCCCCCTATGATAAAATTTTGTTCTTCTTCTTGTTGGAGCAATTGAGTCAGTTTATCCCATAGATCTTTCTTTTCCTGAGAGGGGGTAGGACCATACACATTGAATAACATAAAGGTCATATCATAACATACTACTTTCAGCATTTGCTAATTATGATCTTGATCTAATAGGTGAACTTGAACTCTTTTAGGGTTCCATAATGTGAGCAATCCTCCTGAGGCCCCAACACCTTGCATATGGGCAGATCCAAATTGTGTCCATTTAGCCACTGTTTTGTGATACATTTCCTCTGATAACTTTGTTTCTTGAAGTATGTAGATGTTGGCCTTTGTAGAATCAAGATGAAGCTTAATTCTACCTATTCAGATTGGATATTTTTATGATATGAGCTCAAAGAAGATGATGTGTGCCTTGTTGTTGATGATTATATTGTTTATGGCTTCAACGAGATGAGTGTTCCTTGCTATTGAGGATTGCATTGACTATGGCTGATCAAGAGGGTTTATGCCTTGCTCTTGTTTATTGATTATTGATGAGGCCCTTGGTTTATATGTTGGTATTATGGATTTTGGCTATTGATTAGATTTGCATATCGATATGTATCCTTGTATGGATGTTATTGTGGAATATATATTTGTATGAGCCTCCTTGTTGATTTTATTGTATGTGGTTAACATAAGGTCTAAGAACATGGTTAGGGGGAGTGGTCTTCCACGTGATGACCAAGGTCATGAGAGAATAGGTTGTCAAGAGGTTCCTTGTAAGGATTCTTAGAGTCTATATCACCAAGAACACATTGGAGGTTTTATTGATTTAAACAAGTGATAACCATAATAATTAATTAGATGGGTTGGGTAATTAGGATTCATCTAAACAAGATAATGAAAGAATATTTTGGTGCCCCACCTCGTAGTCCTTGAGTGGAGACTTGGGATGAGCATGGGAAGATCACGGAGATGACATAATCGCACTCCCTTGATTCTCTCATAGGTTGAGATAGTTCAACTTGTCTATCAGGATGACGGGTGGAGATCCCGAAGTATATATATTTCCCTTTTATGTGAGGATAGCATGTGATGACACTCTTCCCTACATGTGTCCTTGTTCCTTATGCCATGGTTGTTGATTGGCCTCTGGGATTTTTATGCTTTTGATTTAGCCTTGTGATGTGATTTGGTTTATCGTATATGTGATTTCTTTTTAGTTGTGATTGTTGTCTTGTTGGGGTCTCTTTGGTTGTTAGTTGTCAGCCTAGGTCTAGAGTGTGTGTGGGACCTTGTGTCATTCTTTGTAGCATGGGGGGTGGTTCCTTATGGTTCACATGGTTGGGTGGTTTGATGCCTTCTTCCAATGGGATGTTCTTCGTTGGATGCTCTTGAGTGTGGATGTGGATTCTTATTTATTTAGCTTATGGATGGAAACTTGGAGCAGATTGATGTATTATAATTCATGTGGCATTTACATTAGTAGGATTCATGAGATAGTTGTATTTGTAGACTAAGAATCAAGTATCTTGATGTAATAGGTTGTGATTGTGATTATTGTAATATAACATTTTGTTGTAAATTATTGTTGAATCTATATTGAATCTTGGATATTGATTATTTATGGAAATAAGGACTTGGATTCATGATTGAATAAAAGATGTCATTGAATTATGTTGTATGTGTATGTTTATCATTACCTACAGAAATGGATTAGCTATGTAGTAGGTGATGTTTAGTAGTGGAATAATGTTGTCATGATAATGAATAAGAAAATGGGAATTAGGAACATTTGGATTAGTGTTCTTAAAATGAATCTAAGGGGATTAATGGCATTTGTATTATATTTAAATATACTCATGGTAGTTAAATTAATGGATGATCTCTTATGCCTTCATATCCCCAGGATTAAAGTTGAAACATCGAGACACCTTCAAATACACACATATCTATATGTCGACCTGGCATATCATAGCTAGGAGTGTCTAAAGTGTTATATTAAGTAATGGCGTTGAGATACCCTAGGGAATGTTAATTGATGAGCTATATTTATTTCCACTTGTGTATTGTTTTCATATGATTATCATATGATTATCATATGATTATGATTTAAATTGATTATGTGCAAATCTAGTAGATGGATGTTTAATGCATATGAGTATTTAAGCTATATGTGTTTCATTAGTTGATGATTTAAAATAAAATAATCTCTACTTGCATTTTAGTTGGTTATGTTTCTCTAGGGTATTTTGGCAGGCATTACACATCTCTAGACCTAGACTTATGTATCAAGGGTTCATTCCCAATGACCCTGCTTACATATCCCTTCACGGGAATCCAGAGGATTCTTAGTTCACCCAAAGTATTAGAGGGAGATATTTCACTCCTCTTGTATGAGATCCTTGTGTTGCAAATGTGAAGTTGCTTGATATTTCAGTATGGTTGCCATTGATGTCAATGTACTGATTATGTGTTTCATCATTTGGTTTTCCTCTACATTTATAATTTGTTGCAAATGTATTCATGATGTGTTGGCATGTTGTTGGATATTGCCTTGAGATACTACTCGAGTGTTTTGGTGGTCCAAAAGTTGTGCTCTGGAAGTTTATGCAGTGATGATAATGATTTTCTAGTAGAGTTTGCAGAGTTCTGCATTGCTCCGCATTTTTGGTTCTCCAATTACGTTTTTGGATTTATGATAGTCATGTATGAATATTTGTTATTATAATTTGGCACATGTTGATGTGATTTAGAAATGTATTTTTGGCTATGTTCTTTCCTGGTCTGGTCGACTCCAGATGCTCTATCATATCCTTCCAATATTCCCAATTTCATAGAGAGTGTCTCAAGCACATATCTTATAAACACATGTTGACTAGCTCATACATATTGTCGTGCATGTGAAGTGTATACCTATTCCTGCAACACAAAATACTCAATAGATCATTACAAGCATGGTTAATGAATTTAAAGCAAAGAAAAATAAACCATAGTTAATCGATCTATTGCCTCCTAGTAAATGCGAGTATGAATTTTGCTCTCAGATCTAGTCATGCAAATTCCAGTGACTTGACTACACTTAAATGGAGGATTTAAATGATAAATGATGCATTTAAGCTATCAATGATAATGATTAAGCTACATGATTCCATGAATACGCTAGAAAATAAGCTAGATTTAAGCTAAAATTGAGCATGATGACAATGCGTAAATGATATTGCTAATAGCTATATGACTATAGTAACTATTCTTGAATGCAAATGAGATGGGATGATTATTGCTCCAAAATGAGGTCTATTTATAGGATTTCCAAGGCCAGGGGTGAGGTGGCGGGAATCAACAGTCAAGATTGAGTCTAAAGATATCAATGGTGAAATTGGAGGAGGTTGGAAAAGAGGTTGGATGAAATGGAACATTTGTCATCTCTATGGTGACAAGTGTCAAGAAGCTTCTAGAAGAGGTTGGATGAAAGGGAACATTTGCCATCTCTATGGTGACAAGTGTCAAGAGACTTTTCTCATGAGAGAGAAATTGTCTAAGGAGAGGGGACATGGTGGTTAGGATGTGCAAGCTAAGATGGGGTTAATTAGACCCAAGGTTAGATGGAATGAGTTAGGTTTAGAAGGGGTTAGGTTAGGTGGTTAGAAGTTAGGAGAATTTGAATTTAAAAATTCAAATAATAGGAAAAGACTAATTAATCTCAACAACTCATAATTGATTTGTTTTAATTAATTATGGGATTTAGAAGAAATTAATTTGATGATGAATTTGATTGGGGGAATTAATTAATTAAAGGGGATTATGAAAATGAACTTATTAAATAAATCCTTAGATTTATTAATAAGTAGCTGAAAGGGGGAATTTAATCAAATTGCTTAGTGAATTCAATTAAATTAGGAAGGGGGATTAATTAAATAATTGCTTATTTAATCAATTATCTTCAGACCATTTTTAGGTGTATACACATATCACATACATATTTTCTAGCTGTAGCATACATCACTTATACATAATAACTAGCTCATACATATCACACACATATTGACTAGCTCTAGCATACATCACTTATACATAGTGACTAGCTCCAATTTATGTCACACATACATAGTGAGAGACTGACACGTCCATAATGCATAACTATCACTCGCCCTTAGTGCAACCTATATAAAAGGAATGTTGATGCATTGCACACTGCACCATGGGTCACATTCCTTTCCCCACTCTTCTCCACCAATGAGCAAGTGGAAACAAGATTTGATGCATCCCATACTACATTGAATGCTAGTCATCACCCTAAGAAGTTCATAAAAACCAATTCCACATCAAGATATATGCCCAAATTATACAAGGGTTGGCCCAATTATTACTTACTTATTCTTGATTAGAAATTCCCTTCCCTATAGTCCATTGGATGGCTAAGAAATAAGGACATCCATCGTTAGCATGCAATTGGCCCCTAGGCTGACATGCTCCTGGCAGAATTTGTCCCCAACCCTAGATCAATGCGGTGTATCCCTTGCCTAAATGTAACTGATGGTAACCATCTGCTAACTAGGTTGTATGGATGATAGTCTACCAGCATAGTATGCTCCTTGATTGTTGTCAATCTCAAGAGGATAATATTATCTTATATGGGTCATAGTATTTATTATTTGGTGATCACCTCGGATAGAGAGGACTAGTATATGTGCTAGAGGAATACAATCCTCTAACTATGCCCTCATAGGGTCTGAACTCTATTCATTGTCATAAAAGTCAATGCATGTACTTGGCTTAGCACTAGAACTAGAAGAGAGGTTCCTAATTTAGAATAAGTAAATCATAATCAAGATAGGTCTAGGAGTATATGTGTAAAGTCTTATTGTTTAGGATTCAATTTCACATGGATCCAACACAAGATGGCATCTACTCAGTAGGTAACCAAACCGGCTATAATGTGGTCTACCCTTTTGCTTTATCAACTCATCATTCAAAAACATGATATATATATTAAGTACAAGTTAGAAGGCTTTCTTAACTCTTTCATAATCTTCTAATGCCTTTTCAGCCTCATCTAAAATCGATTTAGGAGGAAAGGTCGACAAGTTAGGAACAACCCCGAACCTTGGAGTTATCCCCTCTAGACCCTACCCCTACGGACTTGAGGTCATAGGGGCATCCTTCTCCTAAGGACCACCTACATTCTCACTTCCAAATGGATCAAAGTCACATGTAGTTCTCCTAACATGGTCTCTCTCAAGTACCTATGCACCAATTTCCTCATAATCAAGATTTTAATAGTTAATAACACAACAACAGTGAAAAATCATAACTTAGCCCCTACTTTACCAACCTATACTATAACACTTCCCTTTAAAGCTATTGAGGTTATGACTCAAGTCCTTTTGTTATCCTAAACCAAACTAAACACCCAAAAGTTGGTTTTATCAACCTAAGGCTAAAATCATAACTCGACCCGAAATTACCTAAGTTTCCACAAACCCACAAGAAGACACTACTATTCTATATTCCCCTAATAGATTTAATATGGATATTCCTCTAACCTAAGGGTCAATAGATATCTCTCGATCATATAAAAACCTTTACCCTAGTACCCAAATACCCTTCTAGAATTATTTAGCATATATTTTGTTGCACTAACAAGGAGTATAAAATGACATAAAGGAACTCAATTAACCTATTGCCACTCCAATAGAATTTCCCAAATGGTCTGTAATTATAAGCATCTTGATATTTTCCCCATATAACATTACGTCTAAGATTTCCAATATCACAAGTGTCTAAAATCTCATAGATCTTATAATGTAGGTTTATCCTTGTTTTATCCATGATTCCTACATACACATACCATCATCCCACAACCATAGTATGCTTCTCTAGTTCCCACAGTAGTTAGCTTATCAAGGTTATGGTACAAGTAAGAGGTCAATAAATATCATGTAATCATAATATCATAATAATGCAAAAATAATGCAAAGGTCCCAATAAGGCTCCTAGTTGGGTCCCACTTCTATGTGGTTTGATAATATTGTGTATCATAATAATATCCTAACAAAATAACATAAAATCCTTTTTAATCTCAAAAGACACCCAACAATGTTTATAAACTTCCATTACGAATTATCAATATTCGACTCCTACAGTCTTGAGACAATTGACAACATTATGCACATCTCTTCATATAAAGGTATATATTTCATAATATTAGATATCATGATAATCTTAATATCTTGGTTTCAATTTACTATTCTTATCATAGCCTGATTCTCAGATTAGATAATTTTGTGCTTGACACATAATTAAATGATTTTTGTAATCGTGAATAACATGGTAGGATATCCACCATATCATAATATGTTCTTGATATAATTACCAATGTAGAGAACTTGAGTCTAAGCACATCCAATAACCCTATACTTGGATTTATTAAACAAAACCCATATTGTATACCATTTTATAGTCTTCAAAACTATTATCTTCAAGATAAGTATGTCATGTATACTATAGTATATTATCCAACTATATGGAGGCATACATCAGTAATGTTATACTCGTTATAAGTGATTATTGCCAACATCATTCTCCCAATAAGTGAAAACACTATATTAATTAGGTATTAATATGAAGTTATACCATGATAATGATGATGAGGATAATAATAATAAACTCTTTATCTTATTATTTTAATTACTAAATTGTGCAAACGCATATTATCATAACTCATGATTATGTCCAACTAGATAAAGTTTAATAATTAACAATTATAGAGTTAATACCAATCCACACCATGCTTAATTTTCTATGCATCATAATTTCATTTTAGACACGAACTTATGGTTAGTTATGCATGGTTGAAATAAACATAATGTCAATGTTTATCCCAAGGGGAGAATATGTTACATTTATCAATGCCAACATGTATGATAACCATTGTATCATCTTAGGTGGAGGCTAATTCTATAGGGGATCGCATATCTTTATATTTATCTCAACTTACATTGATATATGTTTCATAACCAATCTTATCAACTAGAACTCAAGATTCATTTCTACTAAGTTTTATACAATTAGTTAGTAATTATGTTGGAATCAAATCCTTCCTATTGGAAATCATGGTTCTACAATTTCTCATAGTACCACTATCATACTACATCTAATGATATTCTCTATTTAACTCTTTAGTTTCTCTTAATAGGTGTGCTATCTTAACTAGCAATTTTGAGCATCTTAGAGAATTCGCCTCTATTTTACATTTCAAAATTATATTATCATTACTCTTTCATTTGGTTTTGTTGGGATAAGAATAGATGTTTTGTTCATTTCAAGGAATCTGAAGTTTAAGAAACCCTTCCTACATAATTCCTTTCACTCATTTCTATGCCAAGGTAAATTTACACAAATCATAACAATTAAACATTTTAAACAAATAAAACTGATAAGGAATAAAAAAATTCTTGCCTTGTCTCGAACTGACCCAATTTAAATATTTGCCCTAGTTTTATAGTTTTAATTTTGAAATGATATGTTTTTTCTAAGCTTGTAAGTGTAAGGTTGTTTGTTTATTTTCACATTTCAATTGAAATATATTTTCAAAGATAATAGAAATATGTTACATCCCATGTGTGCCCTATTTGTTTTTATGCTACATCTATGCCATGTTGTTTTTGCCCTAGTTATTTTCTGTTATATTTACGCGATGTTAATTGTGCCCTAGGTGTTTCATGTTATAATTGAGTAATGATGCCCTAGATGTTTATGTTATAATTGAATAATGTTAATTGTGCTCAGTATAATGAAATGATGACTCATAATTGTTAAATTGATATTTTGGTATTTAACGTGAGGAAATTTAAGATGTTTTATTTCTGTTAATAATATTTTTGAAATGTTAGAGTTATGACAAGATTTAAGGCTAACTATTTGAATTGGCCAAGTGTGTGTAGGAGTTCATCATCCTCTGAGAAGGTAGGGGACTATCATCAAGTTGGAGGTAATGAAAGATAACTTATGCCATCTGAAAACCCTGACCGTAAGTTGAGTTAAGTTGCCTTTCTTTGATCATGTTTTTGTCAACCTGTTGTATCAGGTAACCCTATTTTGGTCTGAATACGTGTTTAGGGTTTTGCATCTTAAGTCTTGGAATAGGTATTTCAAGATAAGTTATTATTAATTCACTTATTAATATTATTATTTTATTTCCTTTTTATAGTAATTAAAATTAATATTGCAATTGGAACCAACTCGTATATGTATACGAAAGTACATATATGTATGTAATCAAGATGAATATGTTTGTATATGTGCTCGCACAGATATGTACATGGCATATATAAATTCATATAAATATATACATATATGTGTTTTAATGCTAATGTTTAGCAACAAAAGTTTTGTTTTTTTAATTCATAAGTTGATGATACTATTATGGCCTTGATATAAAAGCTAAGTTGAGGAAGAGGCTTTGATATTTGTAATGGATTATTTTAATCATCCATGGGGTGTACATAATCTTATTTTGGCATTAATCCATGTATCGAATGGCTTGGTTATAATATAAACTCAATACTTTTAACGGTGCAGCTAAATATTTTATTGCCTCATATTATTAGCATTTCATGGAATTTATGGAGTAATTGAACTATCATGTTTTTCTTGTGATATAGAATGCATTCAATTTTATATGAAATAAAAGCTGAAAGGTTTTGGGCGATTCTTCCAGAAATTTCTAAGGATGAAGAAAACATCTTTGGCATGACTATTATCTTCACTGGGAAGAAACAAAGGTTTGAAATGGGATTGCAAAAAAAATGAGGGAGAAATGGAGAAATGGGATTGAAATATATGGCATTGGGCATTACTCAGGAGAGTTTACGAAAGGTGGAAGCTCTGCAATTATTGTCATTTTTCTTCATTTAGCTGAACGGTTATCATTCCTCATAGAGATCAAAGGGGGTTACGGAAGTGGAAGGGTTTCATAGGAAACACAATCAAATTGGGTCTCACCAAATCTTATAGGTCATGTTGCATTATCCAACATAGAAAAGATTGAGTTTACATTCTTTCTTTCTGAATTTAAAAATTAAGGAAAGAATTTTAGATACCTATTGTTTACTTTCATATATAGTATGATTATGTATTGAGTTTTCGGATAAAAAGAGAATATGTACTTTCTTTTTGTTAATTTCAGTTGTATAACCTTTCTTGTTTAAAGAAATTTAGGTTCATTGTGAAATAAGCAAAATGGTTGTAGCTTATGTTATCAATAAGAAAATACAACCCCACACCATACCTTTTCATGTTTGGCTGTGATTATTTTTCTTTTGTGAAAGAAGAGTACATCACACTCAACATTATGAAGTATGGTTGTGAGTGCATTTTTGATAGCCGAGATTTATAAAACACAGGGCATAATTATGTATGACTAGGAGGAATTCTTGATAGTTGGAAAATATAAAAGTATGCGCTTATAGTGAACAGTTGAGAGTAACTCCTTATCAGCAGATAAATAATACATACTATGAAAGCTACAGTATGGTAGTGTATTTATTGTATAGTTGTATATTACACTATATCTGTATATATATAGTATAGTTGGGTATCTGCAGTATGGTTGTGCAATTTCAATATGGCAGAATTTAGTTCTTAAATTAAATTGGAAATATCCTTAGGGTTTAATTTAATCAAGTAATTGTGAATGAAAATTATCCAACAGCAGGGATATGTATCTGTATATATGTGTGTGTGTCTCGACGGTGATGGGCAACTCAATGGTTGATGTGGTTGTACCAATTAAGGGGCTTGCTGGTTGAAACTAAATCCCAATAATTCTTAATAACTTCTTCTTCTTTTTTATGATTTAAGATTCTCCTGGAAATAAATTGCAAAAAGATAGGGAAACAAGAAAATAACACTGAAACCAATTCAATAACAACTTAATGAACTACTCAATTAGTACCCTGCAATCCAAAAAACATCAAATATTATCCACATAAGCATTCAATAACGGACCTCCAATAAACCTGCAAAGTCCGCAACCTCACATATCCATGGAAAGAATATCACCACAATATCGTCTATCCTAGTAATTCTCATACACCACTTACATGCACATTATGATTCATAAAGCAATAAATAGAAGATTAGAAAAAGTTGTTGATTTTAAACAATAGACATTACCAAACTGCAAAGAACAAACTTATAGCACATATGCATAGATCAGGCAATCTATAAGTTGCTTCTTGTATTAACTCCAAAGAATGTATCACAAAAAATTCTCAAATTCATAACAATCTGCAAAAATAATCTAGAATCTCTAAGTGGGACTCAAATCATCAATTTGTGGACCCTTACAAATGAATCGAACTCAATTTATAGAGTTTTATGTCCTACTTTCTAGGAAATAAACCTAATCTAAATTAAGAACTAAAAAGCTAGGAGTTGCAGTTGACTTGCAAGTCTCTACCTCTATACTCCAGTTAACTATTACGAAACAGAGACTGGGTGAGCACTACGAAGACCGTGCTGCATCAGCTAGGCTTTCTTTGTCATGCAAAATTTTGCTCAAAAACTGAAGCGTGAGTTGGAGGCGCAGTTGAAGTCCCAGTCGGGTGGTCATGCAAAAACTTCTTTTAAAAGTCATGCTATTATTAGCAACTATACATTTATCTTTCACTTCTTTTTATAGAATTTATAATTACTGATGATACATGCAATCACTTTGCTAGGAGGATCAGTAACATGTTTGATTCTGAACTTGTACTTTTTCAGAATTTCCTCTGCATTATTTCTTTCACTTTCTAACTCCTCTATTGTATCTGCAACCTGTTGACACTGGTTATCAAATATGTATACATGTCCATTAATGCAACACTAAACTGAGCCGGAGCTGCAAAATCTTGGGCCTCATATGCATCCCACTGGTGGAGTAATTGATCTTCCTCCATACCTCTCGCATTGGTTATTCCAAGCCCAAAAACTCCTAATAACTATCATTCAAAATTCTTTTACTTTTCCACTACCTCAAGGAGGGGAGACTGAATATCTG
Source organism: Cryptomeria japonica (assembly GCF_030272615.1). Taxonomy (NCBI): domain Eukaryota; kingdom Viridiplantae; phylum Streptophyta; class Pinopsida; order Cupressales; family Cupressaceae; genus Cryptomeria; species Cryptomeria japonica. The sequence continues at coordinate 265,912,644 of NC_081410.1, forward strand.
TTATATCCATCACATACTGTTGAAGCATTTCAATCTTCAACTCCAAAATGTATACGTAGGATTAAAAAAAATATAGTTGTCTCCACCCAAGAGGTCCTCCCTTATTATCTCTTCTTCCCCAAGACTCAAAACTTTATTCAAGACCCGAAACTGCTTGCCAAAAGTGTTAAGCTTTTGCTCCCACTGCTGAGAACAAGAAGCTAATGCTCGTCCAACTTGCATGGCCTTCTTATATTCCTTCATGGTGTGCTACAAAAATAGTCTAATTTTAGAGGCATTTATTTGTGCCTGTGACTTTGTCGTGGCAGCCACCTGTCTTACCTCAACCAATGCTTTTATATCTCCCTCTAGGAGTGATGAGGTTGGAGGTAAATTACCACTTACACAAGTATCTAAGGGCTTTCCCATCTCTACCAACAACTGCTTATATTGTTCCAGTTGTGCCTTGACCTCTGAATGGGAGGTATGTTCTTTTTCTATTCGGCCCCTAATGATACTAGTAGCCAATTCCAATGTATATAATTATCCCCACTTAGTCTTCTTACCCAGTCTTATTTGTGATACTTGGTACTTTGGAGAGCTCTGACCTTCTGCTTGTGTAGGAACTGCTACATCTACAATCACCTCACCAGAACCTATTTTTGATAAATGATGTAAGGTCTTGGGCTTCTTTGTTTTCCTTGGTTCTTTAGTGATTGTATGTTGTACTGTAACTTTTGGTAGCACTACTTTCCTTTTCTTTTTCTCAAAGATGAAGTTTAACCATTGTGGCACATCCTTATCTTTTTCACCTTCGTGGGGCATGATGCCAGCGGTCACTACGTGCACATCTAGTTGCTCCTCTGCTTCATCTTTCTCCTCTTCTTCTGTATGCTTAGGGTCTTGGGGTGAAGCAATTTGACAGGGCAAGCTAGCTTGGAGAGTAGTATCAACATTCAACAGTTGTTGCTTATGTAACTCCCCTAACGTATCATTGATTTCTTCTTCAAACGTCTTTCCATCTTTATCCATTTCATCCATACCTTGCTTGGCGGAAATCTCTTTCAGTAAATATTCTTGGTCTTGTGGAGTTAAAACCAACCTTTCATCCTGTGAATCTTTAAACTCATTTCGTCCCTTCTCTCCCCCAAGTGACTGTTGTTCCATAGGTTGCTCATCTTCTTGGTCAAAATCTAATTCGATGTTATGGACACTTACTATTTTTGTGGTAGGTCTTAACACCTATGTCATGGGAGGTACTATTGTTGTTACAAAAATATCAGTTGGTGGTGGCATAGGGGCAGTAGCAGCTGAGGTCAAAATTTGAACTTGCCCTACGGCAGTAGACGGAGGTGGAGTGGGTGTACTTGTCATATCAGGAGGAGGAGGTTGTGCACTTTCATCTACTATCCCTTGTTCATCTTCCTCCTGAGTTCCCTCTCCTAGCATTTGTCCGATTTTTGTCCTCACAAAATGTACCTCTGCTAGTGGCACAACTCCAAGCCCTTTTTTTACTCCAAAATGTACAACCTTTTTCAAAAGTTTAGACAACCTCATTTGTTCTTTGACTTTCTTCAATAATTCCTTAGTACTTTCTTCGGGTTCGACGGTTTCATCTGGATCAGTTGATGTGTTCTTTCGAGAGTTGTACCTTGTCTTACAGGCTTACTCCTTATAACCCCTTGACTGGGGAACACCTTAAGTCGATTCCTTTTTCTTCCCTTTCGAAGTGCTTGGCCTAACCCTCAAACTTAGCCATTGCCTAGTTCTATCTATAACAATTAAGTTACTTTGTCTATATCTATATCGTCCTATGTTGACCACCTTATTGGAGAGAGAGACTTCTTGTCAGTTTCTTGCTCCTTATATAAAGAATCTAATAATTCGCCATCATCCCTTAGTTCTTTAGGGAGATTGGTCTCTATTTCAAAATTCCTTATTTGTGTTACTGACACCCTATAATAATTATTTTCTCTAACTTCAAAACTATCTTGGAGGTTTTCCCAAAAATCCTCCAATCTAGACTTATGCCCCTCATATGCCTTTGGCATTATTTGCTTTAGCTTTTCGTAGGGATCATAGTACTCCCTTGCATAATTAAATTCTTTAAGCTTTAAATCCTAAAGTTCCTGCTCTGTTGTCTTTGTTACCTAAATCTTGGAACAAGAGAAGTAACCAATAGAAACTGAAAAATTTATACCCACCTTGTGTTTCGAAGATAAAAGTGATTGACGGTCATGCATCTACCTTACATATTCTAACAATATAATGCGATCATTGTAGTATCGCGGCAACAACATAAGGTTCCCTACGAATCCACTAACCTTGATATATGTAGAGCCATGGTTCCGAATGAACCAACATGCCCATTCCCTGATGATTGCCATTGCTTCTTGGCTTATTCTATAACATGTATCAGCTATGAGTTTGATGATGACAGGGAAAAGGAAGGTATCTTTTATTCTTTTAAAATGTGTCTTTGAGTTGTTTAGAGGGAGATGTGAGTAATACTCCCACACCTTCTGCTGCCCTTCCTCATTGCCTAGTTGGCCCTCTATTTGCAACCCTGGGAATTAGCCTGCTCGGGTAGCTACCCAGATAACATAGGAGGTAAAGAATAATTTCTTCATTTGATGCACCTCCTTCATCTGCTTATGTATGTTGTCAGAAAGAATTTGGGCCCAGTCAAAGTATTGTTTCCCTAATAGTATAGTTGTCATAAAATGGAATATCCAAGGATGGAAGTGTCAGCAATCTAACTTCCCAAAGGCCTTGCTCAGCATGATGTTTGAGTCTCATTGTGGCTTCTTGAAATCTGCCCTCAAAATTTTTGTGGCCTTTATCCCTATCTTGCTCTCCTCTTCCAACCAATTCTCATTTATATTCCTCTGGTTTGAAGCAATATTCTTATTCCATACCCCAGCAGCTTCTTCCTCTGTAGTCAAGAGTACTTCATCCCTCGTAGGGATGCCAAACACAAATCCTAGCATATCCGCTGATAAATCAATCACAGTTCTACCCTGATTGTCTGTACACTTTATGGTGTTTACATTGTAGAACTACACAACGGTCATAATGAATTCAAGGGCTTGGACCCATTGCAGAAAAATGGTTGCTTCCACCATACCTGATCTTTTGCTCCTCCTCAGAGGGGCCTCTGGCCTTGGTCTGTCCAATTGTGTTTTGATATCTTCTAACTCGATATACCCCACCTTTGTATCTGTCACCCATTTTATTTGGTCATCCAACTTTGAAACATAGGCCTGCCCTTGATATTGATATTTCATGGTTATAGGAAGCTTGTCCAACTCCTTGCCTCTCCTACTGGAGGTTGGGTCCATATAAATTCTCTGATCTGTAAGAAATAATAACAAATTAGTCCATTGTATATTTAAAAATATCAATAACATCATCCACTTCGGGACTCCGAGTATCCGAGGTTTCAGGGTGGATAATTTCCTTTAAAACAACTGACTTCGGAACTCCTAGGTTCCAGGGTTCTGAGGTTAGCATAGGCTTAAAAAATAAGTCTGAAGCTCGGGGTTCCGGGTGGATAAAACAAATGGAGTCCAGAACTCCGGGGTTTTGGGGTTCCGGGATGGACGGGAAAAGTTGACTTCGAGATTTCGGGGTAGTTCAATTGAGTGCCAAAAAGATGTTTTGGAACTCCAAGACTCCAAGGTTTCGAGGTTAAAATAATGGCCAAATAAGAAAAGAACTTCGAAACTCTGGGATTCTGAGGTTCCGAGGTTGGGGGTAGTTCACTCATAGGTTTTGAGATGATCCAGAACTCTTGAGTTTTGGGAAACTGGGATAAAAGCATGACCCTAAAAGGATCAACCTCGAGACTCCAGGATTCTGGGGTTCCGAGGTGAAGAAAACTACCCAGCCCAGAACTCCAGGGGTCTGAGGTTCTGAGGTTTATGAGAACTACCAAGCCCGGAACTCTAGGGGTCTAGGGTTCTGGGGTTTGGAAAATCTAGGGCACGCGAAAAGAACAAAACATGCAAAACGAGGAAAGCAAAAAGGAAAATCTAAGCTAAAAAATAAAAGATCTAAACATGAAAACACAAGGAAGGAGAAAAATCTACCAACCTAGTGGGAGAAAACATGTGAAAACTCAGCAACACGGAGGCACGAAGTCGGGAGGTCACAATTGGAAGGTTTGAAAAACTTGACTACACAAATGAACTTAGAAAAGTTTGTTAATCCTATTTATACCCCCCGAACTTTGTTCGTAGAGTCACCTTAAACAAGACCTCGAGAGTCTGGGGTTCTGGACTTCAAAGGTGAAAGCTAAAAAACACAAACAGACCTTGGGACTCCAGGGTTTTGGGGTTGCCAAGACAACACAACTTCGAGACTCTAGGATTCTGGGGTTACGAAGTGACTAACAACAAAACATGAAGAACTCAGGATTTCAGGGTTTCGGAGTCCCAAGGCTTCAAGGATAAAAAGAGACAAGGCACGACTCTGGGACTCCAGGGATCCAAGGTTCCGAGGTCGTGACAAACATAACAAACAAAAACCTACCTCAGAACTCTAGGGTTCCGGGGTCAAAACATAACCAAAAAAAACACCTACTTCGGGACTCTGGGATTTTGGGGTAGGACTTCAAAAACAAACAAAGGACTTCTCGGCACTCTGGGGTTCCGAAGTTCCGAGGTGTCCAGGTAGAAACTAAAAAAACCAAAGCTATAGAAAGTAGAAAAAGGGACCTATATTTTCAAGACAAGGAAACTAATGGGGTTAGGTATGCAGGGTATAATAAATGATGACTATCTGGGAAAAATGACTCTAGGCATTTTAGAACTTCAAAATCTCTAGTGTAACCTGACGCCTAAGGCTACTATCATTCAAAAGGATGTATAAGAGCGAAAAGATGAGCGAACCAATGAAAAAATAGCCAAGTCCAGAACAGAACAAGATTAACTCTTAAGTGTGTGCGCATGATTTATTACTCCATCATTTTCAATAATGAAGACAAACAAAGGAAATTGAGCCCAAACTACGTAGGTGAAATCAACCAATGTGTTTCAAGCAAGGCCATCTTGGGCATATCTTTATTGCTAGTGGGGCATCTATAGCCCTGACAGAGATACATCTGGTTCCCGTCAAGCAGCGCTCCACTGCCAGCCAGGCATCCATAGCCCTGATGGAGATTGCTTGAAACACCTGAGTTTAGTTGCTTTAAGTGGGTCGCTTCTTTTTTCTTTCTTTTCTTCTCTATCTTCTTTTTTTTTAAAACATCATGGAATATAGAGGGGCTATCTCTTTCATAACCTTTAAGCAACTTTCAAACATTGAAGTCCGATTACTGGGTTGGGAACCACGGTGGACAACGTGAAACCTCCTGACTTCTGAATTTTCACTAAGAAATAAGTTCATCTGATATCTTACAAAAAATTTTGATGTATCTTAGTGTGATGGTAGTACTGAGTAGTCAAGTTAGCCTTTTCCAATTGAGAGTCAAAAACTCAAATCATATTTAAACTATTATATACAAGCTTGGACGAGTGTAGACAAAGGTTTCAAAATTAAGCAAACAATAATAAAATTATTAAGAGAAAAGAGTCAAAGTCTCTCAAAATTTGGCAAACTATCATGCAAAGAACACCTACCCTTTAGAATCCTTGAGAATAAACATGTATCCTGACACAACAAAATGGAAGCAAATGAAACAAGACAAACAAACAAACAAAAATAGAAAAGGAAACAGACATGCAGCAAAAACAAAAACACGCAAACTCAAACAAACAAACAAACAAAGAAAACAAAAACAACTAAACTACTATAGTACAACAATTCGAGCTTCACTGTCGATTAATCAAAATAGTGCTCGAGGAACTAACCAGTGACGAGCAATGGTACAAGTTCTCCAGTCAAAAAGCTTAACCTAAAAGTGTTCTCTCCTAAAATTTCGGCAATCTAGTAAGGACCTAACCACAACCTTTCAAACTTATGGTGATCGCCCTTCTTCTCCTTGGCCTTATCTCATAACATAACTAGTTCAGAGATCCGAAAGGCTTTCACCTTGGCTCTTTTGTCAAACCATCGCTTAACAACTCCTTGATTCTTAGCAAAGTGTTGTACGGTATTAATCCTTTTCTCATCAAGTTTTAATAGATTTAGGAGACGAACTTCTACCTGATCCTTAATTTCAAGTTCTTTCATTAGCTCGAGGAAAGGCCTTTGTAAATTTATCAGGAAAACAGGAGTTTGGCCATAAACAAGGTAATACAGAGAAGTTCCCAGGACGGCTTTAATTCTGGTTCGATCAGCCCATAAGGCATATCTCAACTGATTGTGCCAATCCCTGGGATTTTTCTCAAGTAGCTTTTTAATTACATCTAAGATATTCTTATTCATGGATTCAGCTACTCCATTACCTTGCGGATAGTAATTGGACGATAATTTCAATATCACTTTATACTCATATGACCATTGCATCAATTGTGCAGAAGTAAAAGTCGGGTTGTTGTCACATACCAGAGCAAATGGCATACCAAACCTGGTGACGATGTATTCTTCAATGAATTTTAGAACAACCTCCACAGTAGCATCTCTACATGTTATGGCCTCCGTGCATCGGGTGCAGTAGTAATCTGTTGCTGTGAGAATGAACTTATGTCTTGCAGATTAATTAGGATTAATGCAATCTATGAAATCCAATGCCCATTGGGCAAACAATATTACCTCAAACACTGGTTGGAGAGGCATGGCAGGATTCCTCTCTCTGGAAGTTGTGGTTTGGCATGTATGACAATGACGAACATGCTCATGAGTATCTTTATAAATACTAGGCCAGTAATATCTAGCCTTCAAAATCTGATGTGCAGTGGCATTTGTTGACCCATCACTTGTACCATACTTCCCATCGAATTCCTCGATCATTTTACTGGCTTCCAAATGATCAAGACATCTAAGGTAAATACCTTTGTAGTTCTTCCTATAAAGTGTTGAATCCTTGATCATATAATTGGTAGTTTTGACCCTTAAATCTTGTCTTTGCATGGTTGTCAACCCCTTAGGACACTTGTTATTCAGCAAGATAAAAACCAAATTTATTTACCATGGGTCCTGAGTAAATGACTACAACATATATTACTGGCATTAGATTTGAGGGATATCAGTTACCATAGCTTGAGACAAACCCTAGCCTCTAACTAACTTCATTGGATGCATCTCTTGATAAAACTCTTGTAAAATAGCCATCCATGTCCCTAGGCATTCTCCTTTCTCTGATTGCATAAGTAGTGACTTAACTGCTTGATAAGGTACAATTGCATAGATTTTACTCCTCAAGATATAATGTTTGCATTTCTTGACTGCTCTTACTAAAGCAAAAGCATGTTTCTGAAGAGAAAAATATCTCACCTCAGCACTCTTAAAAGAGGAGCTCATGAATGTGATGGGTTTCTCGTCTCTTGCTTGCCTCTTTTTCCAAACAGCCGCACCTGAATGCAATGAAGCAAAAGAATATATATAAAATGGCAAAGTATAGTCAGGACTAGTTAATACAGGAGCTTCAGCAATTGACTTCTTGATCTGGGCGAAAGTCTCTTTTGCTTCAGTGGTCCATTCAATCTTAGCATCCTTCTTCATCATTTCATTTAATTGCTTGACTATCTCTTCAAACCTAGTGATAAATTTTCTAACAAAACTAATCTTCCCGAAGAAAGATCTCATCTCCTTTTTACTTTCAGGGAATTGCAATTTTAACAATGCATCTACTCGATCTAGGTCTATAGATATCCCTCTTCTAGAGATTACATGACCAAGGAGCTTCCCTTTAGCCACCCCAAATACACACTTCTTGGGGTTAAGGGATATCCCATATCTTCAGCATCTTTCCAGAACTTTACGAAGGTGGTTCGGGGGATCTCCTCTAACTTTGAAAAATTTAGTAAAGTCATCCATATATATAATAATACATTTGCCAATCAGGTCTTTGAAAGTCATATCCATTGCTCTCTGGAATGTTGCTCCAACATTAATTAATCCAAATGGCATCCTTCGGTATGCATAAGTTCCCAACTTCATAGTAAACGTTGTTTTCATGTGGTCTTCATGGTTCACCAAAACTTGGTTATATTCAGAATAACCATCTAGGAATGACATCATCTGTGAACCATTAACGATTTGTAATACCACATCTAAGGAAGGGAGTGGGTAATTATCATTTTCTGACGCCTTATTGAGGTTACGAAATTTAGCACAAAGTCGAATCTCTCCATTCTTTTTTCTTACTAGCACCAGGTTGGCAACCCAAGTGGAGTGACGTACCGGGAAAATAATCCTAGTAGCGAGAAGCTTTTGAACTTCCTTGAAAATCAAGGGTTCTATCAATGAATTAATTGATCGCTGCTTTTGTCTAAATAGTTTTATATTGGGTTTCAAAGGTATAACATGAGTGATGATTTATGTATTGAAAGTTTTTAGATCTTTGTATCCCTATGCTATAACATTAATGTACTCTTTCAAGATTTGCAGAATTTTCTCTCTTTCATTGGGAGTACAAATCTTCCCAATGTACACTAACTTTTCTTGACCTTCTGGACCAATATTATGTGGTTCATATTTCCCAGCATCTAAATCCATTGTCAATTTCTCTTTTACCCTAGGACCGGAATCAAAAAGCCTCTCTAGAATGACCATACCTTTGGGAATAACGTTTGTAGGCAAATTTAGGATTTCTTCATCACCCCCTTCATCAAGATCATCTTATCTATCATTCTCATCAATGAGTTGCTCTTCAAAAGCCCCTGAATTAGCAAGAAAAGATAGAATGTATGTGTCATCCTTGAAGACTTGAATGTGTTTGATGTTATTGAGTACAGCAGGTGTGGAGACCAACTTTACGGAAAATCTCTTCAAAGGAGATTGACTCACTAGTTCTAGTGTGCTTGTTGCTACAGCCAATGCATCTGATATTTCATTTACTTTCCTGTGCACTAGCTGGATATTGAAAGCATCAAAATCCTCAACCAACCCCCAATACTCTATTCCTATATGTTTCTAACCTTTTGTCGTGACATGCATATTGTCTTCTTACTTGCTTAACCACCAATTTGGAATCTCCTTGCACTCTTAAGCATTTGGCTCCCTTCTTATGAGCGAAGAGTAGTCATCTAATTAGGGCCTCATACTCAGTCATATTATTAGTGCAAGGGAATTGGAGTCAATAGGAGGCTAGAAAGGTTTTCCCTTTGGGACTTGTTAAGTCAACTTCTTCTCCACTGCCTTGCTTCGATCTAGACCCATCAAACTTTAGAAACCATATTTCATCTTTCAATTTATTTACATTCTTCGCCTTAGGATCAGTGATCAGATTAGTTTCTGAAAGTGGTTGTTGTCCCTTGAGTTCAAGGTCTTGCAACACCTAAGATTGTTCAATTACAGGTTCCAAGAGTACTTCAACGGTATTGGGAGTGGACTGCTCTATCTGAAGTTGTACGAGAGACTGAGTTTCTTCAATCTCCTGCTTGGGTGGAATATCCTCATTCTCTTGTTTACCAATCTCAACCATGAAGATCTCTTTGTTGCATTGTTCTTGCTGGGAAGTTTCTATTATAACATCCATTTTGGGGGGAATTACTTCCTCATGACTTGGAACTTTGATTTCTTTCACGCTGATGATGTAATCAGAGTCCTCACAAGGGATTGGGCTCATCAACTTTGTAACTTTGTTTTGGCACGGGATATAGGATAATTCATAATGTTCTTGATGATGTATCCTACACCATTGTGGGAGTAACAAATCATGCATTTTGATATCATCTCCTAATAGGCACATCCCTTGTTTCATTCTTGCGATAAAGTCTTTAATCCTTTCTTTATGCTCTGCCATATCAATTTGGTAGGACTAAGAAACTATAGGTGCAGAAAAAGTGAGAATTTCATTTACTCTATAGAGTCCTGGACTTACTTCAGCATATACCACCTCATAGAGAGCTCCATAATCTATGACCAACTTCTTCAACTTGGGTTCACTATGAATTTCGATATGGTTACTCACTCCCTTCCATGGAAGCCATAAATATGTAAAACAAGCTAAGAAGTAGCCTCCCAAAGTTTTTGACCAATCTCTATTGAGAAGCATCCCATATACTTCAAGAATATCAACCACTTGAATGTCGATGTAACAGTATATGCGGGGATCAGCACCCAACTGGATATACACATCTTTTAATTCTCCAATTACATTCACCTCAGTCTTGTTCAATTGTACAACTTTATTGTTTGCACGCACCAGGTTGAGACCAAGCTTCTAACATATAGAATAAGGCATTACATTTCTGGAAGCACCTGAATCTACCAAACAGTTATGCAGATTCTTTCCACGTATCTTCAAACTAAGGTGGGTTTTCCATGGCATCATTACTGATATTGGCATTGACCTCATTCAAGACAGCCATCTTAACCTCGTTGCTCTGAGACTCCAGTAGTTCTAACTTCTTAAGGAGAGCCTTCTTTTGTTCAGGGCAATATCTCAATACCTCCATTAGGGACATAGTGGTGGCAGTCCTCTCCATCTCCTTGGTAACATCAAAAGATCCTTTCAAAACATATTCTTGCCCTTGAATTTTTCTAGGATGTGCTCCTTGAAAAGCTTGAGGAGGGGGAGGATTATTACTTGCATTCGCATCAGGAGGTACAAATCCACCCTTTGGGGGAGGTGGTTATGTTAATGGAGCCTTGCCTTGAATCCTAAGGTTGTAATTATTTATGGTCTAAAAGGCTTGAGCATCATAGACATACAGTTCACCTTCAGCTTCTACTTGAAACTCTTTACATAGGAACATGTCAACCAACATTGTTGTATTAACCTTCTGTAGTTCCTCATTAGAGAACCCTGTAGGTTGAGAATCAGCTTGAGCGATCCTTATGATCTTTTCGAACTGGGCGCAATTAACCTTAGAATGTGATGTTGTATCATGCAACCTACACCAATTAGTTAGTAAAACTCATATCAGCCAGGTTAACACTTTGTGTATTATTTGGGTTGTCTCTTGCATCAGGATGATCATGGTTCACCCCACCATTTCTTGGACCCGTGTTCCATTGCCTATTGTATGACTTGTTGTTATACCTTTGGTTTTGGTTTTGATTGTTATAATTTCACTGATTATTGTATGATTGGGGTTGGTTGTACCCTCCCAGAGGATTCATCTTCAATTGACTCAAATTTGAAGTAACTTGTGAAATCATCCTCTTTAATGCTTCCACTTCAGTGGATATGTGTGATCATTGACTCTTAGGCATCATAGTTGGGGGTTGGTTTGTTGCGTGGGAATTACCAAATTGTTGATTTTCCCCTTGTACTTGACCAACATATTGTGTTTGAGTAGGAGCGGTATTGGTATTAGTCTGCCAAGTTAAAGCTTGAGCAGCAAACTATTGATTAGCCTAAGGCTTAGAGGCATAGATTGGTTTTAGGTACATTGTTGGGGCTCCTATAGGTAAAGGCGATGGTACCCCAGGGAGCTGGTTATAGTTCCCTTGATTCACTCCTATGGGTAAGTTGTATCCAATTCCCCTTTGTGTTTGGTTCAACTCATGATTCATGTTGATTTCCAACGCATAGACCTTCGCCAGGGTAATCCTTTGATCTTCGAGGACACTCTTTTTGATAAACATAGCGGTCCATGGGTCAATAGCTCTCAGATATGAGTCAATTCCTATGTTGGTTGCTACCTGGTAAGGATCCTGTAACCTCTTATATGCCCTTTTAAATTTGGTATTAAAAGTTGTCAAAGGTTCATTTGGTGACTTCTTAAGAGAGGTAAATTGATGGTGCAATGTTCTAGGATCAACATACACTCAGAATTGATCAATAGAAGCTTTCTTCAAAACATCCCAGCCACTGATGGAATTCGATGCTAGAGTCAAATACCAATTATATTCATTCTCCCCAAGTGAATATGGGAAGAGTCTACATACCACATCTTGGTGTTCGATGTTGTTACGAATGACTGCATCTTTGAATGCTTCAATATGCTCATTAGCCATCCTAGCCCCCAAATAGTAGACTTTACTGCAAAATTTATCTAAGTTTCTAGGTAGGTCATGTATACCCCCTCGTATAGTTCCTAATGGCATGTGGTCTTGGTAAAAGTAGGCCATTGCAAGTGGTGACAGTGGACATTCAGTCACAAAAGGTGCAGTGATGGGTTGAGGACTAAGGATCAGTTGATCTTCTATGTTGGGTTCAGATGACTAAACTGGTGAGGATGTTGAAGGTTGTCCCTTAGCTTTATTTCTCTTTTTCCTAGTCATAGGTCCTAACTCTACTAAGTTTCATGGAGAAGAGTTACTCCTAAGAACTTTATGAAACCTTTCAAGGGAAAAGATGATATACGATCCAGCTTAATACCTCAATTTCTTGGTTGTGTAGGTGGTTGTGGGTTTCCTTGTGCAAGAAGTTTCCTTTGTGCCTCTGCTTCTATATGTATACCTCTTTGCCTTTCATTGTCAAGGACTTGTCGTGCTTGCAACCAATCACTATGATTCCTTCTACTATCCCAAGCAAGATCATATAGTTGGGAAATAATGTCGGCTTGCTCGTAGTTGAGGTTAGGTTGTGTATATGTTAAAAGTCGGTCTCTTGGAAGTACCATGTGCGATTGAAAACTAAGGGGACTGATCAGGTCGTCCTTCTAGTGCCAGTTTCTGTTGATAATTGTTTTGACTCACTCACCAACAGTCAGGTAGTCAATATGAACACTCACCACCTCTCCTGAAAAGCAATAAGTTTTGGGGAATAGATCACTCCAAGGTCTCTATAGTTGGGTCTCGACGGTGATGGGAAGCTCAATGGTTGATGCAGTTGTACCTGTTAAGGGGCCTGCTAGTTGAAACTAAATCCCAATAAATTTGAATAACTTCTTTTTTTTCTTTTTATGATTTAAGATTCTCTTGGAAATAAATTACAAAAAGATAGGGAAACAAGAAAATAACACTGAAACTAATTCAATAACAACTTAATGAACTACTCAATTAGTACCCTGTAATCCAAAAATCATCAAATATTATCCAAATCAACATTCAATAACGAACCTCCAATAATCCTGCAAAGTTAACAACCTCACAAATTCATGGAAAGAATATCACCACAATATTGTCTATTCCAGTAATTCTCATACACCACTTACGTGCGCAGTATGATTCATAAAGCAATAAATAGAAGATCAAAACAAGTTGTTGATTTCAAACAATAGACATTATCAGACTGCAAAGAACAAACTCATAGCACATATGCATAGATCAGGAAATCTATAAGTTTCTACTTGTATTAACTCCAAAGAATGTATCACAAAAACCTCTCAAATTCATAACAATCTGCAAAAATAATCTAAAATCTCTAAGTGGGCCTCAAATCATCAATTTGTGGACCCTTACAAATGAATCAAACTCCTCAATTTATAGAGTTTTCTGCCCTACTTTCTAGGAAATAAGCCTTATCTAAATTAAGAACTAAAAATCTAGGAGTCGCAGTTGACTTGCAAGTCTCTGCCTCTATACTCTAGTTAACTATTATGAAACAGAGACTGGGTGAGCACTACGAAGACTGTGCTGCATGAGCCAAGCTTTCATAGTCATGCAAATTTTTTCTCAAAAACTGAAGCGTGAGTTGGAGGCGCGGTTGAAGTCCTAGTGGGGTGGTCATGCAAAAACTCCTTTTAAAAGTCATGCTATCATTAGAAACTATACATTTATCTTTCACTTATTTTTATAGGATTTATAAGTGTTGATGATACATGCAATCACTTCAGTAGGAGGATCAATAACATGTTTGATTTTGAACTTGTACTTTTTCAAAATTTCCTCCGCATTCTTTCTTTCACTTTCTAACTCCTCTATTGTCTCTGCAGCTTATTGACACTGGGTTATCAAATATGTATACATGTCCATTAAGGCAACACTAAACTGAGCTAGAGCTACAAAATGTTGGGCCTCATATGCATCCCACTGGTGGAGTACTTTATCTTCCTCCATACCTCCTACATTGGTTATTCCAAGCCCAAAAACTCCTAATAACTATCCTACAAAATTCTTGTACTTTTCCACTACCTCGAGGAGGGGAGACTGAATACTTGTTATATCCCCCACATACTATTAAAGAATTTCAATCTTCAACTCCAAAATGTATACGTAGGATTGCAATTTTTTATGGTTGTCTCCACCCAAGAGGTCCTCCCTTATTATCTCTTCTTCCCCAAGACTCAAAACTTTATTCAAGACCCGAAACTGCTTGCCAAAAGTGTTGAGCTTTTGCTCCCACTACTGAGAACAAGAAGCTAACGCTCATCCAACTTGCATGGCCTTCCTATATTCCTTCATGGTGTTCTGCAAAAATAGTCTAATTTTAGAGGCATTTATTTGTGCCCATGATTTTGTCATGGCAGCCATGTAATGCCCCGCCAGGACAACCCCGAAGGAATAAAACTAGAACACTAGATAAGAGTGCAAACAATTTTGTTTTTAAACTTTAATTAGTTTTATGATAAATTAAGTTAACATTAAGGTCAGATTACACAGCGTCAGACTTAACTAACACCTAAGGGGTTTCCCAATGTGGTTACTTGGTTCACCACTAACTCAACTCATGCTAATTACTCTGATTAAGTTGATTAACTTAATAACATAATTATACTTAATCAATGGTTAAATTTATTCGATAGGTTAAAATATAGATAACATGATTAAGTTCATTCATTGCAATTTAACCATACATTACATCCAACCTTAAATTAAAACATATGCCATACATTTAATTTCCATGCATACTTTGTTTGCATTATAAGATAATAAGTACTTTGCATTTCACTAAACCTACATTCTTCATGATCCATATTACGACATCTAATTAGATAACTTCATACATGCATTTAAGATTAATATCATCTAATCTACATTATACATTTTAACCATAATGCCATTCAAACATCCAAAATAAAAAGGAACCAGATGAACAAATACACCACACAACACCAAATTGATATCAGAGTTCACCCCTAATGGGCTACATCTTTGGGTCTGCTTCAATTGCAAGACCCCTTTAATAAATAATAGGGTGAAGAATACATAAGGTTCACATCAATTACATCCTGCCATCATGGCGTACAGAAACAAATAATATATATGACCCCATCATTACATCCTGCCATCAAGGTGTACAGAAACAAATATTACATATGAGCACATTGGTCCAAAAGATACAAGAATGATCCAAGAAGAAGAAAGAGGATTCATTTGAAACATGAAATGGAGCAAATACAAAAGAACAACTGAAGCACCAGCGAAACTATAAAATCCTCGCAATCCATCATAATCATCCCATGGTCTAACATGAATATCAGGTACTCTCAAAGGCATGAGCAATTAGATATGACTCCACAATAGTGCTCCTAGCAAAAACAACACAAACTGCACACTAGTGAACATAAGGGACGAGTGTCATCACATAGCTTGGTATGATTACCCTGGCAGGCCTCCATAGGTCTCAGCCCCCATCTATTGGGTTACCCTAGCAACCTTTCCTGAACCTCCATCCCTATCCAAGTCTCATGTGGACCCAACACATCCTTTCGTGAAGACAAGGTTGTTGATTTGCCATTCCAGGCCTTCACACTGCATCCTGAGTCTGTACTAGCACTCAACCCATGAGTGAGTCATAACTATCTTACTTAGTGTTTTTATCTAGCAATTCCCCTAATATACTATTAAGTTATCACTTATTTAGACACACTTTTGATGGATTACCCTACTACCACTTTGGGTGTGGCCCCCACTCGAAAGCCACTCTCTCGTATGACACTTAACCACAATCAAATGAACTCCCAAAACCAAGGTATACACAAGGACTAGTATATGGAGTTCAAGCAATAGAAAACCACTTGGACAAACAAGCCCTTGCACACAGGTAACCAACTGACGATTCTCTGACTAGAGACATGATCAGTTACAATCAACCACACGACAACAGCCAATGCTCGCAATTACGGGCATTACCAGTTACAAATCAATCACATGATTACAGCCAATGCTCGCAATTAAGGACTTGCCATCTTGTGAAATCAAATGTGAATACAGTAATTAAACACGCATTTTCATTAATCTATAATGACAATCATTTTTCCATTCCGTTTAAAATATAAGTCGGCCAAGGTTTTCTAATTCAACTATATTTCAATATACACCATAAAACCATATCAAAACCCCACAATAATTTTCAAACCAAAATCCCATTTATATAATTATATTTATATGTTATACATATAAAAATATAATTTAATTTATATATTAATTAACTAAAATTGATATTTATTTTTCAAAATAAAATCATCATTTCCATTCTTTTTCGAAATAAATTATCTAATCTCATCTTTTCCAAATCAACTATATACTTCCAAATATATGAAAATATAAATTTATAACTAATATTGATAATTATTTCCAAAATCAAATAATCATTTCCATTTTCTAAAAAAATAAAATAACTAATTTAACCTTTTTCCCAAGTCAAATATATTTCCTTGCATATACAAAACTAAATATTAATTTATATATATATATATATATATATATATATATATATATATATATATATATTCATTAAAAATTAATAATAAAAAAAAACTTTTTAAAGACATTAAATAATATTACAAACTTTATTTACTACCTTTTTTTGTTTTGAAAACCAAACCCCGCCACGTGGGTGTCCTCTCCCAATGGGAAGGTTGTTGTGGGGATCATGTCGTGGTCTCCCCACAACCTAGGTTGTGTGGAGACCACGTCATGGTCTCCACAACCATGGCCTCTCCCCATGGTTTGGGGAAGCCACAACTCTCCCCAACCATGGGTCGAGGGCCATGGTCCCTCAAATAAGCCGCCCCCTAATTTTATTTTATTTTTTTTAAATCTTTAAAAAAACAATTTCCCCTCTTTGTATGCATAGTCTCAGATCTTTTCCTGGGAAATTTCCGAGGGATAAATTTTCCCATAACACTTAAAATATTTTATTTTTTTTTACCATAAACTCCAAACACATAAAAACTCAAAAAATCTCTAAGAAAATGAAAGAGAATGTCATTCTTCTTTTGGAAAAATACCAGTCCACTGGGAAAATTTCACCAGCATAACCCCATACAGGGGTGAATTTGAACAATTTACACACATTAATCTAACCAATTTTTCCAAACACAAATTGATTTCTCATTTTTTTTTTTAAATGAAATTGAAAGCATTCATATGAAATTTTAAACCAAAAAACCCATTGTGAACAGCCACACCCAATTTCCATTTGAAATCCATTTGAGCAAACAAGAAATTGATTTGGAAGTGGGAAAAGAAATCAAGGAGGGTTTAAATTCGAAATTTAATTTCTACTCTTCCTATTCCATAAATTTAAGAGATTTTTCAAGCAAAACACACCCAGATTTCTTTCAAATCAAAATAGAATTTCTTTAGAAACCAAGAAATTAGACAAGAATCCTACCTCTATTAGCAATCCTGAAAGTGATTTGGTGAAGAGCCCAACTTGCAAGCTCAAGAGTTTCTTCCCACCAAAAATGCCCCAAAATTTTCCCATCCAAAACAACCCCCCTCAAATTTCATGAAAACCTAGGTTAAAAGGAAATTTTGACCTAAAATCTATTTTTAGGTTAAAATTATTTCTAGCCAAATTAAAAATCATTTCTAATTAAAATTTAACCTTCCTAAATGCTTTTCTTTTCTTCCTCATTTAATTTTCTCCAATAAATTAAAAGCTAACATTTCTATTTCAAAATGTTAATGAGGGTAAAATATTTTTATTTTCCAATTTCTAATTAACCTTTCTTTCAAAATACATATAAATGAATTAATTCAGAATTTAAAAATACAATAAATCAGATTAGCCAGAAATATGAATTAACTAGTTTGATTTATTGATTAATCATACAAAGGGGTCCTATTTAATTTAGTCTCTTTCATTTACGAATGCATAATAAACACATATAATCCAATTAAATACTTAAGATTTAATAATTAATTTTGTAAACGCATAACATAAATGTGTCAGTCCATGTTAGTATTCCAATAAAAATAACATTTAACCATCATAAGGAAGTAATGTGTAACAACATTCACTCAAACTTAAATCAAAGCATAACACATCCTAGCGTATTATCTGAATAGAATATTACAATATAATGTACCCACTAAAAATTCACCTGAAGTCAAACAGGGTTTAAAAGGTCTGATTAGGGCAGGGGTACTACAAGCCACCTGTCTTACCTCAACCAATGCTTTTATATCTCCCTCTGGGAGTGACGAGGCTGAAGGTAAATTACCACTTACACAAGTATCCAAGGGCTTGCCCATCTCTACCAACAACTGCTTATATTGTTCAAGTTGTGCCTTGACCTTTAAATGGGAGGTATGTTCTTTTTCTATTCAGCCCCTGATGACACTAGTAGCCAATTCCAACGTATATAATTATCCCCACTTAGTCTGCTTACCCAGTTTTATTTGTGATACTTGGTACTTTGCAGAGCTCTGACCTTCTGCTTGTGTAGGAACTGCTACATCTCCAATCACCTCACCAGAACCTATTCTTGATAAATGATGTACGGTCTTGGCCTTCTTTGTTTTCCTTGGTTCTTTAGTGATTGCTTGTTGTAATGTAACTTTTGGTAGCACTACTTTCCTTTTCTTTTTCTCAAAGATGAAGTTTAACCATTGTGGAACATCTTTACCTTTTTCACCTTCGTGGGGCACGATGTCAATGGTCACTACGTGCACATCTAGTTGCTCTTTTGCTTCATCTTTCTCCTCTTCTTCTGTATGCTTAGGGTCTTGGGGTGAAGCAATTTGACAGGGCAAGCTAGCTTGGAGAGCAGTATCAACATTCAACAGTTACTACTTATGTAACTCCCCTAACTTATCATTAATTTCTTCTTCAAACGTCTAGCCATCTTTATCCATTTCATCCATACCTTTCTTGGCAGAAATCTCTTTTAGTAAATCTTCTTGGTCCTATGGAGTTAAAACCAACCTTTCATCCTGTGAATCTTTAAACTCATTTCGTCCCTTCTCTCCCCCAAGCGACTGTTGTTCCATAGGTTTCTCATCTTCTTGGTCAGAATCTGATTCAATGTTATGGACACTTACTATTTGTGTGGTAGGTCCTCACACCTATGTCCTAGGAGGCATTGTTGTTGCAACAAAAATATCAGTTAGTGGTGGCATAGGGGCAGTAGCAGTTGAGGTCAAAATTGGAGCTTGCGTTGCGGCAGTAGACAGAGGCTGAGTGGGTACACTTGTCGTATCAGGAGGAGGAGGTTGTGCACTTTCATCTTCTTTCTCTTGTTCATCTTCCTCCTAAGTGCCCTCTCCTGGCATTTGTCCAATTATTGTCCTCGCAGGATGTACCTATGCCATTGGCACAACTCACAGGCCTTCTTTTACTCCAACATCTGCAGGATTTTTCAAAAGTTCAGACCTCCTCATTTGTTCTTTGAATTTATTCAATAATTCCTTAGTACTTTCTTCAGGTTCGGCAGTTTCATCTCGGTCAGTTGATGTGTTCTTTCAAGAGCTAGACCTTGTCTTACAGGCATACTCCTTATAACCCCTTGATTGGAGAACACCTGAAGTCGATTCCTTTTGCTTCCCTTTCGAAGCACTTGGCCTAACCCTCAAACTTAGCCACTGACTATTTCTATCTATAACAGTTTGAGTTACTCTATCTATATCTATATCCTTCTGTGCTGACCACCTTATTGGAGAGAGAGGCTTCTTGTCAATTTCTTGCTCCTTATATATAGAATCTAATAATTCACCATCATCCCTTAGTTCTTTAGGGAGATTGGTCTCTATTTCAAAATTCCTTATTCATGGTACTAACAACCTATAATAATTCTTTTCTCTAACTTCAAAATTGTCTTAGAGGTTTGCCCAAAAATCCTCCAATATAGACTTATGTCCCTCATATGCCTTTGGCATTATTTGCTTTAGCTTTCCATAGGGATTATAGTACTCCCTTGCATAATTAAATTCTTTAAGATTTAAATCTTGAAGTTCCTGCTCTGTTGTCTTTGCTACCTGAATCTTGGAACAAGAGAAGTAACCAACATAAACTGAAAAATCTATACCTATCTTGTGTTTTGAAGACAAAAGTGATAGAAGGCTGAGCATCTTCCTGACATATTCTAACAATATAATGCGACCATTGCAGTATCGCGGAAACAACATAGGGCTCCCTATGAATCCACTAACCCTGATATATGTAGAGCATTGGTTTTGAATGAACTAACATGCCCATTCCCTGATGATTGCCATTGCTTCTGGGATTATTCTATAACTCGTATCAACTATGAGTTTGATGATGACAGGGAAAAGGAAGGCATCATTTATTCTTTTAAAATGTTTCTTTGCATTGTTCAGAGAGAGTTGTCAGTAATATTCCCACACCTTCTTCTACCCTTCCTCATCGCCTAGTTGGCCCTCTATTTGCAACCCTAGGAATTGGCCTACTCGGGCAGCTACCCAGATAACATAGGAGGTAAATAAGAATTTCTTTGTTTGATGCACCTCCTTCATCTGCTTATGTATGTTGTCAGAAATAATTAGGGCCCAGACAAAGTATTGTTTCCCTATGAGTATAGTTGTCATAAAATGGAACATCCAAGGATCGAAGTGTTGGCAATCTAACTTGTCAAAGGCCTTGCTCAACATGATGATTAAGTCTCATTGTGGCTCCTTTAAATCCGCCCTCAAAATGTTTGTGGCCTTTAGCCATGTCTTCCTCTCCTCTTCCAACCAATTCTCATTCATATTCCTCTTGTTTGAAGCAATATTCTTATTCCATACTCCAGTGGCTTCTTCCTCCATAGTCAGAAGTACTTCATCCCTCACAGGGATGCCAAACACAAATCCCAGCATATTCATTGATAAATCAATCATAGTTCTACCTTGATCATCTGTATGTTTTCTGGCATCTGCATTGTAGAACTATACAACGGTCATAATGAATTCAGGGGATTGGACCAATTGTGGAAAAATGGTTGCTTCCACCAAACCTGATCTCTTGATCCTCCTTAGAGGGGATTCTAGCCTTGGTCTGTCCAATTGTGTTTTGATATCTTCTAACTTGATATGCCCCACCTCTCTATCTGTCACCCATTTGATTTGGTCATCCAACTTTGAAACATAGGCCTGCCCTTGATATTGATATTTCATGGTTATAGGAAGCTTGTCCAACTCCTTGCCTCTCCTGTTGGAGGTTGGGTCCATCTAAATGTTCTAATCTGCAAGAAAGAATCACAAATTATCCATTGTATATTTAAAAATATCAATAACATCATCCACCTCGGAACTTCGGGGTTCTGGGGTGGATAACTTCCTTTAAAACAACTGACTTTGGAACTTTGGGGTTCCGAGGTTCCAAGGTTAGCATAGGCTTATTAACTAAGTCTGAAGGTTTCGGGTTCCGGGTGGATAAACAAATGGAGTCTGGAACTTCGGGGTTCCGGGATGGATGGAAAAGTTGACTTCAGGATTTCGAGGTAGTTCAATTGAGTGCCAAAAAGATGTTTCGGAACTCCGAGACTCTAAGGTTTTGAGGTTAAAACAATGGCCAAATAGGAAAGAACTTTAGAACTCCGGGGTTATGGTGTTCCAAGGTTGGGGGTAGTTCACTCATAGGTTTTGAGATGATCTGGAACTCCGGGGTTCCGAGGTTCTGAGATAAAAGCATGACCCCAAAAGAATCAACCTCGGGACTCCGTGATTTCAGGGTTCCGAGGTGAAGAAAACTACCCAGCCCGGAACTCTGGGGGTCCGGGGTTCCGGGGTTCTGAGGTTTACGAAAACTACCAAGCTTGAAACTCCGAGGGGAGGTTCCGGGGTTTGGAAAATCTAGGGCACGTGAAAAGAAAAAAACACGCAAACAAGGAAAGCAAAAAGGAAAATCTAATCTAAAAAACTAAAAGATCTAAACACAAAAACACAAGGAAGGAGAAAAATCTACCAACCTGGTGGGAGAAAACACGCGAAAACTCAGCAACACCGAGATGCAAAGTCAGGAGGTCACAACTGGAAGGTTTGAAAAACTTGAGTGCACAAATGAACTTAGAAAAGTTCATTCCTCCTATTTATACCCCCCGAAATTCGTCCATACGGTCACCTTAAACAAGACCTCGGGAGTGCAGGGTTCCGTACTTCTGAGGTGAAAGCTAAAAAACACAAACAAACCTCGAGACTCTAGGATTCTGAGGTGATGAAAGAAAAGCAAGCAAAACAACTTCGGGGGTTCCAGGGTTCCAAAGTGACTAACAACAAAACATGAAGAACTCGAGATTTCGGGGTTTCGAATTCCCGAGGCTTCAACGACAAAAAGAGACAAGGCACGACTTCCGGACTCTGGGGATCCAGGGTTCCGAGGTCATGACAAACATAACAAACAAAAACCTACCTCGAAACTCCAGGGTTCTGGGGTTTCGTGGTCAAAACATAACCAAAACAAACGCCTACTTCAGAACTCTGGGGTAGGACTTCAAAAACAAACAAAGGACTCTTCGGGACTGGGTTCCGAAGTTCTGGGGTGTCTAGACAGAAACTAAAAAAAACAAAGCTATAGAAAGCAAAAAGAGGGACCCATATTTTCAAGACAAGGAAACTAATGGGGTTAGGTATGCAGGGCATATGTGTGTGTGTGTGTGTATAAATATATGTGTGTATATATACATATATATGTGTATATATATACATATACATGTACATTTACATGTACATGTACATGTATGTATATGTATATGTACATATATGTGTATATGTATATGTACATCTACATGTATATATATGTATATGTACATCTACATGTATATATATGTATATGTATATGTACATGTATATATATGTATATGTACATATACATATACATATACATGTACATGTAGATGTAGATGTAAATGTATATGTATATGTATATATACATATACATGTACATGTAGATGTAGATGTATATGTATATGTATATGTACATGTAGATGTAGATGTAAATGTATATGTATATGTATATATACATATACATGTAGATGTATATGTATATGTATATGTATATGTATATGTATATATACATATACGTATGTGTGTGTGTGTATTAGTATGGATTATGACCTGAAAATTTGGCGAGCATAACTGGTAAAGGATATGCAGAAAATTACCACTCAGAATTGAGGGTATGCATACTAGTTAAACTTGTATTATGTAGAATTCACCTTCTTCTCTTTAAGTTGTCTCATAATTAACCAAATCAAAAAAATAGTACATTTGTGAGGCTGATTATATCAACTGAGAATAACCTTCACTAGCATGTGAATGAAACTAAAGCCTAGCTTATAAGGAAAGGAAAATGGGTAAGAGCATAAAAATAGTATATGTAATGCAATTAGCATTTCAAATATTAAAATAGTAACACTCAGATATTGCAATAAGAGCAAAGACATGTCATGCATGATGTTCATTCAAAACTTAAAGATTACATGGGAAGTCGGCAGCTCTTAAACCAATTTACCTATCCTAATCTAGGGGGTTAGTTATAATTTATAATATTTTATACAATGATTTATGAAAAGGTTAAAACAGAAACCTCATATGAGAATATAACTCAAAAAATAAATGAAGTTCGTGGAATATGATTGAGATAGGTAAGTCAAATCCAAAGAAGGGCCAAGAGAGAGACATGACACTTGTAACATCTCTAAAAAATTAATTTTGTTGTTACATGATTATTGAAAATTTGTATCAATTCTGAAGCTCATCGAGCCAGAGTTAACTAGTAAGCAACTTTCACTTATGGATAATGCTTAATCAATCCTTAGTATGAAAAGGTTTAGAAAGACATAAGGGAACTTGGTGGTGTTCCTTAGAATACTAATGATTATTTAAGCTTTCTGAAATGGAACAGTAATAGCTCTAATTCATAATTCATATTGAATATAGAAATCTGGTATAAACATGAGGGTAGATAACCTATTGCCTACCTTACCTTTTTCACACTAAAGTAATATTTTTCAGACTTAGACCATGAAATAGTGAATCTAGGGGGAAACAAGAATACCTCTTAAAAATAGTAAGGCTAAATCTAATTCCGAATAAGCTCTGATACTCAGTGGAGAAATAATGTTCAAACTCAAAATATGTACTTTTTCATTGAAATCCAAGTGATTAACAAGTGGACTTCTGCTAATTAAGTTCTTAGGAAAGAACTTATGTCCTATAAGTTCAAGTTGTAGCCATGAAGGGTTAAAAACCATATACAACTCAATGGTTAATATCAACTAATAAAGGTCAAGTATGGCTATTTTTCATGAGTAAACAATATTGAAACTATGTGAAATGTGAACTATTCAACTACTGTAATTTACAGACTAATAAATTTGTATAGGGAATTGACACATTAATAGAGGAATAGTGAATTCTACATATCCATTAAGCATGGATTCATTCTTGTACTCATGAGAGAGTCGATTGCTAGCTCAAGAGAACAAGTGTGAACTCTGAATTTAATTAAACTAGGGTTCTATCAAAAGATAGGTTACACCCTAAGAGTATAATTCACCTCAAGTTTGTTGACCAGCATGTGAAACTTGGGTCCAAACATAAATCATAGCTAAGAGCCTCATAGAGTCAGAATGCAATCAACATAGAGACAGAGATGATGACTTGAACACCATCGAGAATTTAATTCGGCCAAGTAGGGTTAGGAACAATGACTTCATGAATTAAGGTGATTGCAATTACATTAAAACCTTTACCTAAGTGACGCTACTTTTGTAATTGTCAACATGTTGTAATCCAGATATACAACACAGTCAAAGGTCATACTAGTTAGGGGTAGCCTATGGTGTATGACCAACTAGGGATCTGTGTAGGATTATCCACTAGTTCAAATGGTGACTTTTTGTTACCAACCTGCGAAGGGCCAGGCCAATCCATTTGGATATGGCATGGGGGACTAGTAAGTTTATGGTTGGGTGGAAAAAACCCTGATGATACTTTCCCTCCCCAATGATCTAATGGTAAATTTATAAAAGATCAAAATTTTTGGCATCTAGAAAATGTATCTTCTAAACTTCTCTATACATTTAATTTGAATTGCTAAACTTTTTCGTTTGTATTAATTATTTTCCTCATAGCATAGATCTCTATTCAATTCAAGTTTTAGTTCAATATTGTTAACAAAAACAAAAACAAAAACAAAAAAGAGTTGCAAGTTTTTCCCTTCTTTTCTGCTACAAAGATGTAAAAGTTGTTAATTCAAATTTTCATAGGTTGTTGCATGTTACAAAATACATTGAAAAAGAAAGATGAGTTTGAACATAAATAAGAGACTTTAAAGTTAGATTTCAATCACAGTTATAATTCCTGACTTGGTGCTAATGTAGTCAAAATTTAGCTCATCCTCTTTGCACCGATCAATTTACCTAGCATACAAAGATATTTTGAAGTACATATTGTTTATTTGCAGAGTCTTCCATTCAAATCCTTGCCTTAGATAATGAGGATCTGCGAACATCTTCTTTCCAAACCAAAGCATAAACCCTCATGCCCTACATTCCTTCCTCTTGCACAATTCTATGTATTATCTTTGTAACCTACTTCATGTCTTTTTCTCTAATCTCTCTTCCCTTCCTACAATTAGAACTCCTCACATTCCTCTACATAGCCTCTTTTCCCCTTCTACTATGCACAAACACTCTGCCTCTTCCCCCAACTCTACCATGTGCATCTCTCTTTGTTTGGCATTGGGATAAACTTACCCACATATTGTGAGGACTAGGACTTCATTCACAACATGGTCCCTTCACTTGTGACCTCAATGCCTATGTCAGATGGGGTTTTTGAAACATTATTGTTGCAATAGCCCCGATATAGTTGTATGCAAAAATGTGGATGCATAGACTAGGAATGTGAATTCTTTTAATGTGGGCTTTCAAAACATTTAACAAAATGTAATGGTTAGGATTCCCCAAAAACTCCATTGCAGGTTATGTAGAAGATGGATTATTGAAAAGGCTTTGAAACTTTCAATCAAATGTAATTGGTGACTATTAAGCCCGACTCCACAACCTCTTAATTGCATCCTTTGTGCATTCTTGGAGACCGCATTTTATGGTTTCTCCTCAATCATGGTTCGAGTCTTCCACACCACTTGTACTATCCACCTACCAATTTTTTTTATTCTAGAGATGGTTGACATGCCCTCTTTATGATAGAAATGTCTATTCACACTGGTACACCTTTTTCTTTTGCACACCTATAGCATACCATCTTACCTAAACATCCATTCCTCCATACGTAGGTCATGCCTATTAACTTCAAATGTCTCAATTTTCCTTCTTCCATATTTGATAGTCCTTTCAATGTGCTTTATTTTATTTATTTACTTGACCACATCAAACGGGCTTGACGTGGGGATGTGATTCCTCCCTATGCCTCTCATATGTCTTTGTTCTTGCAAAGTAACTCTACATTCAACTATTCTTCATTAATTCTATATCCAAAGAGCTATTTATATAGAGTGGACAATGAGAGCTCCAAAAGCACCAAACATGGCATTCAAAGAAGGCTCTTCATTTAAATGAGCCCAACCCTTGGATTACCTTAATGGAAGTTGAAAGGGCACTAGTTTTGGCTCTAATATCAAAACATGGAAGATGAACATTACATTAAATGCAATAATACAAAGAGACACATGTTGCTTCTTCCAAGAGCCCACTTGGTGATCCGAAGTAGTCAAGAGGTCTTTACATAGCCACAAATGGAAAATATCAAAAATCTATTTTTTCAATATTCTCCACATCTCATAAAATTGCATTTTTGGAGGCCTTTAGAGTGGAATTTGGGGTCTAGGTTGTCATCAATCCTTCAGAATCATTGTCATAAGTAGAGTTCGCAAGTACTATTTAACTAGATCTCTTTGAGCTCCTTTTGAGATATAAAGAAGTTTGATTTTCAACCATCGGGTTAGGAGTTATAACGCCTCCAAGTTGAAGTAATAAAATACATTTTTTTTTTTTAAATTTAATTTTGTTTGTTATTTTTTCCCATCCAATTGTTCATTTTGGATTCCAAAGGATGTGGTAACCTTTCACATTCATGTAAATAAATGTATATATATATATATATATATATATATATATATATATATATATATATATATATATATATATATATATATATATATATATATTACTTCAAAAATAAAATGAATTGACTTTTGAGGCTCACAAGTTATTTTATTGTCCATTCATTTTTAACAATATTGCAAGTTTCTACATACTAGGTATTCTTGCTTGAATTCACCATTAATTTTGAATTACTTGGAGAAGCCCAAAGGTCACTCATTTATCCTCTTCCCATGGACCATTAATTATCCCATTCTAGGTATCCACATGTGAAAAAATTAATATTAAATAATTGTGTCCACGACCTACCTTTACCACTGCTAATGGAACTCATGACCCCTTTTGAATGTATTACAAACAATAGTGAGAATAAAATTACAAAATATTTTCCCAATACACCCTAAGTGCATTAGGAAATTTTCCAAAGATATTGGAGCCATGTCATATGATTGACAAGGTAGATGTCACCTCAATCCTAACAAATATCATATTATTTTCTATAAAAAATTACATCACACAATAAAGAAATAAATGTTTGCAGGTGTTACAAATTTTTCCTAAGAGTTGTTTATGGCACTTTATAGACATAATACAATTTTGGTAATAGTTGATAGGTTGACTAAGGTAGTCTATTTCATAGTAGAGAACTTGACTTGTGATTATCCTATGACAACAAAGATGTTCATCAAATAGATCATTCAGTTACCTACAACGATCATTATAGACATAGATACTAGATTCACTTATTGGTTTTGAACCAATCTCCAAATAGCATTGGGTACTTTACTCAATTTTGGTATTGCTTATCACCTCAAAATAGAGATTGACAAAGAGGGTTAATCAACTTATATAAGATCCAATTATTATCTATTTATGGA
This sequence comes from Cryptomeria japonica, assembly GCF_030272615.1. Classification (NCBI taxonomy): domain Eukaryota; kingdom Viridiplantae; phylum Streptophyta; class Pinopsida; order Cupressales; family Cupressaceae; genus Cryptomeria; species Cryptomeria japonica. Next base: position 265,940,677 of record NC_081410.1, read on the forward strand.
CTAGATGAATCTAAGTGGGAAGAGCATTTCCCTTTGGTAGAATTTGCATATAATAGCTCTAATTAGTGTGCCTTGGAAATGATAGCTTTTGAGGCTTTATAGATGGGTGGAGATGCCAAACTCCATTAAGTTGAGATAACTTGGAAGATACAATATTAATCAGGCTAGATATGTTTAAAGGGATGGATGGGAAGGTAAAATTGATAAGGCAACATCTAAAGGAAGCATTCGCTAGAAATCAAATTCATGTAAATAAGAATAAGACACCTATAACTTTCAATGTGGGGAGACTGGGTCATTTTAAGTGTCAAACGACATAAGACTTCTATTTCTTTAGTGAATTCCATGAAGTTGGCACCAAGGTTTGTCAGGTCTTCTAATGTATTAAAAATGCTTAATCCAATAGTTTATCAATTAGCTTTTCCTCAAACCTTGAGTCAAATTAATGATGTATGCAATGTGTTGTTACAGAAGTATGTACATGATCTTCTTCTTTTTTTTTATTGGTATGCTTTAAAGTTTGGGATATAGAGATAGTGGTAGTACAATTGTTGCATATCATGGATACCATTAGTTGTGATGGTACAACATATTGATGGGACATTGTAAAAAAGTTTGTGGCTAGTATAGTCTTCATATTGCTATATTGGAAAAAAGTGTTGAGATGCATTATTTATTTCATCATTATTTTATTTTACATTTGATTTTGAAATCATGTTATGGGCTTTAATACTTTATTATATTATGTTGCATTACAAAGAATGTTATTCTAAGGGAGAAGGAATCTAAGGTCTTATCTTAGACAATTTTCTTGATCTAAAATATGATGATATTTGATTAAAATCATTTAGTCGCTTAAATATGCTACATCTTTTATTTTTTTAGAATTGATATTATAAGAAAGAAGAATAAATAATTAGTTATTGATTATATATTATTTATTTATTTATTATAAGTTATATAATCAAATTAATATTGATTTATCAATTAGAATGCTTTATTTATTGTATGTTAGTTTTAATTATGTAAAATGAATTAAAGAAAAAAAATTATTATTTAAAATAAAAGTATGAATCAAATTAAAGCTAATTAAATGATAATTATTATTCTTTTATTTTGAGATTGTGTATAAGAGTGGATTATCTTATTTATTTAAAATATTAAATAAAGTCCTTAGATTTTAAATGAGTAGAATTTTGGGTTCTTCCCATAGTGTGTTGGTTAAGTGATGTTGATGTTGTTGTGGGCACCAAGGTTCAAACCTCTATTTGTCCATTATGATCGTAGGCTTGTGCCTTTGAGGTCCCCCCCATTTGTGACCTCACTAGTTCATAGCTTTGGTTCAAAAGCATTTCATGTTGTACCAATGGACATTTGGTGCCAACATCATTGGTCACGTTAAAAAGTTTATCCAACACTTGAATAAAAAAATTGAGTAGAATTTCTAATTATACATTAGCTTGATAATTGGACTCAAAAAAACATAGAACCTTATTAAATTGAATTTAAAAAATGGATTTAGATTGTCTTGAATTTGTATTATATTAATATAATAATTTTGAAAAATTTAGAGACAGAAAGTTAGAGATTAAAAATTTATGTTCAAATTTAGTGAAAGAATATAGTGAATTGAATGTGACAACATGTTGAATTGTAATTAAATTTGTAAATTATGTTCAAAACTTTTTTTTATTGAATAAAAGATAGATTGTTGAAATTCTAAGGGAATGAGTTCGACCAAAACAAGCTTAAGTATGATTCCAAGTCATTGTAATATACTTTTGAGCAACTCAATTGTGATTAGAATGTATATTACATGTTGAAGCTCATGAAAGAAGGGTTGAGTAATATTCATAGTCTAGAACCAATTATTGAAAACAAATTAGGGTTAAGGGATTGGAAAGCTATCAAATTGGTCTAAGAAGAATGTTTATTTATTGAATAAAAAATTTGGATATCTTAATATTCTAGAAACTCAATGTATTTTTTCTACATGTATTGGAAAATATATTTTGTTTATATTAGTTTTTGAACTTATTGTAACTAAAGTTTGAATTGGTTCTAAGGTTGCAAGAAGTCTATTTTTCTTATTTAATATCTAAGCAAATAGATTCTTATAACCATATTTGCAAGGCTTTAGCATCCAAGTTGAGACCTAGTGTTTGCACTAATGCCTTGTCTAACACAACGGTTTGTAGTAGTGTCCTATATGGACAATAAGGAGAAGGAAAAATATGTGGGGCTCTAATGTCTTAGTTTGGCCCTATTGTTTGCACTAGTACCAAATCCCGATGCTAAAGTCTACATGAAAGTCCATGTTAGGCACCAATTTTGTCGTGAGTTCCTTGGCTTAGTCCTATTGACTATTAAAGTGGCATTTCCTACTACTAGTGTCTATAAAAGTGCCTTGGGTTAGGCCCTAGTGTCTACATGATTTCTTAGGTTGAATGCTAGTATCATTTGGTCATTTTTTCTAAGCTTTCTTATGGCATTATGTTTGGTAGTATTGTCTGATTTATAATTTTGTATTTTAGGTTTGTCGTAAAATAATGATTACGAAGAACATAAGAATACATAAATTGATTAAAAAACATGAGTTGAATCATAGTTTAATTATAGATAACATTTTTAAGTTTTTAAACTTATTATTAGATAATTTCAATAATCATTTGAATTCATAAAACAAAGTTATGAACGTCTTTGAAAGTAATTAAAACGTGGATTTATCCTAATAGAAAAACTAAATGAAAACCTGGGAGAAAAACTGTACATGTCAAACTTATATAAGGTACGTAAGTGGCCTATTAAAAAATTATTTTATATTTTTCAACTCACTAAACATAACTAATATAAATAGAGGGCTCATTACACATGAAAATACTTAAATCAAAACTGAAAAAAATTACATGAACTTCCAGTGTTAAATAAGCACGTCCTATTAGATGAATGATCTTCCAGTGATGAAGACAAGGAATGTAATAACAGGCACAAATCATCAGGGACCTAACTACAAAATTGTTGTGATCTCTTCTAACTTAGAAAAGAGAAATTAAAAAGGTGATGCAACACCTGTAAAATGTGCACTTAGCACAAAGAACTGATATAAAATGATGTTGAGATACAGAGGCAGTGAGGACCTTGAGAATGAAGTCTTGCTAATTATTTTCTTTAATTAAATGCTAGGAACATCCAAAAAAACAGCCCTTCGAGCAATACATTACAGAAACATGGAAGGAAATGCTTGGTATCTTCCAAATAAGTATTTAAAAATGTCATGGCATAGCAAAGATTGTCAGAAATCCTCAGCTTTAAAGAAAGCAATCCTGCAAAGCACAACATAAGGGGAGAATGCCAAACAGATAACAACTGACTTGATAACAAAGATGAAGATCACATGGCTGAAAGATAGGAATGTGAACGCCGTTCCTGAATGATTGTTATCTGTTTCTTCATCAAAAGACTTGTGGAGCTCAACAGCTTAGATACATCCTCCTTTGGAATGCCATTTAAATCATCCACTTGCAACTGCTGTGATGATCTCAACTACACCAAGTGAATGACAACAAGACGCTTGGCCTTGGTTGATTCTAAGCCACTTAAACTATCTTCTATGGCAGCTCCTCAGCCTTGAAACTTCCAAAGAAGAAACCCATCAAACCTTGTTCCATATCCTCAATTCATACGCAAAGCTGTTCTTTCAGGCCCAAAAGTCTGAACAAACCATCTGACCTGCCACTCAAGCCCGACATCTAGAAAAGCATTCCATGCTGTTCGGTAGAGTCGAATGTCTAATTTTAGTGCTGCAGGATGAATATCCTTTAAATACTGCAGTAATTCATCATACCTATTACTTTCTGTAAGAATATTTACCACAATGGCCGCCATTGCTGATCAACGGAACCCCCCATCTTTCTTGAAATCATGAAGCAACCCAATAGCTTTGTCAAATTGGCCGACTTTAGTGTAGGCAGCAATCAAAGAAGTATAAGTAACCTTATCTGAAATAATCCCCCTACCTCTCATTTCTTGCCAGAGTTCCTCCGCTCGGTCCAAGTTCCCAGACTTAGCATACACGTCTATAAGAGAATTGTAGATCTCATCTGGGGTGCACCCTGACCCCTTGATATAAAATACCCGAAATGCAGCATTCTCATTCCCAAGCTTGCATACATTGCAATGGCATTGGCATATTCAACCACACAGCGTATGAAACCTTTGATCGTCATCTCACCTACTAGAGCTTCTGCAGTTTGATACATTCCTAACTGAGCAGACACAATGATAATGGAAGCATAAGTCGCCTGCCCTGGCTGGCATCCTAATGATACCAATTGTTTAAAGATGTTGACAGTGTCCTCTGGTCCTCTTCTCTTCATGTACCCATTGACTAGAGCCTATAGAACGCAGTCAGTAATCTTGATGCCCATCCCCCACATAAATTTGACCACTCCAAATGCCTGCTCACACATCCCTGAATCCACATAGAATTGCAACATGGTGGAAATATAATGGGATCCCTGAGAAACCCTGCCTTTTGGGCCTCATGAAAAATTTCTTCTGTCCTAGAGGGTATGTAAGTGGCTTATAGAAAAATGTATTTCATGACTCAACTGACTGAACACGATAGTTAAGATTTGTCTCAGAAAACATGATTCAAATGTTTAGAGTTGATATGTATTATATACATACAAACAAACGTTTATGACTTAAAACATTAATAACTAAACAAACAGATCTAGATTGTGTTAACTAGATCTTCTTATACATTCTTAGAAACCAATTATTACATAAATTAATAAAACATGTAATTAAATATTGATTTTATCTTACATTGAAGGATAAATGAATGTTCTTAACAATTTAAGGGGGAAAAAATGAAGATAAAGAAGTACTAACTTTTATGGCATTATGGTTTCATTCTAATGATCCATTCGAGAACTAATTAAAGAAAAAAGGGCTTAAAATAAAACTGAATAAGATTACATGAACTTCCAATGTTAAATAAGCAATTCCCATTAGATGAATGGTTTTCCGGTGACGAAGACAAGAAATGACAATTGTAATAACACGCATGTATCATCAGGGGCCTAACTACAAAATTGTTGTTACGATCTCTTCTAAGTTAGAAAATAGAAACAAAAAAACTGGCATCACCTGTAAAATGTGCACTTAGCATAAAGAACTAATAGAAAATGATGTTGAGATACAGAATCAGTGAGGACCTTGAGAATGAGGTCTTGCTAGTTATTTTCTTTTAATTTAATGCTGAAAATCCAGGAAACTGCCCTTCGAGCAATAATGCTACATGGAAGGAAGTACTTGGTAATACCTCCAAATGAGTGTTTGAATTGTCATGACATAGCAAAGATTATAAAAAATTCTCAGCTTCAAAGAAACCAATCCTCTAAAGCACAACATAAGGGGAGAATGCCAAACGAATAACAACTGACTTGGTATCAGAGATCACATGGCTGAAAGATAGCAATGTGAACGCCATTCCTGAATGATGGTATTTGTTTCTTCACCAAACGACTTGTGGAGCTCAACAGCTTAGATACTCCTTTGGAATGCCATTTAAATCATCCACTTGCAACTGCTGTGATGATCTCAACTGCACCAAGTGAATGACAACAAGACACTTGCCCTTGGTTAATTCTAAGCCACTTAAACTGTCTTATATGTTCGCTCCTCAACCTTGAAACTTCGGAAGAAGAAACCCGTCAAACCTTGTATCATATCCTCATTTCATAGGCAAAGCTGTTCTTTCAGGCCCAAAAGTCTTAACAAACCATCTGACCTGCCACTCGAGCCCTGCATCTAGAAAAGCATTCAATGCTGTGCGGTGGAGTCGAATGTCCAATTTTAGTCCTGCAGCATGAATATCCTTCAAAAACTTAAGTAATTCATCATACCTATTACTTTTTGTGAAAGCATTTACCACAATAGCAGCCATTGCTCGATCAACGGAACCCCCATCTTTCTTGAAATCATGATACAACCCAATAGCTTTGTCAAATTGGCCGACTTTAGTGTAGCCAGCAATTAAAGAAGTATAAGTAACCTTATCTGAAACAATCCCCCTGCCTCTCATTTCTTGCCAGACTTTCTCCGCTCGGTCCAAGTTCCCGGCCTTAGTATACATGTCTATAAGAGAATTGTAAACCCAAGCATTTGGGGCGCACCCTGCCCTCTTCATGCTAAATAATACTCGAAATGCAGCATTCTCATTCCCAAGCTTTGCGTACATTGCAATGACACTGGCATATGCAACCACACAGCGCGTGAAACCCTTGATCCTCATCTCACCTAACAGAGCTTCTGCAGTTTGATACATTCCTAACTGAACATACACACCGATCATGGAAGCATAAGTCACCTGCCCTGGCTGGCATCCTAATGATACCAATTGTTTAAAAATGTTTACAGTGTCCTCCGGTCCTCTTCTCTTCATGTACCCATTAACTAGAGCACATAGAACACAGTCAGTAATCTTAATGCCCATCTCCAACATCAATTTGACCACTCCAAATGCCTGCTCACACATCACTGAATCCACATACAATTGCAACATGGTGGTAAATATAATAGGATCCCTGAGACACCCTGCCTTTTGGGCCTCATGAAAAATTTCTTCAGCCTTATCCACCATCTTGGCCACTGCAAATGCATGAATGAGGGAATTGTAAGAAATCTTATCAGGCTTAAACCCTTCATCTTGCATTTCCCTAAAAACTGCCAAGGCATCAGAGGGTCTTCCAACTTTTCCCAGAGTATCCACAACAATACTATAAGCGATCTTATTGAGTTTTATCCCTTTTTCTCTAATCTCTCCATAGATATCCATAACTTTTTCCATCTCTCCCTTATTTCTCAAAGCAGCCATCACAACACAGTAAGTGTGAATGTCTAGCAAAAACCCATTTACCCTCATTCGTCTATAGACAGAAATTGTTTTATCATACATTCGAATCTTCATGCAAGCACCCATCAAGATATTATATGCACCTACCTTGCGCTCCTGGTCGTTCTCCATTATCCTAGTCCATGCTTCTGCAACATCAAATTCACGTGACTTGACGGACTCTGTAAGAATTCTCGAGAGAGTTCCAAAATCCGGCAAAAGGCCATAACTCCCAATATCTTGTGCAAGTTGTCTTAAAGCATACCACTGTTTTGTATCCACTAAACAAGTAGCAAGAGCTTTCAAAGTCCTGAAATTCAATCTGAATTTTGGATGCTGTTTGGCTACTTGGTACACTTTTCCACCTAGAATTCTACTATTGGGGGTTTTAAGTGTTTTATACAGAAATCTATTTGAAATCTTGCGTCTAAATACCTGCAAATCCTGCTTGATGCGTACCGATTTTTGCTCCATCGGCGCTTCCTCCACCACGGCAAATCGAATTTGGCGTTTGCTGACGGTAAATTTGACATTGGAGAGGAGAAAATCTGGAGGCTTGAAGGGCAATGAGAATGAAAAGTTAGTTGGATAAATTGTGGAAGATGGATCGAGGTGAGAATGTTGCAGGAGAGAGTATGTTAGCGAAATCAAAGGGGCCGACCGTTTTTGCCCGTCCATGTCCTGCGCCCAGTTTTTACAATATCCAACGTTATCCTCGCTTAAAATATATTATCAGAAGATACTTCTCCATATTATTAACGGAATACAACTTAAATATTGAAGAAATAATCTCATAAATTTTCCACTTTTTTTGATATATTTTTATGTTTGTATTATATGCAATAGTTTAATGTTTAATTTTCAATTTGAATATTTTTGTGAAGGGCAAGTATTCAGCTTGTACTAAAATTGATTTGGAGTCTTTATTTTTTAGTAATACCTTTCTAGTATTAGGTAGAGAATACCCAAACAATCTTATTATAGTTCAAACCTCTTCAAATGGTCACAAGTTCATTATCATTATTGTTGAGTATTTAACCAAGTAGGTTGAAGTAGTTCCGCTCACTTTTACCTCCGAACTCCAAATTTCCAAGTTCATCTTTAAGCATCTCATTTTCATTTTGGTATCTCATCCACCATTATCATATGTGTATCATATATAAAGGTTAATCATTTAAAACTCAATGGAGTACAATCCTTATGTGAGGAATTCCCCATTAAGCACAAATAGCCCACCATGTATTACCCCAAGGGCAACATTCAAGTCTAGGCGTCCAATAAAACCATCATTGATATCCTTAAGAAAATCATTAATGACAATGGTTGTGATTGGCACCTTCACTTAATCCTACCCTTTGGGCCTACTATATCTCCATCCATAGTCCCACCAATGCCACATTGTATTCACTTGTTTATGGTGTCGAAGCAATCTTGCCAATTAAGATTGAGCTACCCTCTTTGCATGGTTCTTTGCGTAACATCTGATGAGGCTTGTTAAAATCTTGAGTTCACTTATTTTCCTACGACTTTAATATACTTTTTACTAGAATATCATCAAACTTATCATATGATTTAATCATCCTTAGAACCATATTGCTGCTATATGTGTGTGTGTGTGTGTGTGTGATGTGTTTTAATGGTTGACATATTATTAATTGGTATGAATGTTAATTTATGCAGATTATTCCCATTGTTGGAACTAACATGTAGCAAGAAGCATGAGTTGGTTGTAGTCGGCATATCTCAGTTCTATCTGCAACCAAAGAAGATGGAACTCTATCAGCATGCATGGGAGCAACAAACGTGGAAGAGGAGATTTTGGTTGAATGAGAGTCCTTGTTGTCTCTAGCTTTCTAGAGGGCATTGAGAAGATAATACATCATGAAGTTGTGCATCATTAATCTTGAATTCATGAAGCAACCATGTTCCTAGTTCTGCATTACTGCTCAATAAAAGAGTTTGTTATGAAACGAACTTTTGTAGTGTTAATATATTAATCTATTATGTTTCTTAGAATAATTTACCTCAATGTTAGGGAGAAATGACATTTGGCTAGAGTCGGTTGGAAGAAGTTAATGGCATGCTTTCTCTGAATGCTTTAAATAGGGTCATTCCAGTTAAAATCTTCTCTTGCTATTAGAAATTAATCTACTTTTACATACTTATAAGTTGAATATATAATCTAGATAATATAGGTTGTGTTATTGCTAGATCTTCTGCATAACCATTATCTAGTTGTTATGAGCATAAATTAATAAGGATAGAATGATTTTTGTTCTGTAAGTTCAAGCATATTGTTATATTTCACGAAGATTACATTCCTCAAGCAAGGGCCACTTGAGGTGATGTGAGACTCCTTTCTTCTTTCTATTTTTTATTGTTATTTAGTTTCATGTATGCCATTAGTAATTATTCTTAATCTTCAGTTATTATTTCATATTTAGTAATATTGTTGTAGTTAAGTGTCTTGGTTGCAACCAACTTCTCATTTGTTTAGTTAACTTGATAAGCTATACACGCAACCACTATTGAGTTACCCCTAGAAATTGTTGTGTCAGTTCATTGCTCATTTTATTGTTGTTCATGTTTATTGTTTATATTTTTAGTAGAATAAAACAACTACTTCATGCAATGATAGAGAAATTAGGAATCGTTGTTGCACATATAGTGTTAGTGCCATCTTTGAAGATACTTCTATAGTCGATAATAAAATGAACCTTCACTTAGGACATAGGGTTGCCCCATTGAATACAATTGGGTTGTGTAAATGACAAACTACACCAACTCAATGGATATAGTGGAGACTAGTCATTTTTGGCACCATTGTCAGGGATGATGCTAAGGTTTAGGATTTCTTTCAATCATTTACTTTTTGCAAGTCTTATTCTATTATATTCTTTGAACAGTAGCCTAAGTGTTTGTATTCAGGAAAATTAGATTTTGAAACTAGCATTAACTTCTTTACTAACAAGTGCAGGAAGACAACCCATAAGCTCAACACTTCCATGCATGCACCAACAAAGAGACGCTAGAGGAAGATTTCTTCCCTATACATCAAGTGTAGGAGACATCCTAGCTTCAAGAGAGGGACCAAATGACTCATTAGCTTCAACACAAACAATAGAAGATCCATTTAGTGCACCTATAGATCCAATATCTTCTAGTAACACTCAAGAAGAACATACTCAAGAGCATGCACAAGAGATAGTAGCAACAAAAGGTTATGTTGAAGTAGAAAATCCTGATACAGTAGTCACCTTTGCATTTCCAAACACTGACCAAGAGAGGGTAGCAACATTGAAGAATATACTCCAAACACCCTCCCTAACTTTTATGGTCTGGTCACTGAAAACCTGATACTATTTTGTTTGAATTTGATGTAGTCTATAGAAGTTATGACTCTTTAACTGATGATCATCATTTAAAGCTATTTTCAACCACTTTGAAGGATTTTGCATCATGGTGGTTCATGGGGCTAGGAAGCAATGTAATTACTAGTTGGGTTGTAATGAAAGAAAAAAAAATTCTAAAAATATCAAGACTATTGCATAGGTAGAGACATGTGAAAGGAGGACATTTTTAGGATGTATCAAAGAGAAGATGAACCCTTTGAAGACTACATAGATAGGTTCCAATTTTGTTTAAAGAAATTCAAACAAAATAGGCTCACTCCTAAGTCTCTTAAAGTGGTTTATCTCAGGGGAGTTAATAAGGAATGCATTGATGCACTCAATTTGATGGGTGGAGGTGATATTACACAATCAACCTTTGATGATATTTTCAAACTAGCAAGGAATTTCTTCAGGGCTACTCCAAAGAAGGATAGGAGCTCTAGGTTTCTTCCTACTACTAAGACATCTACTGGTGTCTCAAGGGTGGAATTAACGAACCTACTCTCCAATATGAAGGGAGATATAATAAGTCATTTGGAAACCCAGTTGGATACCCTTCATAAAAAAATACAAGAAGCAGAGGCCGCTCTTGCAGAGTATTATCCATGTTGTAGACAAAAGAGATCCAATTGTAGATGTAAAAAGCTAATTGTCATCACTAAAGAAAAATCGATTTGTCCATAATTTCATGCAGTATAAAATGAGGATGGATTGTTCATATACATAGCATAACGTAGTCCATGGCAACGAAAGCAAGGTATGTCGATAGACCCATTATCTTATAATCTTTCATTTACTAAAGTTGAACAAAATGCTGCCAACTGAAATTTTTAGCCTTTGAATATAATGTGAAACCCCCAATGGAAAGTTAATGCATCAAACTAGATGCCTTAGTAGGGCTCTTGGCCACCACAATATCAATATCCAACTTATAAGTAGTGGCAGCATCCCCAAAATCCATGGTCTCACCCATTGCATGGAAATAAACAATGGCAATAGTCTAATACAAATTACTCGCAACAATAACAAAATTCACCTCAGCAACCTGTCGTAATGCCTAATGCACACCCTCAACAACTAGCCATTATGCACAATCAAAACATGTCTTCCTCTACTCCACCAAGAGCACCTTAGTTGCCTACTCAACCTGCACCCAATCCTGACAACAAGCCTACTCAATAGGCTTACGTGACTGAGACAACTCAGTATCCATCCTATATAGTTGAGATAAGTGATGTCCATTTATGATTAGGTAAGACGCTTCCTTGTAAAACAAGGTGAATAAATCTTGCAATATGAAATTCAAATGAATATTATTGCAAATTTGAAACTAAAGATAAACTCTTAACAAAGTGATTGCAGAATAAAAAAAAGAATGACAAAACCATAAGACATGAAACATCACATTTATGTACAAAAACCATTTTGAGAAAAAAAAATCCACCACAAAAAGAGAGGCAAGTATATTACTAATCAAATGAATATTCCAACAACAATTCTCTTGTAGATCTCTATAATATCCAGTAGCACTTCGTTATCAAAAAAAATGAACAAGAATGAATGAATAACTCTAGCTTAAGGCCCCAATTTATAGAGATTTGTGAGGATGAATACCATCATGGTATCACCAAACAATAGACTAAAAAATCACCTAGAAAAACTCACATGCATATCCTTCAAATGAGTCAAAAATACCCAAAATATCGTCTTACAGATGCTCTTACAGCTGTCATAAGGCATCTCTCATGCATGGGAACCTGCATAAGGATTTCGTCATAAATATTTTCATAGAACGAATAATGATTGTCATAATCATCATAGATGCTCTTACAACCCCTTACAAGTTTCCAACCATCTCAAAATAGAAGCTTCCAAAAGGGATCAGCTAGTTATTTTGTCCTCCCCGAGGACAAATGGTAAAAGTAAATATAGTGTCGTAAATTATACACCCTTAATTAGGTTTTCCAATTCCAAACTTAGTTAGCACTCACCTTAGTGTGTTCTACTGCACTTTGCGTTATAGTACTTCTTTAGGCATTTAATTAATAATTTAATTAAACATGTCCTTCGTCATCAATCCACATAGCATAAAATTGGGCCCTTTATCCTAGGAGTACCCCTTTTATAATTTAATCCTAATCTTAACCTAATTTGAATCTTCAAAGCACATCCCGCATATCTACACATCTTTGTTTAAGCCATCAAGTTGGAATCGACATTAGAATCCCATTATCTCGCATCCCTAAAAATTTGGAAAAAAGTTGATAGGACCAAGGTGAATCTCTACTACCTAGCCCCAAACTTTTTTGCCCAAATTTTTGGAGGATAACTTGGCAGTCTTTTCTAATTCAAATCTCTCCATGTAAAATTATGTTAATTCTAAGTTATCTTTTCATCAAATTCAAACCTAGGGTTTCATATATAAGGCAAATTTTTCCCTCATTTGGGGATCTATCTAGGAACTCAAGAGGAGATCCTTGTGAATTGAAAGTGTTGCTATATGTAAAGTTTCAAACCTACAAATTCATCCATTATTTAATTCTTCATCAACCATGGAAGTTTCAAGAGGCATTCGAGAATGATAATGGAGTCACCAACTATTGATTGGCTTGTACCTATTCCTAAGGATTTGGTATGGTTTCATGTTGCTCTTATGTATCTGCATTGAGCTTCAAAACTACATCACATTATTTTTCAAACTGTACATTATTGTTTTAGGTTTGCATCATAATTGTGATCTAAAGCATATTCATTACTATCATTTAGGTTTTTATCTAACACACTTGGGTAGAACTCTAGTTTCCATTTAGCTCATAGCAACCTTACAAACACATAATATTCAAGAGCACACACTTTTGTAGTTACAATACCAGCTATTTGTGGAGGTGAAAATCACCAAAACAAGGGGTTGACTAAGGCAAACCCCTATACAACCACAAACGTACCATTTTCAGCTTGTGAATATAGTTATAGGCAACTGGTAGAATGGGAAGTGTGATGAGGAAATTTAACTAATTGTAAGATTACTAATTAAGCTACCACAAACTACAAAAATCCTACAATGTAACCAAATCACCAATGAAACTAAATGAATGAGTACACTATGAAGCAAAACTCCCTATAAGTCCCATTGTGTTCTATCAACTTTTGATCTTGTTGTTGTGATATTTTCTCTCAGAGTGCATTGTTGTTTGCTGCTTCAAGATGACAAAGGATGAATGAGCTTTGTGGTATGAGAGATGCAATAAACTATAATGCAACTAGATGAAGATATGATGCAAAGAAATGGTGGATGAATGATATTATGTTGCTACAATGATACTAAGATAAGCCAAAGGTAGACTTTTGATTGCTTAATTGCTCTAAAATTCTCTAGAATGCTTGATTGCTTAGTAGTAGCTAGTTTCAAATGCTGGAAAATGGATTCCTTTTATAGATTTTGCAAGACCAAAGTCCTATGTGCAAAAGATCAACGATTGAGAGTGAATCTTAATAGAATGAATGGCTAGGAAGAATTGGTTGGAATGTGAGAGAGAAAGGGGGAAGATGTTCCTCCTACGACGACAAGATGGAGGACAAGGTGGAAGGAGAAGCCACATGGTATGATGTTCACCTTGACCAAGGATGGGGGCTACTAGGATATAGGATGGTTGGAGATAATATAAGCTTCCTAAGACAAGTTGAGTCACCAATCTAGGGATGTTGGAGATAATTTAGGCATTATAGGACAAGTGGACCTTGACCATGTTGATGTGGACAAAACCATCATCTAGGATGTAGAGATGATGGAGAGAGTATAGGAAGTAGGAGGACACCTAAGTTTCCTCCTCCTTTTGACTAGGAATGAATGTTGAGGTTGATTAAAGAATTAAATATTAAAAATATTTAATTTACTTAGCCACTTGATTGTTGAGATGGTATGATGACTTGGAAGAGAAGATGATGTGAAATTAAAATTTGAAGACTTAGGGTAGATGATCAATTAAATTATTTAGAATTATTTAATCAAGATGAACTATAGCTTTACGATCCACATACTCGATGTCAAATTCGCTTAGAATCATCACCCATTTGGCCAAGCGGCCTGTCAATGCTGCTTTACTGAGTAAGTATTTGAGTGGATCAATCTTTGCAATGAGTTGTACCTTGTGTGTTAACAAATAGTGCCTCAGTTTAGTTGCTACCAAGATTACTACTAGGCAAGCTCGCTCAATAGGTGTGTAATTGAGTTCATAGCCAACTAGTGTGCGAGAGATGTAGTAAACAGCGCACTCTTTCCCTTTTGCATTATGTTGTGCTAGTAGTACACCCAATGTTGTACTTGTTGCTGAGATATAGAGTAACAGAGATCTGCTTGGATCTGGTGGGATCAACAATTGTGTATTCATGAGATAGTCTTTAAGCATCTAGAATGCTTGCTGGCATCTGGCATCCCATTGAAAGCAGATGTGTAAAGGGGTGACACTTATCTGCCAGTTGTGCAATGAATCTTCAGATGGATTGTAGCCATCCTTGTAATATCCTTAGCTGACTGATGTTCTTTGGTGGTGGCATGTCTATGATTGCTTTGACCTTTGCTGGATCGACCTCAATGCCTTTGCTTGAGACAATGTACCCTAGAAGCTTCCCTGAGGTTACTCCAAAGACATATTTTTTTGGGTTGAGTCGAACATGATATTGTTCCAGTCTATCAAAGATTTTATCTAATATGTCGAGATGACCTTCTCTATTGAGTGATTTTTCTAGTAAGTCATCAACATAATCTTCCATCATAGTATGCATCATGTCATGGAAGATGGTGGTCATTGCTCGTTGATAAGTCGCTCTTGCATTCTTGAGACCAAAAGACATTACATTCTAGCAGTATGTGCCCCATGGACATGTGAAGGTTGTCTTATGTTGATCTTCTGGTGCTATCTTTATCTGATTGTATCCTGAAAATCCATCCATAAGTGAAAGCATGGCATGTCTTGCTCTTAGGTCCACTATGATGTCAATGTTTGGTAGGGGGAAGTCATCCTTAGGACATGCCTTATTCAGATCTCTAAAGTCAGTACAAATACGAATGCCCCCATTTGGTTTTTCGACAGGCACAATATTGGATATCCAATCTGCATAATCAATTGGTCTAATGAAACCAACATCTAGGAGTTTCTTAAGTTTTGCTTTGACTAGTACTGCAATCCGAGGATGCATCTTGCGAAGCTTCTGCTTGACAGGTTTGGCTCCTTCCGCTACGATGAGGTGATGCATGACTAAATCAAGATCAAGCCCAGGCATGTCTGCATATGACCATGCAAAGTTGATCTGACGCTTTTGAAAGAACTCTACAAACTTAGGTTGTTCCTCTGGAGTTAGAAGAGATGCCATATGTATGTGGTGAGGAGTTTCAGGAGTCCCCACGTTGTATTCTTTTGTTTCCTCGATGAGAATTGTTGATCATTCCCATTGTGTGCTACAGGGAAGGATGTCAAACCTTTCATCCTCAGGTGCCTTAGAGAGGTTTTCACCTTTGGATACGCTCTTTCTTTTTACTTTTGTTGAATCAAACAGTGCCACGGTGTGGTTTTCACTGGAAGATCCATGTTTGATTGTTATATTTTTGCAGCTGAAAGGTTTGGCATCCACCCCAAAGTATGTTGCGCTATTAGTTCTATGGCGAATCCAGCTTTGCGATCCCCGCTTGGTATGTTATCCCGTAGTTCCAAAAAGTCAATGAGTGCCTCATCGATTTGGAAAAGGTCAAGACATGGGGGATTAGGTTGGTTCCATTCGATGAGTTTAGGATGGATAATGGGCATTACTTCATTGATTAGGTTAAGTTTGTTAGATGTGTCAGTGAGGCTTAAGACATTGTGGTGAAGGTCATTGTTGGTACTCTCCCTGTCAGAATCAGGCATAGGATGTGACGTAGGGTCTGTGGAAGAAGTTTCCAGCTCAGGAACCCAAGAGGTCTTTATCTGTGCTTCTCCGTAAACAGGGATGTCTTTGCAAGGTGGAGGTAGTGATGTGTCTTCCTCATCTGAAGTATTAAGCTGGATGGAATCAAATTCCCATTCATGTGAGTCAGTCTCTGAATCACTTTCCAGCATTCGATTACTATACCATACTGGAATGTCCTTTATGTTAAATACTACAGGTGTGATCGGTTGATGTACCTTTGTAGATGAAATGATCGATGTTGCAGGAAGGATGATGGGGATCAATGAATCCGATATGGGGAGTATCGGTAGTGTTGACTCTGTTGCTTCCGCTGGAATTGCTAATGTTGTAGATGTTGCTGCGGGTTTTGATATAGTTGTTGTTGCTAATGGTGCTATTGATGTTATTTCGGCTACTGATGGGATCACTGGTTTGATTGGTGGGATGATTGGTATTTTGAGCCTCGGTGGGGGAGTTGCGATGGTTTTTGATGTTGCTTTTATAATAAAAGGTGTCCTCTTTGTAATAGGTTGATATAGTGGTTTGCTAGGTTTTCCTTTGAATCTGAACTTAGGAAGGATCTCCTTTTAAAAGCCTAGGCCTGTATTATCTTTGGACTTTAATTCTGACAGCAGTGGTTCATGTCTTCCTTGTTTGCAAGGTCCCAAAGCACTCTGACCATCGTAACCCATTCTTTGCATAATGAGGAGGCATTTGCCATACTGATCCGTGGGAAGTGTAGCTTGCGGTATATTTGTGGTAATGGCATCTTTATAGATCCATTCTGCTAAGTCCTCATCTCTGGTTTCTTCTTCTTAACTCTTCCCAAGGATGAAAGGCGTCAAAGTACATGCTGGCGTGATTAGTGGTGTTTGAAGTAACTGCTGAGGTTTTCCATGTGTTCTAGGAGAAGTGGGCATTTGTCCCACACAAAAGAGTTGACTCAAATTATATTCCCCAGGACCTTCCTCTGCTATTTTCATCTTAAGCTTTTCTTGCTTGGGTATAGTGGTGTTTGAACTGGCAACAGAGGCTAGACTTATGTATGATGTAGAGGAGATGGCTTCTCTATTGTTAGGAACGGTAATCTCTGGTTGATGACTAATATTATAACAATATGCAAAGGGGTTTGCATCGCCCAAGATTGTGATCTCTGCATCGTTATGTGGGAACTTGATACATTGATGGTAAGTGGATGGAACGACTTGCATGGTGTGTATCCAAGGTCTTCCCAACAACAATTTATATGGCAGAGGAAGGTCCAGAACTTGATAGATGATGTGCTTCACCATAGGGCCCACTCGGATAGGTAGTACCACAGCTCCTTTGGATGAACGCTCTACATCATCATAAGCTTTGATTGTGATCTTCTTGCGAGGATCCACGGATTTAATGGCATATCCCAAAGCTGTGACCAACTACAGTGTACAAATATTCAGGCCTACTCCATTATCGATCAAGACTCGCTTGATCCTATGCTGGTTGATAAATCCTTCAATGTGTAGCGAAGCATTATGAGGTTGCTGGAAGGAAGAGTTGTCACTTTCGGAAAAAGTGAGACAAGGTGTTGACTTTAGACTTACAACCATGGCTTGGAATTGATTTGTATTTAGGTTTGTAGGGACTGACGCCTCTTGGAGAGCTAGATCCAAGATTGTTTTATGGGATGGAGATAGGCGCAATAGCCCTAGGATAGATATCAGTGCGGGCGTTTTGTCTAACTGTTCCACAAGATTGTACTGCTTTGGGATAGATGGGGTGCCTTGTGGAGATGCCTTTATAGTAATCTTATTGCGACGTGTAACAACATTGCAAGTGGAGCTGGGATTTTTGATGGTTATAGTTGCAATTCATTCACTAGCATCGTACAGGTGATTTACAGTGTAATTATATGCAACTTGCATATAATCAGTGGTATCAGTGCCTCTCCTGGAAGTAGAAGGGCCCCTTTGATCTGGTGATGGAAGTGGATTTTTAAACAGAAGATGATCATTGTTCATTGTCTTTGGGTCATGTCCTTCAATTTCAATTTCACCTCGGTCAATAAGATCCTGAATAAGATCTTTTAATCTGTGACAATTGCTTGTCTTGTGTCCTCTCCCTTGATGGAAATCACAATGTTCAGTATCCCTCCACCATGCAGGTTTGACTTGAGGTTCATAGTTTGATGTTTTGGGTAGAGTTACCATATTTTGAGAAGCCAGTTGTCGTAACACTATTTTGATGGGTTCCCCTAAGGGAGTGTATGTGCGTTTTTGTTTTTGTTGACAAGGTCTAGGTTCATCGTGAGATGTAATGCGGCCTTGATTTGGAGGAGCAACTATGTTAGTCTGAGGTGGGGGATTATGTCCTGCAAATCGAACTACAGGTTGCGCACTTTTGATAGTTCTTGCATCTACAACCCCATCATTGACAACATTTTTGTTTTTGTTCCAGAAGCTTGGTTTGTCACTATTGAAGCGTGGGTGAGGATCATCCTTTGCCTCATTATAGATTTTGATAAGTCCTTTCTTGATGAGAGCCCTCTCACATTTTAAACCTTTGGTGATCATGTCATTGAAAGAGTCTGTGTCTTTGACATCCAGGTGAAATTCCATTTCTTCGTTTAAGTTGGAAATAAATATTTCAACTAGTTCTTGTTTAGGTAACTGAAGAGAACGTCTGCTAGACATTTGACGCCATCATTGCAAGAATACTGAGAATAGTTCACCTGGTTTTTGTTTAGTGTTACATAGATCGGCCATGGTGATATCACATTCAATGTTATGAGAGTAATGTACCAAGAACTTCTGAACTAGCTCTTCAAAGGTCCTAATGCCACCTAGTAGTTGGGAAAACCATGATGTGGTTGTTCCTCCCAAGCTTTGGGGAAAAAGGCGCATGAGGTACGTATCTTCGTATGCCACTTCGAGGCAAGCTGAGTGGAATTCTCTAACATGATCGCGAGGATCTCCTTTTCCTCGATACTTTTCAAACTTGGGTGTTTCGAACCCTCATGGAAAAGGTGGCATATAAAGATTCCTATCGAAGGGATAGGGACAATTGTCATTGAGTGAAAATTGATTAGTCTTTACGCCACTACAAAGTTGTTGGGAGAGATTTTCAACTTGTTGTCGTAACATGTCTATGTCATTTGGAGGAGGAGGTGGTGTGTTGCCTCGAGGAATGTTATATCTGATGGGATCTCTACCTCTTTCTTCTTCATGGCGACTTTGTCATTCTGATGCTTGTCTTAGTTGTGCAAGATAAATGTCAAAGGGGAGTTTGGCTCCTTCTTGAGCAAGCTTTAAAAAGTGAGCATCCGCATTACTCCTGAGTATTTCGTCAAAATGTCTGTTAAAGAGAGGGTTTTGCTGAGCCCTTTCTATTGTTGCAGGAGTAGGAGTACTTGGGTTTTCGTCATTAGCATTTCCTCCAAGTGCTTCTTGAAATTCATTGATATTTTCCTCCTCTTCTTCTTCTATTTCTCGTTGTGTTGACTGTGATCGGGTATGAGCCATTTTGTTTATGAGTTTTTGTTGAAGTTGGGTGAAAATGATGATGAGTTTTTGATGAAACGAAAGATCGATGGTTGGTGTGTTGTTTTGCATGTGGATCTCTAGCACTTAAAGATGGATGTTACTAAAGTTTTCTTCTTTTGAATTTCTTGTTGTTTTTTATAAGGTTTGATGTGATAAGGTTTAGAGAAATCTGAGATGTGTTATAGACTTAACTACCTAGTAATGAGAGGATTCACTCATAAACTAGTTTTAACCTACATAGATATGTCTCTTAGGATGAGCTTATCCTAGATGTAGAAACAATCTAAAAGGTGATGTTTTGTGTTTGATTCAAGAAATATCCAAAAGAGAACTTAGGACAAGAACCTCTTTAATGTTTTGAGAGTTGAAAATGAATGAGATGATGTGTGAATGAGATAATGGATGAAATGTTTTAACTTCAATAAAAGCTTTGTGTCACAAATGGAATAAATTCTACCTCTTCCCTTTCGGGCGTTGGTGGCATTTCTCGAGCTACGTTGTATGTGATACAAATGTCTGGGAAGAAGTTGGGATTGATCTTGCCTCCTTGGTTTTGGTGATAACTCAAAGCTCTATATTGCATAAAAGCTCTGCAGTTCAATGACTCTGGATCAAATTCGTTTGATTTGCCTTGAAGGTAGAGACGCATGTGACGTAGAAAAACTCTATGAGAGAAAAAGATTTGTCTATTTAGATAGAAGAATTTCCTCCTTTTGATCAAAGCCTTTGAGCTCAATGGTCTTCTTTTCAAGTTGATGTTTTGATGAAGATTCTTCTTTCTCAAGATGTGAAGAATGGTCATATAGTTTGAAACTTTTCTTTGTTTTTGATCTTTTTGGTTGTTTTGAAAAATGTTTGGTTGGATGAACACTTGTTTTGATTTTTGGATTTTATGATGTTTCTTTGACAAGAAAAAAAATCAACCACACAAACACAAGAATGTTGCCTTAGAGGCAAAAATGAGTATGGGTCTAGATCGACCCAATCCTTGGACTTTTTATGACCCTTTCCTTTAAGTGTATTTTAGGTGTTTTTCTTTCCAAAGCCTAAAGTCGGCTCAATTTGTACTTGGTCTTGACTAAAACAAAAACACTTCAAACACTTTGTATCCCTAAGGTCAAATGGCCAGTTGTGATAAATTCAGCCCACATCTTGATATTTCTTCGACTTTGGTACTACATACCCTATGAATCCCGCCGTGGCAGGTAAGGATGTGATATACTAAGTCTTACATGAGCATTACAAATAGATGATTCCTATGATGGGGGAGTCACCACTTTTATCAAGTCACAAGTGACTTTTCAAAAAGCTATGTTTCTACTCAAGGAAATATGTATGGTGAGTATCTTGGGAGCAAAACCATCTATGCTCTTGCACTGAATTATATCACAAATATCCTCAATCAATAGAATGGGTGGGCTACTACTTAAAGGTGTTTAGTCATGTTCAATGTCTTCGGACATATGTTCATTCTGCAATGACTCACTTAAGAGCCTTGTAACTTGTGGTGGGGCCCATTTGTCCTTTTGGCAAGTTACACTGTAGAAACAGCTATACCCAAGGCTACAGCTTTCGCTCTCACCTGATTTCTATAGCGGCTCGAAGGATTTACCGTACGAGGTCGTTCCCAAGAGTGATGTGTCTCTTGGCAGGCCTCTCTTAAAAAGATAAAAATTTGAGTGTTTCTAACACTTTTCTCTTGCACCTAGGACCACGAAAGCTAAGGGAGAGGATAGTGTGTGTTAGAAGTAGGACCACTCAACCAACTTTTTGCACAAGCGTGCCAAACACGAAAAGCACAGGTTCTTTTTAACTTGTCATTGCAATGATTTTCTATCTAATTTGGAGATGTTGCTCCAACAACCATGATGTTCTTTTTAACTTCAAAGGCAATATGTTTAAGTAACTAGGAAAATGAAATCCTAGTCAACTTAATAAAAAACACGTTTGCTTGAAGTAATTCGCTTGCAAAATTGAAACAAGTTGATTGTGAATTTTATTTGCACCAAAATGGAAGTGTGAATTGTGAAATTTTAGTTTGATGCAAGAAAGAAATTTGTCTTGTCTTGTTTTAAGCACCAAATAAAATGAACCTAACTTGCAAGGAAGTAAATTTGTTGTGTTCAATTTTTAGAGCACCAAATGCAAATGAACCTAATCTTGCAAGAAAACAAACTTGTTTTGTTCAATTTTTAGAGCACCAAAATGGAAAAAATTTTAACTTTTAGCAACAAGAAGGGTTAGTTTTAAACACCTGCACAAGAAACGAACAATTAGGAAAAACCAAATTTATGGTGGGCTTCTACAAGCCTAACAAATTTCAATTTTTTGGTTACAGGGTCTTTTTTACAACGTTCTGTTACAATAGCGCCACTCTGTGTTTGAACAAAAGTGCTATTTAACACAAATGCGCTAATACAGACACAACAACGCTAAAAGTAAAATTTTGATAGCAAATGCAACAGTGCTAAAACAAGCACAAAGGCACCAAAACAATAACAAAAGCATTGAATAAAGGTCCATAGCGCCAAACTTGGTACAATAGCGCTATTGTAAAAACAATAGCGCTAGAATGTCAAGTTGTAATAGCGTTACAACGCGATCAAAAGCGCTAGAGCGTGACCTGTGTGTCAAGTTCAACATTCAAACAAGTTAGTTGTGTCAAAAAAAGGTTGTTTTTAGGTGTTTGGATTCACGTCGGGTTCACCAAATGATGCTCTGCAAAATACCCAAAGGTTAGACTGGAACCTGTAGTCATATAACACACAAAAACACACAAGAAATCATTAGTGTTATTCAACCAAGAACTAATCTAAGGAGGCATATCAAAAGAGATACTAAGATCATGCTAACATATTTAACAAATGACACAAATATAAGAAGGCATCTCCAAATGCCTCTTAACATGTTCTTAGCTCCTTCTCCTTTGTTCCTCTCCTCTCCAAGTTCCAAAATAGTTTAGCTCTCAACAGCTTTTTGCACTATGGATGCTTATGGAGGTTCAAGATTGTAGACGATCTCAAGCTTATGCAATGCAAGTGTAAAACAAACTAATTAAACATATTATGAAAAAGAACTAAGATTTATTTTAGTCCAAGATAACAATATATTAGTGATTTATGCTAAATGCTCTCTAAAATTCACTATAGATTAAATGCATACAAGTTTTCAGGATCTGGATTATGAAGAAATGGGCTCTATTTATAGGAAAAATGGAGCAATGGATGGTTGAGATTGAGTAATCTCAACAAGGGTCAGAATTGAATGAAATTCAATCCATGTGAGGGCTTTCAACCCAATCCCAGGATGACAAGTGTCAATGTGAGATAGGTTGAGAGGAGAGGGAATAAGCATTAAATGCTTAACATGACCTGGGAGTTAACTTGGGGGTTAGGGTCAAGGTTGGGTTGAGTGAATAAATTTTTTATTCAAAGAATAAAGCTTTTATCCAATGGATAAACTCTTGTGCAAAGGCAAAAGGGATAACCATGGTCAAAGCAATAAATGCTTGAGGAGACACATGAGTGCAAGTTGAAATAACCATAAATGGTTATGTAAGAGCCATAAATGGTCATGTAAGAGCCATTAGTGGTTTTGGAAGACTTTGGAGGTTAAATTGTTGAACACTCAAAGCATTAAATGTTTTTCAAAGACTTTGAAGTCTTTGAGAAGTGACTCCAAGTTGCTTAGGAATGTGACAATAATTAGGGGATGGATTAGGTTAATTAGGAAGGGTTTAGAAGAATCTAGAAGAGGATTAGATTTGCAAGTGGGTTTGGTGGGTGAGGGAAAATAGGATTTTTATTTAAAATAAATTAATTTATTTCAATAAATGTGTGCAAGTTGCATTTGTAGGAAAATGCAAGTGGGGGGGATAAATGATTTAAATAAATGTTTAATTTAATTTATTTAAAAGAGGAAAAGGGGGTTAAATAAAATAAATAGGATTTTATTCATTTAATTGATTGTGTGATTTTGGTATAATGAATTAATAAAAATAAATTCAATAATTTATTTAATTAATAGGATAATGTTTTGAAGATGAATTAATTAAATATTAATTTAATTAACTGATGGCTAGTGGATTTTTAATCAAATAAATAAGAAATATTCATTTAATTAAAATGGACAGATTTATGTGACTACAAATTTAAATTTTCTATTTTTACATTTATTGTAGTGCATATGCTAGGTATTTTAGCGCATATGTTTAATCTTGTAGCGCTTTCATTTTTGTAGTGCATTTGTTAAATATTTTTACGTGTATTTTGATTGTCATGGTGCATTTGTTAATTCAACGCATTTGATAGATACTTCAGTGTTTTTGTTTGTTATTGTAATGCATATAGTAATTTGGCACTTTTGTGATTTGTTTCGATGCAGTTATTGGATGTCATAGCACTTATGTTACTGTAGCACATATGCACAATGTATTAGCGCCTTTGTGAATTTATTGAGCACATATGATGGCTTAGCGCATAGGTTAAATTCTTAGCGCTTTTGCAAATTGTTTTAGCACCTTTGCATCTTTTAAGGATTTTTAGTGATTTCAAGATATTTTCAGGATTTTATTGAGGAGTTGAATAAGATAGTTGCATGATTTGTAGTTTTTGAAATACATGAGTTGATGTCATGATTGATGGCGGCCAACTGGTAGATGCTTAACAAGATGGATCCAATCTACGAAGAGTTGATAGGATAGGTAATTGTGTACCAGATAGATTGATTAGGATAGGTGCAACTAGAGCTCATGATTGATGCATGTAGTGTTGATTGATTTCAAGAGGATTTGGATATCCTGATGTCTCGAGAGCAATTCTCGAAGATGATGTGTCTACAACCTGATTTAGATGATGCATAGAAAACCTGCATAGATGCATGTGGGTTGAGATATCTCTTGTATATGTCTAATATCAAGATGAACAGGGGGTTACTAACAACACTTGCAAAGAGGTGGCATAGCAACCACAACACATTTCACTTGCCTACTGGTGAGATCAATGTGACTCTGGAGGATGTATATTGAATTTTGCGCATTCTAATTACTAAAGAGTTAGTTCAATATAATCACCATGAGATGGGTGGGACTGTAGCACTTCACAGGATTTTTGATGATTATGGTATTGCAGGCATAGAGGTGTGATGGGATGACATGATCTAGTACTATGAGCCCTTACCATCGATGTCGGTAGGATTGATCGGGGGTTTCCTATGTCCAGTTAGGAGATCTCGCAGTTTCTTAGTTGGATGGGGCCAAATTTTGGAGCATATGGTTACAGAGGGTACCTACTATGCATGGGGAGTTTGTATGCTTTCTCATTTATATCATGATTTATATCAGGTTGTCTATGATGGTACAACTAGTTTGTCAGTTGACGTCACCTTACTGCAGGTATGGTGTTGGGATCATATCGTTGTTACACGACCGGTATATGATCGGGTCAGGGGTGACAGACAACCATATCTATATGCATATCATGAAGTTGTTTCCAAGCCTAGACTAGGGAAACTTGAGTTTTGGAGCTACACCTAGATACCATGGACTCTGTGACATGGAGACCATGTGTTGGATGCAAGCCATGGATGGATGATGCTACAGAGTTGTCGGTTGTTTATCAAAATTAATCTTTGATTGGGTGTACCCCATATGTTATTGAGCGACAATTGATTGTCTGAGTGTACAGACAGTTCGGATGGATCTAGGATATGCCACAAGGTATAGCCTTGTATGCACATACATACAAGGATAGATCATACTAGGGTTTGTCTCTTTATTTTAAGTTGGCAATTGCAAAGTTTATAGTGATGCTCCATCATGCATTGGATCTACAACCACACCTATTAGATCTAGGGATGACTGTTGATTGTGCTCAATATTTTGCAGAGCATCCTTTTCCTAGGCTCACAAATCCGACAGAGCCACCTCCCAATTTTGATGATGATAAGGATGATGATTAGGGTCACCCATAGATGTGGAGGATATGATGGATAGTGGAGGTAGGAGGTGATGAGGGAGGAGATGGTGGAATTGGAGATGGAGGCAGGAGAGAGGGTGGTAGAGATGGTAGGGATAGAAACAGGGTACAGATCCGTGGAGGTATGTTTGCAAGGAGGATGGGTGATGGGTGTTGGTGAGAGGTGGGTGGGTTGGGGTTGGGAAAGATGTTGGTAGGGGTGGAGTTGATAGTGGAGATGAGGAGGAGGAGGAGGTACCTCGATTGGTGTGATAGAGGAGAGTAGATAAGCCTAGTGGAGGACAGAGACCTGCCCCAGTGTAGGTACAACAAGTTGAGGCATAGGTACAACAGCCAGTGGAGGGATAGGAGGTAGTAGAGACCTCAAAGGTAGATGATCCTGATGATATTTCCATCTTGAGAGAATAGGCTGCCTATCTATAGGCACAGGTGCAAGCCCTTACATTGGAGAGGGACACAGTTAGGAAGCAAGGCAAGGTTTTGACCATAGAGTATGATATAAACATTGATCGTGCAAGTTGTTGCCCAAGGAGCTCATGGTGACAACATGTTTGTCGTGCTTTATGTTGGTAAGTATATTTCCTACTGGAATGGACTATATGAGGAGGTTGTACCAGCTAAGCAGAGAGTTGGCAGATGTATTCCTACTTCTCAGAGAGGACCTAGATGAGCACAAACTGAGAGTGGAGGTGTTATGGGGCCTCCACGGGCACGATGAGAGGATATATGAGCAAGGCCTTCTAAGGAAGAAGGAGCATGTGGAGTTGATCATACTAGACACACACCTTCTAGAGGGAGTTCTACATATCATTGAGACCATATTCATTTTGTTGTACCATTTTGACTAGACATTTTGATATTGATATCATTGTATACTCGAATAGTTTTTTATGATTAATGATGATATGTAGATGGACATTGGACTATATGTGGACTTTTATTTGATTTACTATGCATATAATTATGATGATCCTCGTGATGATGATGTCTATGAGATTATATGATCCGGATAATGATATTTTTATTATATCATATTTATGGATATTTTCATGATGATTTATGATGTTATTATGGTGATGTGATTCCTATATACATGCTTACGATGATGTCATATGATGCTTGTGATTGAGTACATGATTGTAATGAATGTTTAATATGTCTATGGTTACATGCTTATAATGATTCCTATTCATGCATATGATGTTTATGAAATGGAATTATATATATTGAATGCTCTATTAAGATGCTTATAATAATTATAATATTTTAAAAACCTTATGATGATTGATGGATAATATATAATGCAACTGATTAATGTTATGTATATATGAAATATCTAAATTATTTATTGATATATGGATATGAAATTTATTTGATGGATGATTAAATGGATGCATGATGTATCTAAAATTATGAAATGGATTTATCTATGACGTTATATGTGTATTGTGATTATGATCCTAGTAATGGATAAATTAACTTATTTGCATGATAATGTAATGATTAGTAAATATGTACACATGATGATGTTGGTAATGCATGATTTAAACTATATGAATGATATAAAAAAATGATATGATGATAATGAGAATGAATGAATCTAAATGATAAAAAACAATACAAATGATAAGACTAAAATTAAAATGATGCAATTTGTTTTTGTTTGTCCAAGTATACGCAATCAAGTAATTCACATAACAATGAAGATCAAATGCTTATAATGTATGATAATGAAATGCAACCCTTAATATAAATGGATGAAATGCTTATAATAGATGAGATGCAACACTTAATTTAAATGAATGATTATCATCTTATTCAACATATGTTTGCAATGCTTTTTCATCATTGAGATTTTAAAATGTTGTAAGAAAATACAAGCACCTAGGTATAATTAGACCAGGATGACCTGAGTATTTCTTACATGGATTTTGATTTAGCAAGTTAATACAAGCATCGAGGTATAAACCAACCAAGATGACCTGAGTATCTCTTGCATCAACGGACAAGGATTGTCCTCTTTCATATATAAACCCATAATGTCCTCGATGATCTTTTTCCAATCATGTCCTTAGACAAGTGTATACACTATTGAAGAATAATCCACAAGCAATAAACAAATAAAAATAATCATGTGCCATCATAACTCTTCTAGTCTCATACATCCTTGAGTAGAATAAGAAAAATGATTAATGAAAAACAAAACACAAATATTGAACTTTCTATCCCATACATATGGTTTCTCATCAAAACAGATAGAATCATCATGATAGTTATTGTTAAGGTACGATGTCATTGTTTCATAATTTTCATCATGATAGTTATTGTTAAGGTATGATGTCATTGTTTCATAATTTGGTTGCATGTCAATGTTCAATGGTCCATATCATAATTTTATTTTAAGACTCCTTATGTCACTTGTTGCGTGGAAATATGTATCTAAATCTAGTTTTTTATCCTCTGAAGTGTGACATTCAACAATATCATTCTGTAACCAGTTCAAGGATTTTGCACCCAGTCTAGGAATTGACATAGTTATTATGGATAGATGGATAGGAAAAGATGCATAAAAATTTATTATGGAATGGATGAGATAGGTGCAGAAAAGAACTAGTATACAAGCCATGGTAGGATTTTATTGGTGGGATATTTACAATGGGTAATAGGTAGGATATGATTAGGATTGTCATGCTTTGGGATATGATCAAATAGATGTGGGTAGAATATTTTATTATGGGTATTTACAATTATTAGGGATATGGATGAGAACCTAGAATCCAAATAGATAAAAGGGCTAGTTTATCACAAGTAGCGCCTATTGCTAGGTTTTCACCACTTATTTTTAATGCACCTTTTCTTTATTATTTGATTTTTTTGTATTTTTCTTTATTTTATTTTTTTATTATTATTTTGTATTTTTTCCCTTACATTAGAGTTTTCCAAGCTTAACTGTAAAACCTACGAAGATGCATAATGTTGATTGGATCATCCAAGAACTCGTCTTCTAATGTGGATAGTTAATAGGCCCCTGATCCATAAGCAACTACAATAACATAGGGACCTATCCATTTTGTCTCAAACTTCCCCTTCTTCTCTCGATCTTGTTGATTTTGGGGGTTCTCCTTGAGTACAAGATAATCAACTTGAAACACATAGGGATTCACTTTGTGATTATAGCTTCTGGACATATGTTGTTGATAAGACTTTAGATGATTAAAATCCTTCTAACGTTGCTCATCCAACAACTAAAGTTCTTGCAAGCTAGAGACATGGTAATCCTCATTTGGTATCAATCCCTTTAGTGAAACTTAAAGAGATGGTAACTCAGCCTCTATGGGTGAGATGGATCTGGATCCATAGACAAGGGAGTATGGGGTTGCACTAGTGGGTGTTTGGATACTTGTTCGATAGGCCCATAAATTAGGGTTTAACTGGACATGCCAATCGCAACCAGCATCATTGACTGTCTTTTTTTAATTCATTCAAGATTATTTTGTTAGAAGCCTCATCCTGGATGTTGCCTTGCGGGTAGTAATGTGTAGAGAAACAATGTTGGATATGGAATTTGTCATAGAGTTCCTTTACATCTCGATTCTTAAAAGGTCTTCCATTACCAAAGATAATGGATAGAGAGATTCTATAGTGGTAAATGATGTAATTCAAGATAAAAGAGAAGATTTGTTTTCTTTTGACAATAGTAAGAGGTACGGCTTCGATCCACTTTATGAAGTACTAAGTGGTGGTTATGATTAACTTATGGCCATTGGAAGAAGGTGAATGGATCTTACCCATGAGGTTAAGTTCCCACTGACAAAAGGGTCATGGAGTCGCTAAAAGCTACAATTATTGTGCTAGTGCATGTATAAGGTTACCGTGAATCTGACACTTCTTGCATTTCCTAATAAAGTGGTATGCATTTGTTTTCATACGTGGCCAATAGTATCATATATGTATGAGTTTCTTACCCAAGGTAGGACCACTAGAGTGATTCCCACAAATACCTTCATAAACTTTCATCAACGCAATTTGTTATTAATCGCATTCTAGACACCTGAGGAGAGTACTGTTGAGACCTCTTCAATATATGGTATCAGCAATTATGGTATAACAGGAGGCTTTACAGATGAAGTGTTAGGGTTTCAAGCAGATCCGAAGCAAATATGAACTAACAATTATATGCAGATTTAAATACAAAAGATAAAGAAATAAAACAGGACACAGATAACACAGAGATTTAACGTGGTTCACCCAGAATGGGTTACGTCCACCATACACAGCCGTCCAATCTTTCTTATTATCCAGCAAAAATATTACATCAACCTTACAATGCCTTAAGCATCCCAGCCACTTATAACATGCGTTTTTAGGGCAACAAACAAAGTCGGCCTTTTTAGGGTTTTATTACAATGTCGGTTTTCATCAACAAAAAACGGCAAAAAAAATTTTCTCAGGGGCTGCCGCCCTCGAACCCCTGCCCGGGGCCCGGCCCGGCCCCGGACCCCGGCGAGGATACGTGCTGAGTGTACAGTACTTTGCTGATCAGTCGCCACATTTCAACAATCTCCCACTTGGAGACTGATCAGGCTCCACACCGAACAATCTCCCACTTGGAGACTGATACTACACGACACCACTGTACATGCAACATCCGCTGGATAAAACACTAGGACTTGACTAGTATAAATTCCACAATTATTAATCAAGAAGACCAACAGAAACTGATGAAGAAATCAGCTTCTCTTGTGGAACTGCCTTTGTGAACATATCAGCAGGATTCTCACTTGTGTGAATCTTCTCAAGCCGTAACTGACCCTCCTCCAAAATAGTCCGGATGAAGTGGTACCTGAGCTGAATGTGCTTTGTCCTTGAATGAAAAGCAGAGTTCTTCGCAAGATGAATGGCACTCTGGCTATCAGTATACAATGGGCTATCCTCTTGTGTCTGACCCAATTCCTTCAGAAAACATTGCAACCAAATCATCTCTTTGCTGGCTTCTGTAGCAGCAACATACTCAGCTTCAGTGGTTGAAAGTGCAACAACCTTTTGCAGCCTAGAAATCCAACTGACTGCAGTTCCCCCTATAGTAAAAACATACC
Organism: Cryptomeria japonica; assembly: GCF_030272615.1. NCBI lineage: Eukaryota > Viridiplantae > Streptophyta > Pinopsida > Cupressales > Cupressaceae > Cryptomeria > Cryptomeria japonica. Next base: position 265,971,484 of record NC_081410.1, read on the forward strand.
CTGTAGTACTCCTCCATGAATCAATATCACCTGCCAGATCAGAGTCAACAAATCCACTTAGAGCAGCATTAGATCCTTTGAAACATAATGCCTTCGTAGTAGTTCCTTTCAAATACCGAAGAATCCATTTCACAGCATTCCAATGTTCCATACCCGGATTACTCATAAACCTGCTCACAACTCCCACTGCATGTGCAATATCTGGCCTTGTGCATACCATTGCATACATCAGACTGCCAACAGCTGATGAATACGGGATGTTAGACATTTTATTAACCTCTTCCTGTGCCTTTGGACACATCTCCTTAGTCAATTTGAAATGACTAGCCAAAGGTGTACTAACTGCTTTTGCATCCTGCATGTTAAATATTTTCAACACCTTCTTTATATACTCACTTTGGGACAAATTCAAGGTTCTATTTTTCCTGTCCCATGTAATCCTCATACTGAGAATTTGCTTAGCTGCACCCAAATCCTTCATAGCAAATGACCTGGCTAATTTTTGTTTAAGATCATTTATATGTTGCATGTTAGACCCAGCAACAAGCATGTCATCAACATAAAGCAACAGGATAATATAACTGCCATTATCAAATCTCTTAAAATATACACAATGATCAGAATGACATCTATGATAACCTTGTTCAGCCATGAAACTATCAAATTTTAAATACCATTGTCGGGGTGCTTGCTTTAGGCCATACAGACTTTTCTTCAACCTGCACACCAAGTTCTCCTTACCTTTGACCTCATATCCCTGTGGTTGCAACATGTAAATTTCCTCCTCCAAATCTCCATGGAGAAAAGCTGTTTTGACATCTAATTGTTCAAGATGTAAATCATCTGCAGCCACAAGACTAAGTACAGTTCTAATTGAAGTCATTTTTACAACTGGAGAAAATATTTCATCATAATCTATACCCTTTTTCTATGCAAAACCTTTTACCACAAGTCTGGCCTTATATCTTTTCTGACCTCCTTCCTCCTCCTTCAGCCGATAAACCCATTTGTTAGGCAAGGCTCTTTTTTCTGCAGGTAAAGGGACTAAGTCCCAAGTCTTATTTTTCATCAAGGAGTCCATCTCCTCTTTCATGCCTAGTTGCCACTGTTGTTTGGCATCCACCTGCATTGCTTCTTCATATTCTTCTGGTTCACCAGAATCTGTTAATAAAATAGAATACAAAGAAGGAGAAAATCTTTCAGGGGGTCTACTTGTCCTCGTAGAACGTCTAACACTTGCAGGAGTTTGTGGGACAATCTGTTGTTGCTGAGCATCAGGTACCTGTGGCATTTCATTTTCAGGAATCTCATCCAACACCACATATTCTTGTTTGTCCTGTTCATGCTTCTTTTCCTGCATTTGTTCTCTATACACAACCTTCTCATTGAATATAACATCTCTACTTCTAATTATTTTCTTATTTTCAAAATCCCATAACCGATAGCCATATTCATCTATCCCATATCCAATGAAGGTACATTTCTGAGATTTAGCATCAAGCTTGGTTCTGTTTTCTTTATCAACATGGACAAAAGCTTCGCAACCAAAAGTTTTTAGAAAAGAATAATTTACCTTTTTACCAGTCCATGCCTCCTCTGGAATACCACCATCCAAAGGGGTTGAAGGTCCTCTATTTATTAAATAGACAGCAGTATGTACAGCATCTGCCCAAAAATGTAAGGGCAATCCAGCATGCAATCTCATGCTCCTCGCACGTTCCATGATGGTCCTATTCATTCTCTCTGACACACCATTTTCCTGTGGAGTTCCTGGAACTGTCTTCTGCTTTCGAATCCCATTTAAAGAACAGTAATCTTCAAATGCTTTGTTGCAATACTCACCTCCATTATCCGATCTGAGACACTTCAACTTTTTTCCTGTCTCATTCTCAACCAGAGCTTTCCATTTCTTAAAAGTTTCAAAAACATCTGATTTTTGTTTTAGGAAATATACCCATGTTTTTCTAGTTGAGTCATCAATAAAAATAACATAATAACAAGAGCCACCAAGAGATGATACCTGAGCCGGTCCCCATACATCTGAATGTACAAGCTCTAACTTCACACTCTTCTTCTCTTTCCCAACCTTGAGAAATCTGACTCTTTTCTGTTTACCATAAACACAGTTTTCACAGAACTCTAAATCAATCTTCTTTAGTCCTGGCAATAGATTTTTGGAGTGAAGGATTTTCATCCCTTTCTCACTCATGTGCCCAAGCCTATGGTGCCACATTATCGAATCTGTTCTTGCAACATTTATTGTTGTTGTCCCTGCAGTAACTTTATCTGTAGCAGCTAAGGTAGAGTAAGTGTTACCAGTACACAGATATAATGTGCCTACCTTCGCACCTTTAGCTACTACTAACGATCCTTTAGTGACCTTCCACATACTATCTGAGAAGGTAACTATGCAACCTTCACTACCTAGTTGCCCTGCAGAAATTAAATTTCTTCTTAAATTAGGAACATGTCTTACCTCCTGCAGAAACCAGTCATTACCATTCTGCAACTTGATCTTTATCTTTCCTTTTCCAACAATTTGACAGGGCTCATCATCACCCAAATATACTTGTCCAAAATCACCTTGAACATAATCTAGAAAATATTTTCTATGGGGTGTAGCATGAAATGAAGCCCCAGAATCTATTACCCAGGAATCATTAACATTATCCAAACATAAGATTAAAGCATCTTGTAAAGTATTACTTGCAATATTAGCTTCCTTACTGTCATTTTCATTTTTGTCTCCTTCTTTGTTTTTCCGAGACCAACAGTCTTTCTTTAGATGACCAGGCTTTCTGCAGTACCAGCAATCTTTCTTTCCTCTAGATTGAGAGCGTCCTTTCTTTGACTTCCCTCATGACTTCTCATTCCCAGGGCCTTTTCCTCTTTCCTTTGATCTTCCTCTGTTCTCCACATTCAAAACACTACCCGATGATGTTGAAGTCTCACCTGTGCTTTTCCTTCGCATTTCCTCGCTTAGGATAACACCAACAATATCATCAAATACCAAAGTATTTTTACCAGAGACAGAGTTACTTACAGCCATAACCAAGCTATTCTAGCTTTCTGGCAAAGAACATAAAATCAAGAGAGCCCTAACCTCTTCTGCAAAGGTAATTTTTACCAAAGACAATTGACTGGTAATTGTATTAAATTCATTTAAGTGCTCCGCTACAAATCCTCCCTCACTCATTTTCAAATTAAACAAACGCTTCATAAGAAATACCTTATTTGAAGCCGAGGGTTTCTCATACAACTTAGCCAATGTTGCCATCAAATCTACAGTCGTTTTTGCTTTTGTTATATTGAATGCTACAGACGACGCAAGGCACAATCGAATGGATCCCAAAGCCTTTCTATCTAAAATGTCCCACTCTTCATCTGATATTGTGGTCGGTTTCTTTGCCTTTCCTTCCAATGGCCGCCACAAATCCTTTTGATATAGGTAATCCTCCATCTGCATTTTCCATAACTGATAATTCTGGCCGTTAAACTTTTTGACCTTGAATTTGGAATCCTCCATTGCTCCCACTCAAATCTGAAAGTCCTGCCAATTTACAGAAAACCTCGCTCTGATACCAATTGTTAGGGTTTCAAGCAGATCCGAAGCAAATATGAACTAACAATTATATGCAAATTTAAATACAAAAGATAAAGAAATAAAACAGGACACAGATAACACAGAGATTTAACGTGGTTCACCCAGAATGGGTTACGTCCACCATACACAGCCGTCCAATCTTTCTTATTATCCAGCAAAAATATTACATCAACCTTACAATGCCTTAAGCATCCCAGCCACTTATAACATGCGTTTTTAGGGCAACAAACAAAGTCGGCCTTTTTAGGGTTTTATTACAATGTCGGTTTTCATCAACAAAAAACGGCAAAAAAAATTTTCTCGGGGGCTGCCGCCCTCGAACCCCTGCCCGGGGCCCGGCCCGGCCCCGGACCCCGGCGAGGATATGTGCTAAGTGTACAATACTTTGCTAATCAGTCACCACATTTCAACATTAAGGTTCAATTTTGGTTATTAGATAGGTCTGGAGGTAGGGTATTGTCTTTTAAATAGGTATAAATGTCACCATATAGAGGGGAATTAGGTCCAACTAAATGGCATATAATTCGAGATTTAGGATCTTCATATGCAGGAGTAGAAAACTATTCTACCAAGAACTCATAGCGAGCTTTTTTCTTTGATATCTCAAGAAGAGAGGAAATGGTTACCACAACATCAGCTGCTTTGTTCTCCAATCTAGGTACTTGTTCAAAGTGTATGAGGATAAAATACTTTTTGAAGTCATCAACCATACACTTTTACATTATCAACTTTTCATTCTTGGTCTGATAATCATCATTCACTTTATTAATGACTAGTTGAGAGTCTCCATAAACATTCAGTTGTATGATCTTCCACTCTACTGCCATTTTGATTCTCGTCATGAGTACTTCATACTCGGCCATATTGTTAGTGCAAGGAAATAATAATCTATAGGATTTGGGTATTGTATCTCCTTGAGGAGTGACAAAAAGAATCCCAACACCTAACCTGTGTTGAGTTTAAGACCCATCAAAGTAGAGTTTCAATGTTTGATTTGTGATACTAAGGATAGCTTCATCTAGAAATTATGAATGTATTAGATGATCATCAACTAGTGGTGCCTCTGCCAACTAAACAACAATCACCTGCCCTTTGATAGCCTTTTGATAAACATATTCTATATCAAACTTGTTGAGAATTAAAACCCACTCTGCTAGTCTTTCTATGAGATCTAATTTGTGGGGAAAGTACTTCAATGGATCTATCTTGGCTACAAGTTTGACTGGATGAGTTAACATATAATGAAATTTTTTGTGATGCAAAAACTACAGCCAAACATTCTCACTCAACTAGTGTATAATTTAGTTCATAGCCAACTAAAGTCCTGCTAATATAATAGATTGCTCTTTGTTTTCCTTCAAAGTCTTCTTGGGCTAGGAGAGCACCAAGAGATGCTTTTGTAGCTAATATGTAAAGAAAAAGGGGCCTTTCTTTAGTAGGAAAAATCAAGATTGGAAGACTCATTAGATACTATTTTAATAACTAAAATGCTTCTTCACACTTGTCATCCCAGTTGAAAGGTAATTTTTTATGCAATAGATGAACGAAACGATGACATATGTCTGCCAATTGGGAGATGAACCTACAAATGGAATGCAACTTGTCTTGGAGCGATCTTAGATGACTAATGTTTTTAGCTAGTGGCATTTCCATGATTTCTTTAACTTTCTCTATATCTACTACTATTCCATCTGAAAAAACTATATATCCTAGAAGCTTGTCAGATGTGACTTTGAACATGCACTTCTTTGGATTTAAGTGAACATTGAACTTCTCCATGTGCTGAAATATCTTGTCTAATATGTTCAAATGCTCTTCTCTGGTGAATGACTTTCCCAAGATATCATTGACATAATCTTCCATAAAGGTATGCATCATGTTGTGGTTCAAGATAGTAGTCATCGCTCTTTGGTATGTTGCTCCTGCATTCTTGAAACCAAATGGCATGACCTTCCAGCAATATGTACCCCATGGACAGGTAAAAGTTGTTTCAACTTGATCTTCTAGTGTTATCTTTATCTGATTATAATCATAGAATACGTCCACTAATGATAGCATAGCATGTCCTACAGTCAAATCCACAATGATGTTTATATTAGGTAAAGGTAAATCATTCTTTGGGCGTGCTTTGTTTAGATCTTGAAAGTTTGTACATACTCTAATGCTTTTGTCTGGTTTTCAAACAGGTATAATATTTGATATCCACTTAGCATAGTCAATTGACCTGATAAATCCCACATCCAACAGCTTCTTTAATTTTGCTTTAACCCAAAGAGAAATATACGGATGCATCTTTCTTAATTTTTATTTTACTAGCTTGACCCCAAGAACTATCAATTGATAAATGATGCATTATAAGATCTAGATCCAAACCTGGCATATCTGCATAAGACCAAGCAAAATTGATTTGTTTCTCTTTGAATAAGTTGATAAACGTTTCTTTTTCTTGTACTAATAAAGAAGCTGCTAGATGAATGATCTTGGGATTCTCCTATGTTCTAATGTTGACAGGTACTATAGGTTCAATAATAATTGATGACCTCTCTTGATGTGCTAGTTGGGGAAGAATGTCAAGTCTTCCATCCTTTGGTGCCACAATGAGGTTTTCACCATCGGATGCATCCTTTATTTTTACTTTTCTAGATCTAACATTGTCACGTCGCGGTTTTTACCATTAGATATTTCTTGTCATTTCATACTTTTATGAATGGAAGACTTGACATTTCCTCCAAAATAATTCGCATTGTTAAATTCATAAGTGAATCTTTTTTCATAACTTACTGCAAATAAAGGATCCTAGGGATTCAAGTAATCAATTATAGCATTGTCATTGTAAAAGGTTTCAAGCTCAAATATGGTCTCTTTCCCCCAATCTATAAGTTCGAGATGCACAAGAGGTAAGGGATCATTAGGTTCATTGGTATCAAAGGATATGATGGTTACCACATAGAGGTTATCAAGGTTTATGATAATACCTTCAAGGTCAAGATCAATAATGACCTCAATGTTGTTTTTTACATCTGATATCTGACCCTCCTCATAAGAGTCACTCTTGATATTTTGTGGGTCTTTCTCTAGCGGTCTAGACCCCGAAATTTGTCCCTCATTGTAATTTTTGGTAAAATTGTATAAATGAATCATAACTATCTACTTCTTTTCAGATGACACTTCAGAAATTCCCTCCCATTCATGAGAATCAGTCTAACTATGCTCTTGTAATTCATGAATTTTTTGGTATAAATTATTGGTAGCTTCCTCGACATCTCCTCTATATCCCAATCCTTCTACTTCTTTTGTAGATATGAAAGTAGGTTGTATGGGTTCATTGATTCCTTCCTTTCTTAATCATATGGGACTGTGACCATTATTTCCCATCTTTTGCATTATGGTTAATCCCTAACCATATTGTTCAAGAGGTAATTGTATTTCTGAATTAGACGTGTTTGATTTGACCTCATCTTCTTTATATAGCCACTCTTCAATATCTTTTTCATCAGTTTCATCTTATAGAGTACCCCATTTGATAAAAGTATAGGTCTCTAGGCTACTTCTTGGAAATCAAAGATTGTTGTTCTCCCAAAGATGGTTTGCCATAACACTTAGGGGATGGAGGTAATTGGGAAATGCAAAAGGTTTTCTCAATAGAGTATTCCCCCATACCTTTGTCTTTGAGTTTAATCTTTGGTTAGGCTACTTTGGATGGAGATGGTACTAAAGTTGGATTAATTTGCAAAGTGGGAGATGAAGTTGTACGGTTGTTTGGGACAGTTACTTCAAATTTTGTCTTGATTGTATTATAATACTAAAAAGGATTGGGATCTCCTTGGATAGTTATCTCTTGGCCATTATGTGGAAACTTCAAACATTGATGATACGTAGATGGGACTTCTTGCATTGCATGTATCCAAGGTCGTCCAAGGAGTATGTTATAAGCTAGGTCAAGGTCAAGCACCTAGCAAACCACATCTTTTTCCACTAGTCTGAATCTGATAGGGAAAACAATTGATCCTTTGGATGCTCTTTCTTCTTCATCATAAGCCTTAATAGTGATTTTTTTCTTTGGATACACGAAATATTTGAATTTCCCCAATGCAAGGGCTAATTTGAAAGTACATATATTTAAACTAGTCCCTCCATCTATTAGGACACATTTGATTCTATGCTAATGTACAAGTACTTCTATGTGAAGGGACACATTGTAAGGTCGATTTATGGAAAGTTCATGTCATATTCAGCAAAATATAAGAAATGAAGAGTGGTAAGATGTCCCACCATGGCCTGAAACTGTGCAGAGTTAAGGTCTAGGGATACATTGGTTTCTTGTAGAGCCTTCTCCAAAATCTCTTTATGTGTTGGTGATAAACGTAGAAGCTCTAAGATAGATATGTGGGTTGGTGTCTTGTTAAGTTGGTCTAGGACATTATATTGATTAGTCATGGAAGATGACTTAGGTGGCACTCCTTGAAGGGTGAGTTTTCCTCTATGGGTGGTCACATTACAATCAGGTTTGTTCTTAATGGTAATCACATTTGCATATGAATCACTATCAGGATGCATTCGTGTAATTGACATTTTTTTTGCCTGACTTTGGGGGATTTCCCTTTTCATAGTTTGGAAGGGGATCCTTGAATGCCACATGCTCATCATTAGATTTATATCCATCAACTAATATATCACCCTTATCAATCAAATATTGAATGGTATTTTTTAGCCTTTAACAAACATTGGTTTTATGCCCTTTGCTCCTATGAAATTTGCAATAATCTTGATCATTCCACCATGCGGGTTTGACCTATGTTTCAAAATCTCTCGCTTCAGGTAACGTTATAAGGTTGATTGAAATAAGTTTTCTCAAAGCGGTTTCAAATGGTTAGCCCAATGGTGTAAACCTTCTACTAGGAGAAAGATTTAGGTGCATTGTTGTTGTTGTTGTTTTGATTGTTTGTGTTATTTTATGGTCCTGAAAAATTAAAGACGGGTTATTTTGATTTGAGATTTTGTACATCTACAACACCATCATTTATAATATTTTGTTCTTAGTCCAAAATCTAGATTTATCATTGTTGTTACTTGGACCGATGTTATCTTTGTAAGTTTGATTTGTCCCTTCTCTGCCAATGCTTTCTCTATGAGAAGTCCTTTGTCAATAACCTTTGGAAAGGTAGGTGGACATTGAAGTTGCAATTGGTAACTCAATTCAGCATTTAAGTTGTGGATAAATATCTCTATCTTTTATTGCTCTGGTATGTCATATGGACACTTGTTGACGAGTTGTATCCATCTTTGTAAGAAACTAGTGAAAGATTTTCCATTTTTATGTTTACTATTGGAAAGGTCTAACATCAAAACCTCATGCTCAATGTTGTAGGAGAAATGAGTGTTAAATTTGTCCACTAGTTCATCAAATGATTTAATTTTTAGTGGAAAATGATAGAACCACTCTATAGCTTGGCCACCCAAACTTTTAGGAAAAAGTCACATTAGGTATGTCTCATTATGTGTGATTTACATACATGCAACACAAAACTCTATAATGTGATCACATGGATCACCTTTCCCCTTATACTTGTCAAACTTTGGAACTTCAAAAGTAGGGGGAAAAGGTAACATTACCAAGCTTTTATCAAATTTGCAAGGAGATATATCCTCTAGTGAGTATTGTTTTTGTGAAGATCCTGATTGTAACTTGGTGAGTTGTAGTTGCAAGTCTTGAATTTGTTGCACAAGTGTATTCAAAGGATTATTCTCCTTTTTGTTCTTAGTTCTTGTATTTGCATCAGTTGGTTTGTGCCATCATTTTTCTTCTCATTGTGGTCTCATTAGTATTTTTGTTGGCATTTGTTTCACTTTCAGTCATTGCCTTCAATTTTGAGAGATCAAAATTAGATGGGAGTTTCACACCTTGTTGTGCAAGTTGAAGGAAATATTTCTCCCTATCTTTCTCCATCACCTTTTCCATAAGTTTATGAAATTTAGGATCTTATGTTACCTCAAGAACATGTGCCTCATATATGTCACTAAAGGTCTCATAGTCACTATCATTGTCATACAATGGATTTGAATTCTCACCAAAGAAATCTGTTGAATCAAATTTAGGATCTTTTCATTTCTCTTTTGTAAATAAATACATAGCTTCCAAAGTTGCTCTTTGTCTTCTTGTTTCAACCATACGATATTCTTGAAATGTCAATGAAGTGATTCTAAGATATGAAAATTGTATGTGTGTTGGATGAATGCTTGATATTTTGATTTAGAAGAATGAGACTTAAACAAGGTATCTAAAATGCAATTTTGATCTTTTGTTTGAAAAATTAAATCTTGGACTATTGAGAAATAATGATACAAGGCAAATAAAATTGGATATGATAGATCTCTATGATGGTGACTAACCTTGCCAAGATTTGAAACTAGTTTAGCTCCAAAGTTAAAGAATGATAAAATCTCGATAAGGGAACTAACCAGGTTGAAATGATGATCTTAAAAGAACTAAAGGAATCCTAATTTTTACCTAAAGTTGAATTTGTATGTATGGAATGTGTATGAAAAGTATAGAATCTTAGAAAATTTCCCCGGTTTTACACTTGACTAAGTATGTGTTTCTTGGAATAGGATCTTCTCGGAAAAGGGTGTACAAATCTAACTTTTGTTTTTCTCCTAGGCCTGTGGAAGTGCTCTATGTTGTAGATGCGCTAGAGTACAAGTGCTAAAACAATCAACGAATGTGCTAAAAGGATTTTCAAATGCACTACTATATTGTTCAAAAGCACTGTTGTTTTAGTCAAATGCGCTACAGTTTATGTCAAATGCGCTACTCTGGTGAACAAAAGTGTTACTCTGGTGAACAAAAATGCTACATTGGTGATCAAATGTGCTATAAGATATTTGAAAAGCGTCAGTATGTGTTACAAATGTGCTAACAAAAGTTTTTAATGCACTATTATGAGTTTCAAATGCATTATTCTATGTTGCAACTGTGTTACTCTATCATTCTAAGATGAACTTTTGTTTACAAGTTTTCAAAAAAAATTGTCTCTAGGTTGATTTTCTTTAATAAACACAGCAAACACAATGTTTGTTTGAAAAATAAAAGAAACAAGCATGTACAATCCTAAACAAATGGTTTGACCAGGACTATACTTGTTGAATCCTCTTTCAAAAAAATAGTTCACTTAACGGGATAGATAGAAGCTTGGTAGCATTGGCTCCCCTCCACAACACTCACTTCTTGGGCATACCAAGCTTCGAATTTCTAAAAATCCTAATATTTCTAAAAAAATTCTATCTCAAATTAAGGAGTACATGAGAGGTATCTTCAGAATGTGTATATCACAACTCCCGAGTCAACAAGTAGAAAAGGTAGGCTTCTAAAAACAAGAATTTCTAGTAAGGTCATCCATTCAGGTGGTCATACATGCGGCATTTCACTCTTATAAAAAGAGGCCTCCCATTCCTTGTGGGTTTTATGCATTGTATACACCTAAAAATAGTTTAAAGATAATTAATTAAATAAGCAATTATTTAATTAATCCCCCTTCCCAATTTAATTGAATTCACTAGCAATTTGATTAAATTCCCCCATTCATCTACTTATTAATAAATCTAAGGATTTTTTAATAGGTTCATTTAAATAGTCCCCTTTGATTAATTAATCTGAATTGATTAATCCTCCCCTCATTTAATTCATTTCTTCTAATCCCCTAATTAATTAAAACAAATCAATTTATGAGTTGTTGAAAGTTAATTAGCCTTTTCCTATTATTTGAATTTTTAAATTCAAATTACCCACATGCCTCCTAACTTCTAACCACCTAACCTAACCATCCCCTAACCTAACCCATTCCACCTAACCCTAGGTTTAGCTAACCCTGTCATGTCTTGTACATCCTAACCTCCTTATCCTAACCTTCTATGGGGTGGATATTCCCCCCTTGAGACACATGGCACTTATGCCACATGTCTCCTCCCTTGGACACTTGCCCTCTTATGAGAAAGGCTCCTTGACACTTGTCACCATAAAGATGACAAGTGTCCCTCCCTCCAACCTCCTCCAATTTCACCCTTGATATCTTCAAACTCAATCTTAACCGTTGATTCCTACCACCTCACCCCTGGCCTTGGAAATCCTATAAATATCTCCAATTTTGGAGCAAAAAGAATCCATCTCATATCATTGTATGCATTGTTATTATATGCACATCCCATATCATCTCATTTCAAGCATTATTATTATAGGCATATCATCTCTAGCATTCTAGTTTAAGCATTGTTATCATGTTTTGCATCTTAGATATAGCTTAATTTGATCATATTCTAGCTTAATTGCATCATCATCTAGCTTAATCATGCATATTATTAGCCTAATTAGCTTCTTGGATCAATCTAGCTTAATCATGCACTCATCTAGCTTGCACATCATATCATTTTAAATCCTCTGTTTAGGTGTAGTCAAGTCACTAGGATTGCTCATCTAGATTTGAGAGAAAATCCACAGTCGCATCTCTTAGGAGGCGATAGGTCGCTTTGTCATGGTTTATCTTTAATTTGATTTCAATTTTCTAACCATGCTTGTAATGATCTATTGAGTGTTTGTGTTGCAGGTGCATGTATCCTACTTCACACACATGACATTTTGGCACCCACCGTGGGGCAGGAAATCTAATTTATTGGCCTCTCTCATCATCAAATCTTCAATCTCACGGGTTTCTGGTCAGGCCTGTTTCAAAATCTCGTACGAGTACCTTTGTAGTACCGTACAATTTTCTTTGTGCACTCGTACAAGTATGTGAGAATACTCGTACCACCAGCCTAACTAATTTTTGTAGGACGATTGTCAAATATTACGCTTGCCAGAGAAATTCAATTCACCAAAACAACATGATTACTAATGTATTTGTTTTGCAGGTTGCCTAAGGAAGCTCAACCAAACTTTGTGTCTTCTTAAAGTTTTCTAGGCACAGTTAAATTGCTAATGGTTAATGAACATCTTGTTTTCTATGCTTGAGAAGTTGTCTAAAAGGTAGGAGAGTATTCTCTTTTCCATTTGGACAATCAGAAATCCTAACCCTTTGAGTGCTTCTATGTTTGAGATTTGAATACCTTTAGCGGGCCTATCACAGTGGGAAAAAGTAATCACCCTGTGAGAACGACCCAAGTGAGTACATCTAGACCTAAGCTTTCCGACTCACTCTAAAAAATAGGTCTCCCGGGATTAAAGTCTCAGAGGATGGGATTATTTGAGTTTTCTCTTTTGATATCTCTCATATCGAACATTTAGTAGGGTCTCGCATTATCAATCATGCTTGTGTGACTACTTCTTGTTTTGGTACCTTGTTGGGCTATAGGCCTCAATCGCACTTGCGCAACTGCAAGGGGTAATTACAAACAGAAATCCTTACTACGAACCCTAAGATAGAAGATACCCAATTCACCTCCAAAAGGGGGATAATCTTTGTGCAAGAGAGATAGTAACTCTCCCAAGACACTTGCCATATCATGCCCCCATTAGCATTTGGAGTCAGATAATACAACATTGAGAATCCATTGCATGAGACTCAACGACCGTATTTTGATTAGCTATTGGGTGTGTACCTAAGTTTGCAAGCAAAGGTTTTCTCTCTCGGCCAACTTCCTTAGGATTTAGCATGTTGTGCTTGAGGTCACTTATCATATCACGTGTTTGTTGTGTTTGCATCCCTGAGACAGAAACTCAGACGTCTAAAATTGGAAAACATAATCAAAACATCAAACATCATTCACAAAAAATCTGTCAAAGTCAGAAAATTATCTCTGCTTTGTTCTTCAGTCTTATGAGCTTTGTAGTTTGTCATATGGGAAATCTAGTTTATCGTCATATTCAGTGTAAATTATCATACGAGTCAGATTAGCAGAAGATTTTGTGTTATCAGTTGTCGTCTGGTTCTATGGGAATCATCGTACGATATTATGCCTTTGTCATATGGTTCTGTAGGAAGTGTCATATGGGATTCCTAGTTTATGGTATGTGTCTATATGAATTATCGCCTGGGACTGTGTAAATTGTCATAGAAATTTTTATCTTTGTTAGTCCAGAGTTGTCTTCTTGCATGTTTTTTTCACATTTGTCATGTTTGCTTGGTCAATTTATAGTAAGCATAAACACCTAATATCTATCATTTTGTGCTTAGGTTGTCTTCTTGGTTTGCTCAGTCAAATTATCTTCTTTCAAATCAAATTCCAGAACTAGACACCTCAAGATCTTCAAGTATTCACCTTAAACAAGTTCAAGATCTAATATCTCAAAGTGCATCATCACTCTCTTTCATAAACTGATCACTCAAAACATAGTTTCTCATCAAGATCCATCATCCTCTACCATGAAACTACAATGTTTGGCTAGGATAACCTTGTCCCACATCGTAGGATATATCGTTCCTATTAGACTCGGTCTTATCAAAATCATCATCATTGCACTCCAAACTGAGATCAAAAAAACTTACAAATCTACAAGTACTTGAATTTTCTTTTTGTGTAATATCACTCTATCATATCTAGATTGATAGTTGGTCCCTTATCAAAACACCTCTTAGACAATTGAATCCTTGCGCAATATTCAACACACGTGTATGCCCATTTTAACTAGAGCGCAGAGACGTAAGATTGAAGAAACGGAAATAAAAACATTTGAAATAGCTGAGGATCATATAAACATAGCATACCAAAGCAAAATACAAGAAGAAGACATAACAAGTCAACATATCAGAAAAATCAAACAAGTCCAAAATCAAAAGCCAACTATGTCAAAACCTCACAAGGATTCAAATACATCTCCAAAGAAAGGTGGCTCGTTTATGCAACTCTTAAAGAGATCCCTAAGGGATTTTACTGAGGAAGATCAAAATCGCGCATGTATGTCTAGCAATGGCTCATCCCCCCATTAGAAAATTGAGTCTCCAAAGGCATCTATTCCTACACCTCTTGAAAACTTGCAAGAACCTTCCATATCATCCTCACCAAACAATACACATAAGGATGAAGCTCCCTAAGGGATATCCATAATGGCCATCAAATCTATTTCAGAAGATCATATTCAAAGCTCAGCTCATTCATGTCCAAGCATTGATTCCTTGAAACATCCCCATAATGCTCCCTTGCAAATTGAATCCCTCGTTCATAGACTTCTCGTTAAACATGTCCTAATAGATGGGGGAGCTAGCTTAAACATTTGCTCATTGAGTCTTGTATGTGCTCTAGGTTATTATGAAGATGCAGTTGATCCCCCAAAAAAGATCACAATCAAAGCACATGATCAAAAAGAGCGTTCCTCCAAAGGAATTGTGATATTACCCATCAGAGTGGGACCTTTGTAGAAAGACACAACATGCCAAGTCCTAGACTTGGACTTACCATACAACATACTCTTGGGAATAACATGGATACATGACACACAAACTACTCCATCAACATATCATCAGTGCCTGAAATTTCCAAGCAATGGGCAAGAAATCACGATCTCAATAGATTCAAATCCATTACAGTACTATAGTAATCTAAATCTGGCTCAAGAGGTTATAGTTCCACATAATAGAGAGGCATCATCTTCAAGCACACAATCCAAGGAAAAATCATTTGCCTCAATTTTGTCAAGCATGGAAAAATAAATGCAGCTAAGAGATTGAGGGAATAGAGAATATTCACTATCATGGAAAAACAAACAACGGCAACTTGAAACTGAAAGGGAAGAAGCAGATGTAGGTGTTGATTTCGTTCATGTATATGCAAGGAAAATGTTAGGAACTAGATCACTTGAATTAGAATCGCATTCGCCTGACTTGGACTTAATCAAGGACGATTAGGAGATACTTGTGAAAGGTCATTCTGATGAGAGTATCGTTCTACACATTGAAATTCATATTGAAAGCTCTGACATCTCTATCATGACCCCTAATATCTTTGAAACAATTCAACCTAAGGATTCTTTGCCCTTAATCCATCCTGAACTTATGTACTGGGAAATGAAAGACATACCACCATTGATACCATTTAATGACCGTGTCATATCCTTATATTTTAATGCAATCGAACCCACAACAACTTCCACCAAGGATTTTGCTAACATATCTTCAAGTCAGGTGGGTGCCAAATCTCCTGTTGCAAAAGTGAAAATAAAGAAAACAATATTGGGCCTACTGTTGAAAACCATTTATTGGCAACATTAGACCATGAAAAAGTAAAAAGAATGGACGCATCTAACAATGAAAACCTCCTTGAGGCATCGGAAAATGGGAGATTTGAGAGCTTACCTAAATACTATCAAGAGAGGTCTTCTATCCTAATAGAACCAACAAGGGCAGTTACCATTGGCACAATTGATCTACATCCAGCAACTTCTCTATCAGAGCAAGCAATGCAACAATATATGGAATTGTTCAAACAATGACAAATCATTTTTTCTCGGTCATATGCAAACATTCCAGGGTTAGATCCAGATATTTTAATACATCACTCGAATATCAGTCCAGGAGCAAGCATCAATAATGGAACACATCATGAATCAAGAGCAAGCATTCTATTCATCACACCACAAGGTCATACAATTCCAAAAGTGTACAAATTAACCTTTCCATGTACCAATAACACAACAAAATATGAAGCTTTGGTCACATGAATCAAAATGGCCATAGAATGGAACATTACACAACTTCAAGTCTTTGGAGACTCTCATCTTGTCAACAATCAAATCAATAACGATTATCAAACAAAAGATGAAATTCTAATGCCCTATAAGAAGATGGTTGATGATATCAATAAATAATTTGTCGAAATAAATTTTTAGTAGATTCTGAGGAATGACAACAAAGCAGTAGATGCCATGGAAACACTTGCTTCTCTACTTCAGACACAGGAAAATCAAGAGCGTTACAAATTCCTGGTGGAAGAGTTGTTTTACCCTGCACATAATTATCCGAATTCCCAAACTATCTGTCATCTTGTTGGGCATGATTCCTCCGGCTATGGCCAAACTTATACATACCTAAAAGATAATATTCTCCCTCCTGATTTGTCAAAGAAACAAAAGAGAAACTTTATTCGCCAATCCTCCCATTATACTCTTGTCACGGATACCCTTTTTAAACAAGGTCTGGACAGTACTCTCTTAAGATGTCTTGAGCAAGAAGAATTGGAGAAGGCCTTAAATGAAGTTCATAACGGTATTTGTGGCACTCATTCAAGTGGTCTTACCCTTTTGAAAAAACTCATATGCTTGGGATATTCTTGGCCAACTATGGAACGGGATTCTTTTCAAATAGATAAAAGATGTAAACAATGTTAGATCCATGGAAATTTGATTCATGCACCAGCACAAGAACTTCATGCTTTGGCAACATCTTTGTCATTCTTCTAGTGGGGTCTTGATTTAGTAGGAAATATACATCCTCCTTCATCCAATGGTCACAAATTCATCCTTGTAGCTACATAATATTCACAAAATGGATTGAGACAGTACCTCTCATCAATATCACAGGAAAACAAATTGCCGCATTTACCTTAAACTACATCATATGTTGCTATGGCATACCCATGACCATTATCACTGATAATGGGCGACCGTTCAATAATTAGGATGTACAAGAGCTATGTGAAAAACTCAATATCCAACATAGATTCTCCACACCCTACTATCCACAAGGGAATGGACAAGCAGAAGCATCAAACAAAACTATTCTAAAAATCCTCAAAAAGATAGCGAATGATGTTGGTAGAGATTGGCATATTCAATTGAACCCTGTTCTATGGGCCTACCATACCAGTATCCACACACCAATAGGTGCCACACCTTTTTCTCTTGTCTATGGATTAGAAGCAATATTGCCAATAGAAGTAGAGATACCTTCTCTACGTGTATCGTTAAAAGGCCTTATCCTAGATGAAGAACAACGAGTATATCGATTGCAAGAGTTATAATTGATCCATGAACGAAGACAAAATGCCTTTGATCATTTAAAGGTGTATCAACAAAGAATGTGTCATAGTTATAATCACAAGGTCAAACCAAGAGCCTTTCAAGTTGGAGAACTAGTCCTAAAGGAAAATCCATGCAACCAGGAAGATCGAGAAAAGAAAGGGAAGTTTGAACCAAACTGGTTGGGTCTGTTTGTGGTCACAACAATATTTGGGTCAGAAGCATATCAACTACCAACATAGGATGGGAATCAACTTGAGGAACCCATCAATAGCATGCATCTGAAGCATTTTTTATGTTTGAAAAAGCAAAAAATAAATCAAAAACGGTGAAAAAGTAGAAAAATCAAAAATAGTGAAAAAGCAAAGAAAGCAAAAAATAAATCAAAAACGGTGAAAAAGTAGAAAAATCAAAAATAGTGAAAAAGCAAAAAAAGCAAAAGAAAAGCAAAAACAGTGAAAAAGCAAAAAAAAAAAATAGTGGAAAATCAAAAAATACAAAAACAGCGAAAATAGAAAAAAAAATCAAATATTAGAAAAAGTGCAATAAAAAACAGATGGTGAAAACCTGGCAACAGGCATTATATGTTGGCTAGCTCTTCCATCTATTATATCATGCATCCTTTTGCTTGCATTTCATTTCCCATCAGTATTGTCCATATCTGTAATAAGCCTTTGTACATATGTAGGCCTCGCGGGTGATTTATAACCATGGTTTGGATCATTGGATATATCACAATAAATTTGTTTCAAAGCTTGGGGCAAAAACTTGCACCTAGCTGGGGGCAATAATTTTGATCGTTTTGAGCTTCATCAAACATGTAGAACAATAGTTAGGCAACTCTTGTCAAGCGAAACTGACACACATCCAATGTTGAACACAAGATAAAATTATCAACCATCAACCTATCACATGTTAGTCTAAACACGATACTCACATATCAATGGATGATATCTATTGGATAATGATTTTAACACTTTGGTTCAACTTTTATATCTTGATTTTTGCTATCATGATTTCTGAGTGACTCCATGATGTCTCTAACCAAAGGAACAAGGAAGGAACATGATATTTTTCTTGTTTGTTGTCTGTAAATTAATCATTAATATGTGCAAATTTATCTCAAGACATGATCATCAGAGTATCATCAAAGACATTTCTGATTTGCATATAGAAATGGTTAATATTGTCTGTTTTACACAAGCAACACTCAGGTCATCTTGGTTTAATTATACCTCGATGCTTATGCTAACTTGCAATATCAAAATCCAAGAAAGTAGTGCTCAGGTCATCATGGTTTAATTATACCATCGATGTTTGCACTCACTTCCCATATCTTAAAAGCTCAATGATGACACAATGTAATAACCTAGTGACTGGTCTGATCATGGCTTTGCATTTAGCTTGCATTTCATTCTTGCATAGGATCACAAAATCTCATCTTATCCAAGGACAAATATATCGCAGGAATCATCAATAGTGTATTCACAATCAAAATGATGACTCATCTCTCTCGAGATGTTGTCGACCCAAAATGAATCTTATGCTACTCCCTCGAATATGCCAACATCAGCACATCTGAATCTTCCTAGAATAGGATATCAACAAAATGTCAGCTATTTATCCTATCAATCTTATCAATTCTATCAATCGATCTCATTTGACCCATCCTATCATGTCTTATACAAGATGCCTCTTTCCTGGAACCAGACGTTTTGATCAAGTCTTATATAGGATATATCGTTCCTGAAACTAGACGTTGTGATCATCTTAGTCTTATACAGGAGGTGTCATTCCTAAAACTAGACTAGATCTCAATCTTATCAATCAAACTCTATCTGTATACGCCTGTAAAATTCATCTTAATATAACAAAGTAATCAATTAGAAATAAGGGAAATCATGACTCCCTATCTAATCAAAGAATCTAACAAATAAGACAATGAAATGATGCAAATATCAAGAAATAAGAATTATAATAATTCAATGAAACTCCCTATTCCAAGATTGCATATTGCTTCCATTGCTCTTCTCTTCTCTATGGTATGATAGTTCTCAGATATTGCGCTTGTAACCTGCAAGTGACACAAAGATTTGAAGTTTGTGATTGTTGAAAATGGAGATTGGACGCTCAATTTATAGAAAATTGGAGAAGATTGATTGAACGGTGGAACAGATTGATCAAGAGGTGGAACTCAGGTGAGCTCACATGAAAATTGATAGTTGAACTGCTAATTGTAGGAGTGAAACTCAATAGATTGAATAGATTAATTGAGTCAACTGATTGAAAAAAAAAGTTGATTGAAGGAAGAAAAAGAATGATTGGTGGAAATAAAGAAGATGACACAGAAAGCTTAATTTAGAAAAAGCTAACTGAAAGATGGAAATAGAGATTGGAGAGATAAATGATTTAATTAATTAATTTAGCATGTGCTTGCATTTAGGTTTAGATTATCAATTTAATCTTTGCATGATATTTATTCAAATAATTGAATATATTAATTCAATTTAGCCTTTGAATATATTTAGAACTTAACTTTGATTTTCAATTTGGTTTTTGAAATCATGCACATGTATTTGAATTTGGAAGAAATTAGAAGAATGTGAAATTAAATGAAATTAGAATTTGGGGATTTGGAATTGAGGAATTAATTAGTTAATTAAATAATTTAAAGAAACTATTTAATTATTTTAGAAATAGAATTTAATTAAATAATAAAGATTATTTAAATTAAAGGAATTAAACCACAATTAATTAAATAATCAATATTTAATTAATATTTAGAAAAGGGTTGAATGATTAGATGATTAGAGATAGAAATTGAATAGTTAGTAATTTATTTAAATAATAAAGATTATTTAAATTGGGGAATTAATCAAAATTAATTAAATAATAAATATTTAATTAATATTTAGAAAATGATTAAAATGATTAGATGATGATAAAATAGGAAAATAGAATAATTAGTAAGATGATGAGGAAATACGAAATTAGAAAAAATAGATTAATTAAATTAATTAAAGAATTAAAGAATTATTTAACTAACTAGATGAATAATTAGTACATGATCAATGAGACATTTTAAGGTGTCTACATTTGCCCCTCTTTGAGACAATGTCAAAATGACGTTGTTTCAAAGAAAACAAAAAAATTCCTGCCCCAGTGATACTTAGGGTGTAATGCCCCCTCGAGAGATTAGTTGATTAGAGATAGAGATAGGGGATATGAATATGATATTGAGATAGAATATGAGAGAATGAACCTTAGAATGAAATAGAATAATGTTAGATGATAGAAAATGATGAGAGAAAGAGATGATGAGAGAAGAATCAACAAACTAGCAATAAGCAAATGAGATGAAATGAGAATGAAATTGAATGAATCACGAACCTGTGTCATTTATTTTATTGCACCAATATATATTCATCACTGAGCCTTATTATTGAACAATGAAGCTTAGCACATCAGGGTATAAGGAACCAAGATGCAAAGATATCTCATTGTAGAAACAAACACGTAGCAAACAAGCAGCAAACAAAGAAAAAGATAATGCCCATCCCGGCTCCTCTAGTCACTTGTGGACATCCTTGAGTAGCATAAGAACATAATCTGTCGCCAAATGATAAAAGATAAAGACTGACCCGGACAAATTTTAGTAGCTATACTAACCTTGTGCCTTCATTCTCAGTTGCTTGATGCGATGATTGATAATGTCTGATCTCAAAAAGTTGCGGATCCCGTTTAAGACTGACCTGTCTGATTTCGAGTGTATCCTCTTCTGTTTAAGACAAGATAATGATCACATTGATATGGATATGATACGATTGATAAGACAGATTGATCAGTTGATTGCAGATGTTTGACTGGATAGTCATATCCTTTGTTAACTTCGTGCGAAGTGTTTGCTGGATATTTGCTAGGGTATTTATTTCTCACAAGACATTTTATTGCAAGTTTTTCTGATTGATTGATTTTTTATTTTTAGTTCTTTTCCAAGAGCTTTTCCGATGTTTTTGGATTATGTAGATCGATATTTGAATATTTTTGGATGATTTTTTCAAGACATTATATGGATGTTTTTGGTATTTTATGATTTTCAATGTTTTTGAATTTTGAATATTTCAATGTTTTTTGGATTTTGAGTTTTTCATTGTTTTTGGATTTTGAGTTTTTCACTATTTTTGGATTTTGAGTTTTTCACTGTTTTTTGATTTTTTTGAAAGATGTTATCTGATTTTTAGGATTTTTTCAGGTATTTATATGATTTTTAGGATTTTTTCAGGACTTTATATGATTTTTAGGATTTTTTCAGTTATGCCCCCAGTGTGCAGACCTGTATGACATGATGATCTTTAGAATGTATGTGGAGACAAATGAAATTTTGGCATGACCTATGTGAATGCAATATGCAGAATGAAGATGCATTTCCTATTCAAACAAGGTTGACTGTGTTTGTTTTTGGATTTGTAATACACCAATTGAAATGGAGGTGCAAAACATTTCATAGTTAAGCGATCAATCGATCTCTAAGGTCCCTAGGAACATTCATCTCAACACACTTAGTGACTAGGATTTACAAATGGAGACGTGGAAAACCTCCCCATTGGTTCTTGAAACTTTGATCTTCCTTTGCCCATGTGTGTGTAGATGAGTTAATTATTTCTCTTGTGTTCACTAAAGATCCTTAGCATCCTATATGACTAGCTACATGGATTATTCTAACTTCAAAAGCATCCCGAATAGAGCCTCGCTGCCAGCAAGCATTGAGAGCTTTGACAAGTTTATAGACTGTAATGTCTCAAATATTGCTCCATTGCCAGTAGGCATCCATGGCTCTGATGGAGTTACTTGCATGTTCCCTTAGTCAAGATTTTTGTCGCACTTGTATGCATGATATTTCAGTTATACATCATTTCTCTTTTGCCTTGAGATGGATATTTGGCATAGCTTTTTTTTTCTTTTTTTTTCTTGCCTTGACTTGTAAGTAATGAAACCTACTTGGGTGTGATAATTACAGCGGTGTGGAAGTATAATTTTAGAATTTTCACTAGTCATATGATCAACTAGGTGTCTCGAGTGAATTAGAGATTTATTGTGTTTGAGATATAGCAATTGACAAATTGTGGGTTAACAAGTCTCAAATAGTGAAATTGCTACCCAACCATAAGTAAAGTGTCGTCATAGGGTAATGTTGAAAATGAATGACCATAGGACCTCATAGACTTCATGTCCAAATATCTAAGAAAGGAGATGACCCTTGTTTCTCTTGAATGCAAACAGATGATAAAATTGAATAGTTGCCTTGTTTTATTGATGATGCTATATGAAAATGCAAAAACTTTTGTAAATGTGACTTCTAAATATGATGGTGCTTGGAAAAGAAACTATATGTGATGCAGTGCTTTGAATAAAATGATATACAATACGGAATGCAAAACCTAAACTAACCCAGCCTTTAGGTTTAATATTTGTGTAGGTAGTTCATTGGTCATTGTTTAAAGAGTCAGATGAAGATATCTTTTTCAATAGGATATAAGGACTCGGTTGGGTGTACATGTTCAAAATCTCCAATGTTGATCTTATTAGTTTTTTTATTTTGTGGATCATCGTAAGGAAATCAAGCTCTAGAACCCATGAATTCAACTATAGCCTTATCAGTTTTAAAGAAATCCAACTTTGGTAGATTCTCTTGCCCCCAATCTATCAATTGTGGGTGTATGAGACAAATTGGTTTCAAAGTTATGACATGAGCGGGTGTTATGCTTGTTTTTATTGATGCACTTGAAGAGGATGATGAAACCAACCAAGTGTTGATCTTATTAGTTGGTGTTATGCTTGTTTTGTCACCACTTTGGCATGTGATGATGGCTCACATACAATTATTGACAAGATGCTCTATGTAGTATAATCTGGATTGGTGATTTCATTGATAAGGGGTTCATGAACAACTTGTGTAGAGGAATCATGAGAGAGACTAGGAGAAATGACAAGTTTGTTTGAGAGGGAACCTTGTGAGGAACATGGAGAATTATGACATGGATATGAAGGGATGGAGGGATCTTGATCAAGGTTTGGAGAAATAATGGGATCTTGTTTAGGACATGAAGGTAAAGGTATGCTTTGATCTTGGTTTGTAAAGAGATTATTAGGGTGGATGGAAGGATGTCTTGATCTTGTTTAGGAGGTGGATGTTGGATGAGACTTGAAAGGACACTTTGTTCTTGAGATGAAAGGGTGTCATTATGAATGGAATAGAAAAGAGCAAGGGGATCATCATAAGACTCTTGGTTGGTGGGATCTTGATCAAAAATTGGGTAGGATGGAAGTGGTTGTTCTTGATCTTTATTTATTTTAGGACTCGTTTCTTCTAATTTTGGATCATCCTCTTGACACAGGGAAGGAGTTTGAAAATGCATGGGAGATTCTTGGAATGTTTCAACATTTTGGCATGATGAAGAAGGATTTTGAATGAGGTCCTTTGAATCATGACTTGAATTAGTTTTGATTTGTACGATGGATAGCTCTTGGGAGGTTGTGTTCTTAGATAGAGATGGAATGGATTGGTCTTGTGTGACTTCAGGGGGTGATGAAATGGTGGATAGATGTGGTTGATTTAGGATTTGGTTGAAAGGAGTATGATTTTGGGTGAAAGAGGTTTGATTTTGGTTGAAAAAGGTTTGATTTTGGTTGAATGAATTTTGATTTGGACTTTGGTTGAAAGGGGTGTGATTTTGGTTGAACGAGGTTTGAATGTTGGGTTGATATGAATTTTGATTTGGAATTTGGTTGAATGGTGTTTTATTTTGGTTGAATGAGGTTTGAATGTTGGGTTGATATGAATTTTGATTTGGAATTTGGTTGAATGGGGTTTGATTTTGGTTGAACGAGGTTTGAATGTTGGGTTGATATGAATTTTGATTTGGACTTTGGTTGAATAGGGTTTGATTTTGGTTGAAAAGGGTTTAATTGTTGGGTTGATACGATTGGTATGATTGATATAGTGGGTTTAAAGAAAAGAAAGGTTTACATGACTTTAATGTTGGTTGAACTGGGGTAGGAACGATTTTGTTGAAGAATGAAGGTTGGCATGTTTGAATGGTCTCAGAAGAAGAAGAAAGTGGTGTGACACTGATCCCCTCATGGTCATCACTTCTCTCATCATGTTTTCTAACCAGCCCCTATGGTTGTCAGGACTAGTCATGTCAGTAACTTGTTGTTGCAAATTTTTAATTTGTTGAGCTAAGGTTTCTCTGGATGCCGATGGAATAGGAATGGAAGGGATGAATCCTCCTCCTTCCCTACGAAATGTATAGTATCGATCCATGATGTTTTCTTGATTGGTTTGGACCTAGGATCAAAACATGTAAGATGTTTTCTCCATTTCTCTGAATGTGACAATGTTTGAGTGAACTTGACCAACTTGTTTGAGTTGAGGTTGAGTTTGATTGATCCTCTGATTGTTATTTGGACATTTGGGGTATGACTTTATAGGATGATTATGCAAATGGCGATGGACTAAGATAGACGTATATGAAGTTTAGACAAGGATGCATATGAGGATGATAATGCGGACTCAAAATTAGGACTATGCAATGACGTAGGACGATAATGAAGACGTAAGTGGGACTATGCAAAAGACGTAGGACGATAATGAGGACGTAAGTGGGACTATGCAAAAGACGTAGGATGATAATGAGGACGTAAGTGAGACTATGCAAAAGATGTAGGACAATAATGAGGATGTAAGTGGGACTATGCAAAAGACGTAGGACGATAATGAGGATGTAAGTGGGACTATGCAAGGACTATGTAAAAGACTGCCTAGGGTCACAAGTATGTAAGGACTTTTGAGTTTTGACTTCAAAATGGGCATTGTTTTCTGTAAATTTGTGTATTGGATAATGTTTTGTAGTTTTCCAAATCTGAGAACAATTGCTAGTAGGTATGTATAACTGGCTGACTCAATTTTCATAAAATCTCAGAAAATTCGGAGATACATGGGATAGGGCCTGAAATAGCCCAAGGGACTGACTCGATACTGATCTAGCATAATGATACATAAAAAAGCACAGAATACAATCTTAGGCTTGATAGTGGAAACCATTCAAGTGAGGCCCTTACAAAATACCAAGACAAAATGAACAAATAAGAGTCTGGCAGCACTAGCTCCACTCCATGACACACACTTCTCGAGCATGTCAGTCTCTCTTACCCTGAAGATCCAAAGATCTTATAGCTGAGGGATTCCTATATCATAGTGTAAGGTACATGAAGGGTATCTATGGGGTACAATCCGCACTCCCGAAATCACTGAATGTAGGGTTTTTTGGCAACTAAATTGGTTTGTTAGTATTAGGTTTTGAGGGGTCCCGATCCAATGACGGATTCTCAGAGCAAGCCACTTAAGGATTTAGTTGAGATTATCGGTGCATGGAAAGCCCCCACATACATCGAATTCACTCAACACTCTAGCCACCTGACCAGTATATTTACATAGTAGCTCGAAAAACCCGCTCGAGAGTACGCTGGGAGAGATGATATCCCCAACGCATCCCAATTCGAAGTACCTCTATGGGGTGATGAAATCCCCAGTCAAAGATACCCCTCACTACATAGAATAAAAGAAAATTTGGATTTTGTTGTCACCTTCCTTCTTTCTCCCAAGACCCCAAAGTCGGGTGGAAAGTCAGTTAGTGCAACAGTAGGTCCACCCCAGACACAATAAAAATTATTTACCTTAAGAAAAAGACAAATGATTTAATCTAGTGCAGCCTGATTCACGTTCATTTTATAGCCCAAATTTAGGTGTTAGATACGCATGTGCATGTCTATTTAAACACCAAATCAAAATATGAAGGCATACATGTCAATTTTAACCATTTGTTGATTTTAAGCACCAAAAACCAAGTGTGAGATACATGCATGTCAATTTTAGCCCATGTTCATTTTAAGCACCAACAACAAAGTGTGAGATTATCCATTCATGTCCATTTTATCCCATGTTCATTTTAAGAACCAACAACGAAGTGTGAGATTATCCATGCATGTCAATTTTAACTATTGTTGATTTTAAGCACCAAAAATGAAGTGTAAAGTGTGCATGCAAAAATACTAATCTAATCCTCTCTGCAAATCCGCCATAGGCTGTAAACAGAAGATTAGTAGTAAAGCCAAAATAACAGAAAACAGAAACTCAAAATTTGACAGAGGCGAATGCGTAATTATACATGTGTGATTGCATGATGCTTACAGACCGAATGTGTGAATCTCATAGAGCGAATGCATAAATCTAACAAACCGAATGCGTGATGAAGACTGATCGATTGCGTAGCATCAACAGGGCGATTGTGTGACCCTGTCAGAATGAATGCGTGACCCTGAAGGATCGAATGCATAATTTTGTCTATGTTATTGCATGACGGAAAAATCTTTTCTTGAAATTCGTGCAACCTGCAAAAAAAATGAAAAATCTGCACAATCTACAAAAATCACACAGAAAAAAACAAGGTTAAATTGCTATTAATTCATGTCGGGTTCACCAAAATGTATAATATCTATAAAATTCATCTTAATATAACAAAGTAATCAATTAGAAACAAGGGAAATCACGGATCCCTATCTAATCAAACAATCTTACAAGCAAGACAATGAAATGATGCAAATATCAAGAAATAAGAATTATAATAATTCAATGAAACTCCCTATTCCAAGATTGCATATTGCTTCCATTGCTCTTCTCTTCTCTATGGTATGATGGCTCTCAGATATTGCGTTGGTAACCTGCAAGTGACACAAAGATTCGAAGTTTGTGATTGTTGAAAATGGAGATTGGACGCTCAATTTATAGAAAATTGAAAGGTGGAATAGATTGATCAAGAGGTGGAACTCAGGTGAGCTCACATGAAAATTGATAGTTGAACTACTGATTGTAGGAATGAAACTCAATAGATTGAATAGATTAATTGAGTCAACTGATTGAAAAAAAAATTTGATTGAAGGAAGAAAAAGAATGATTGGTGGAAATAAAGAAGATGACACAGAAAGCTTAATTTAGAGAAAGCTAACTGAAAGATGGAAATAGAGATTGGAGAGATAAATGATTTATTTAATTGATTGATTTAATTAATTAATTTAGCATGTGCTTGCATTTAGATTTAGATTATCAATTTAATCTCTGCATGATATTTATTCAAATAATTGAATATATTAATTCAATTTAGCCTTTGAATATATTTAGAACTTAACTTTGATTTTCAATTTGGTTTTTGAAATCATGCACATGTATTTGAATTTGGAAGAAATTAGAAGAATATGAAATTAAATGAAACTAGAATTTGGGGATTTGGAATTGAAGAATTAATTAGTTAATTAAATAATTTAAAGAAACTATTTAATTGTTTTAGAAATAAAATTTAATTAAATAATAAAGATTATTTAAAATTAAAGGAATTAAATCACAATTAATTAAATAATAAATATTTAATTAATATTTAGAAAAGGGTTGAATGATTAGATGATTAGAGATAGAAATTGAATAATTGGTAATTTATTTAAATAATAAAGATTATTTAAATTGGGGAATTAATCAGAATTAATTAAATAATAATATTTAATTAATATTTAGAAAATGATTAAAATGATTAGATGATGATAGAATAGGAAAATATAATAATTAGTAAGATGATGAGGAAATACGAAATTAGAAAAAATAGATTAATTAAATCAATTAAAGAATTAAAGAATTATTTAAATAACTAGAGGAATCATTAGTACATGATCAATGAGACATTTTTAGGTGTCTACACTATCAATCATCACATTGAGAACCACATCATAGTGATCTAAGAACTCGTACTTTCATCAATCAACATTGCAGAAATCAAATCATTTCTAATCGAGAAATCAATTTCACAAAGCTTCCAACACTCAAAGGTCAATTATCTCAATTGGTCTCTTGAGGGGGCAACATCGTACCATAATTTATTAATCTATGTCTGGGGCATCCTATCGAACTAATATCACATCAACATCATCAAAATAAGATTATTCTCTGAATCAACGCGTCATTACACCTTGCTTCAAAGAGGGGCAAAATGTATATACCTAAAAATGGTCTGAAAATAATTAATTAAATAAGCAATTATTTAATTAATCCCCCTTCATAATTTAATTGAATTCACTAGCAATTTGATTAAATTCCCCCATTCATCTACTTATTAATAAATCTAAGGGTTTTTTAATAGGTTCATTTCAACAGTCCCCTTTGATTAATTAATATGAATTGATTAATCCTCCTCCCATTTAATTCATTTCTTCTAATCCCCTAATTAATTAAAACAAATCAATTTATGAGTTGTTGAAAGTTAGTTAGCCTTTTCCTATTATTTGAATTTTTAAATCCAAATTACCCACATGCCTCCTAACTTCTAACCACCTAACCTAACCATCCCCTAACCTAGCCCATTCCACCTACCCATTCCACCTAACCCTAGGTTTAGCTAACCCTGTCCTATCTTGCACATCCTAACCTCCTTAGCCTAACCTCCTATGGGGTGGATATTCTCCCCTTGAGACACATGGCACTTATGCCACATGTCTCCTCCCTTGGACACTTGCCCTCTTATGAGAAAGGATCCTTGACACTTGTCACCACAGAGATGAAAAGTGTCCCTCCCTCCAACCTCCTTCAATTTCACCTTTGATATCTTCAGACTCAACCTTGATCGTTGATTCCTCCCACCTTGCCCCTAGCCTTGGAAATCCTATAAATATCCCCCATTTTGGAGCACAAAGCATACATCTCATATCATTTTAGGCATTGTTATTATAGGCACATCCCATCTCATCTCATTTCAAACATTATTATTATAGGCATATCATCTCTAGCATTCTAGTTTAAGCATTGGTATCATGTTTTGCATCTTAGATCTGTTAGGTCCCTGAGACAACTGAGAGGGGGGGGAGTGAATCAATTGTCAAATAAATTCAAACCAAAAACAACTTAACCAACTTAATGTTTAATACCGATAAACCAGTTAAGTATGCTGGTAGACAGTTTTAGGAGTTAATTGCTATACCAATAAAGATTAGTGCATGAAACATAAACACAAAGTCATCCACAACACATAACACCAATATGTGTACGTGGAAACCCTGTAAGGGGAAAACCCATAGTGGGAAACCTTACCCACAATCAGATGATACTACTACAGATAGTAAGTGTACATAAATGGGGTCTGCACATGCAGAAAGGCCAACAGCCTAGAGCTCACTGCTCAATCACAGAATGGGAGTCACATTGACTACAGTTGGATGGTTAAATCCAATAAGAATGTACTGCACAAAAATAGCATCTTCATATTTTGGATTCAGTACCGGTGTAATACTGATATGCTTCCACAAAAACCTAGCTTCACCTTCAAATGATGTCTTCGTGTATAGCTCTGCTTAATCTCGCATATACCTTCACACAATTCTTTTTCGCATTCCACACTTGATCTTACAAATAAGATCTTACATTTATACCATAACCTAAGACCAATTTTAGTAGGTCGGCTCTACAAGATATTACAATAAAAACATTTTACAAACAATATAATATTCGATGCAATAACCGATTGAACATGTCAGCTTAATGCATTTACAATAATAATTAATCATCTCCACAGCGTGCCATGCTGATCTGGAAAAGATAAACCTGTCGGTGTAACCCTAGATAACCCTGGACCTATTTTTCCGTAAAAGCAAATATGTAACTGTGAATATACCAATGAACAAAACTCTAGGACAAGATGTCCAAACGATGTCTTCGACATAACCATGTGTCTTCCATGCCATGCCAAGTGCTGGTGATCATTATATCCTGTCGGTGAACCATATACTAGTAACTGTGCAATAGTTACTTGCTTGCTGGTGAATGTTGTTGGATCTCCAAAGTGCTAGTGTTTTAGTAGGTGTTGACATCAATGACAAAACCATACCAAAATACCAACAATCTCCCCCTTTGGCATTGATGGCAACACAAGATGGAAAAACCATCAAAGTGCCAAAACAAAAATGCCAAATACCAAAAACCAACAATCTCCAAAAAGATCATAACCAGAAATCAAAATACATACAAAGAGTAATAGTCTCTCCCAAACAACAATCTCTCCCCCTGGGAGCAACATGTGTTATCCAAAGTTTTTCAATACCAATCTCTAAAAGATAATATCTCAAAAGATAATGTGTTTTTCCATAGATATCTCTCCCCCTTTGACATCAAATGCCAAAGTCATATACAAAATACCAATCAATTCAATATACCAACTACTCCCCCTGAGAAGTAGCTTCCTCATCAAAGACTGGAATAAAAGATTTGTCTGTTAATTCTTTTGGTTGATGACAATCATCAACTTCCTAAGTCTCTACCGGTGGTGGTATGACTCCAAGCTAATCTCTGAGATATTCAAAAGTCTCCTTGGGTAAAGGTTTTGTAAAAATATCTGCAAGTTGATCTTTAGTATTCACATAAACCAGTTTTATCTCCTTTTCTTCAACTTTTTCCCTTAGAAAATTTAGTTTGATAGAAACATGTTCTGTTTTAGAATGTAGTACTGGATTCCTAGATATATCAATTGCTGCAGTGTTATCACAATATATAGTAATAGGTTCCTTGCATTTTACCTTTATGTATTTCAACATTTGCTTAAGCCATAGTACCTGTGTACAGTTAGTTGTTGCTGCAACATATTCTAATTTTGTTGTTGATAAAGATGTACAACTTTGTTTCTTACTCAACCAAGAAACTAGTTTGTTTCCAAGAAAGAATGCTCCGCTGGTGGTGCTTTTCCTATCATCCACATCTCCTACCCAATTTGCATTTGTGTATGCACATAGATCAAAATTTTCATTTCTAGGATACCATAATCCAAGATTTATAGTGCCTTGTAAGTACGAAAAAATCCTTTTTACTGCTGATTCATGATTTTCTCTAGGATTACTTTGATTTCTTGAAACAATACATACTGCATTCATAATATCAGGTCTGGTTTGTGTCAAGTACAGTAAACCTCCTATCATAGATTTGTATCTAGTTGGATTAACAGGTGTAGATTCATCCCTTTGAGATAATTTGTCATTTGTTGTCATAGGTGTGCTTACCAGTTTTACCTTTGATGTGAACTTTGTTGAATGTATAGACCGCTATACTGATTTCTTCTCTCCAATATACATGTGGTAAATTTGCTTCTGATAACATACTTCTTGCTGCATCCAAGATAGTTATGTTTTTCCTTTCAACAACTCCATTCTGGTGTGGTGTCCTAGGTGCTAATAGCTATCTTCTGATTCCATTCACTTCACAGAATGTATTAAAATCTTTAGATGTGAATTCTCCTCCTTGATCTGATATTAAACATTTGATTTTCTTACCGGTTTCATTTTCAACCATTGCTTTGAACAGTTTGAACTTTCCAAGTGCTTCTGATTTTTCTCTGAGAAAAGTAACCCAACACATTCTAGAGTAGTCATCAATGATTAGCATGAAATATCTATCACCTTGTAAGCTTTTAGTTCTAGTTGGACCACATAAATCAGTGTGAATCAAATCAAGAGCATTATTGGATTTTTCTAGAATACTTTTGAAACTAGCTCTAACTTGTTTTCCAAATTGACATTCCTTACATATTGTATTCTGAGGTTTGATAATTTTAGGTAGATCTCTAACTGCCTTAGTAGTACTGATCTTTACCATGCAATCAAAGTTTACATGACAGAGTCTCTTATGCCATAACCAACTTTCATCTATATGTGCAATCAAGCATGTCTTTTCACTGTTGTTTAGATGAAAGATATTACCTCTAGTCTGATTACTGGTTGCAATTTCTAAACTAGTTCTATTCATGATTTTGTACTTTCCATTCTTAAATTGTAACTAAAATCCTTTCTCAACTAATTGACCAACACTTACAAGATTATGATTTAATCCTTCAACATAGTAGACATTGTCAATTTTATGCTTACCATCAAGAGATATTGTACCCTTACCTTTGATTGAACAGGCTTTGTCATCTCCAAATCTTACTAAGCCTCCATTGTATTCTTGAAAGTTCAAGAATTTACCTTTGTCTCCTGTCATATGATGTGAGCATCCTGAGTCAATGATCCATTCATCCTTTACTTCAACTTTAGCTGCTAGGGCTTGTTCTACTAGTTGAGCAGTAGGTGCCGGTTGATCTTCTGTTATAGCAACAAAAACCCATCCATTGTCTTTCGGATCCTCATCAGAATCATCAATCACACCTTCATCAGCAATGTAACAAGATTTGTCTTTGTTCTTCTTAAATCTGTATGTCTAATATTCAGGATCAGGCTTGTATGTTCTTCTAGCTTCTTCTCTTAGTCTAGCATGTCTATCAGGGCATCTCGAAGCCATATGACCAATCTTATTGCAGTTAAAACATTTAAAGGGTGCTTTACCTTCATGCTTACTTCCAACTGGACCTTTTGGCATTTTCCTTACAAACAGTGCTTCAAGTTCTTCAAGTTCTTCATTTTCTTTCCTGCTTTCTTCAAGTTCTCTTGCATAAAAGGCTTTCCAATCAGATTTGTCAAATGATGGAGCAGATGATGTTGATGCTTGAAAGGCTAAATTTGTCTTTATAGTAGCAACAAGACCAAATTCTTCAATTTCAAAAGCTGAAAGTTTTCCAATCAATGTATCCCTAGTTATTGATGTATTAGGCATTGTTCTCAACTCATTTATAGTAGTAACCTTCATTTTGCATGTCGGTGGCAATCCTCTTAAAACTTTTGAAACAATTTCATCCTCACTTAAGGTTCCTTCACAACATTTAATACCCAAAACAATTTCATTTACTCTTTCCATAAAAGCAGAAATCCTTTCATCTTCTTCCATTTTCAAATGTTCATACTGACCCGAAAGCTTTCAAGTTTTGCAATTTTGACTATGGAATCTCCTTCATTCAATGTTTCCAAATGATCCCAAATAGATTTAGCAGTACACCTATCTGATAGTCCCATGATTTGTTGATCTGATAATGCGCTCAAAAGTGCTTCTCTTGCTTTGCAATCATTTTCCTCATCTTTTGTCAAGTTAGTTGGACTGGGCTGACCTGGTACCGTTGCAATATAACCATTCTTTGTAACTTCCTAGATGTCTTTTCCAATGCAATTTAGATGTGTCTCCATTCTGATCTTCCATATGCCATAGTTGGTTCCATCAAGTTTAGGACTGTCCTTCCTGAAATACTTAGTAGACATTGGATCTCCTCAAGCTCTTAAACTTCTGCAAAAGAGTACTAAGCTCTGATACCAATTGTTAGGTCCCGAAGATAACTAAGAGGGGGGGGTGAATCAGTTGTCAAATAAATTCAAACCAAAAACAACTTAAGCAACTTAATGCTTAATACCGGTAAACCAGTTAAGTATATCGGTAGACAGTTTTAACAGTTAATTTCTATACCGGTAAAGATTAGTGCATGAAACATAAACACAAAGTCATCCACAACACATAACACCAATATTTGTACGTGGAAACCCTATAAGGGGAAAAACCACGGTGGGAAACCTTACCCAAAATCAGATGATACTACTGCAGATAGTAAGTGTACATAAATGGGGTCTGCACATGCAGAAAGGCCAACAGCCTAGAGCTCACTGCTCAATCATAGAATGGGAGTCACACTGACTACAGTTGGATGGTTAAATCCAATAAGAATGTACTGCACAAAAATAGCATCTTCATATGTTGGATTCAGTACCGGTGTAATACTGATATGCTTCCACAAAAACCTAGTTTCACCTTCAAATGATGTCTTCGTGTATAGCTCTGCTTAATCTCGCATATACCTTCACACAATTCTTTTTCGCATTCCACACTTGATCTTACAAATAAGATCTTACATTTATACCATAACCTAAGACCAATTTTAGTAGGTCGGCTCTACAAGATATTACAATAAAAACATTTTACAAACAATATAATATTCGATGCAATAACCGATTAAACATGTCAGCTTAATGCATTTAAAATAATAATTAATCATCTCCACAGCGTGCCATGCTGATCTGGAAAAGATAAACCTGTCGGTGTAACCCTAGATAACCCTGGACCTATTTGTCCGTAAAAGAAAATATGTAACTGTGAATATACCAATGAACAAAACTCCAGGACAAGATGTCCAAATGATGTCTTCGACATAACCATGTGTCTTCCATGCCATGCCAAGTGCTGGTGATCATTATATCCTGTCGGTGAACCATATACTAGTAACTGTGCAATAGTTACTTGCTTGCTGGTGAATGTTGTTGGATCTCCAAAGTGATAGTGTTTTAGTAGGTGTTGACATCAATGACAAAACCATACCAAAATACCAACAAGATCTAGCTTAATTTGATCATATTCTAGCTTAATTGCATCATCATCTAGCTTAATCATGCATATCATTAGCCTAATTAGCTTCTTGGATCAATCTAGCTTAATCATGCACTCATCTAGCTTTCACATCATATCATTTGAAATCCTTCTTCTAGGTGTAGTCAAGTCACTGGGATTGCTCATCTAGATCTAAGTGTAATTCACACTCGCATCTCATAGGAGGCGATAGGTCACTTTGTCATGGTTTATCTTTCATTTGATTTCAATTTGATAACCATGATTGTAATGATCTATTGGGTGTTTGTGTTGCAACTGCAGGTATCCTACTTCACACACACGACATGCACCACTATGGGTACTTGAGGGATAGACATCAATATGACACATCGGCACCTGTTACTTATGATTTTCCTCACAAGCATTTATTTATAGTGGCTTGGAAGCCCTCTAAATAGGTAATAACAAATATAATAAACATAAAAGTGAGTCTCGATTTTTGATCACCCAATTAAGGGGAGAGCATAATACCTATTACTTTTTATAGGCACAGTAATCAGTTTGTTTATTAACCACCTAGATTAAGTTCTGTGCAGCTATTCTAAGAAGATAAAGATGCAGATTTTGTATGTTATTAATTAATTACCTATCTAAACTATGTGAAACAAGAATGATCATATTACTGAACCCTTAATTAAACTGTGTGCCTAAATGCAACTAAATACCCTACAAAACCATAGTTAGTATTTTTCAGATTTTAGTCTTTGACATATGTGCAAATATGCATACTTGTACCTACAAATGATTAGATAAGACTAATTTGTTATACATGTGCTAAAACAATATCTATATGTGCTACAAAAAGTTGTGAAGGCACTAGATTGTGCTATAAATGTGCCACTTTGAACTGCATATGCGCTAATGTATTCTATGAATGTGCTAAAATGAACAGTAAATGCACTACTATATGGAACAAATTCTTTACTTTGTGAAATGAATGCACTACAAAACAGACTAAATACACTAATTAACTAGATAAATGTGTTAATCTAAGTAATAAATGTGTTGCAGAATATTCTATATGCATTATAACATAGATGGAATGCGCTAAACTGGGCAGAAAATGCACCTCTCTGCAGACTTTGCACTTGCACACATTGCAACAGAAGGAAATTATTAAAAATGAGGCAAGAACCCCACGGTGGGCACCAAAATGTGATGAGGAAATTTAACTAATTGTAAGATTATTGATTAAGCTACCACAAACTACTTAAATCCTACAATGTAACCAAATCACCAATGAAATTAAATGAATGAGCACACTATGAAGCAAAAATACCTATAAGTCCCATTGTGTTCTATCAACTTTTAATCTTGTTGTTGTGATGTTTGCTCTTAGATTGCACTATTGTTTGCTGCTTGAAGATGACAAAAGATGAATGAACTTTGTGGTAGGAGAGATGCAATGAACTATAATGAATGAACTTTTGATTGCTTGATTACTCTAAAATGCTCTAGAATGCTTGATTGCTTGATTACTTAGTAGTGAATGGTTTCAAATGATGGAAAATGGCTTTCTTTTATAGATTTTGCAAGACCAAAGTCCTATGTGGCAAAGATCAATGATTGAGAGTGAATCTTAATAGAATGAATAGCTAGGAAGAATTGGTTGGAATGTGAGAGAGAAAGGGGGATTATGTTCCTCCTACAATGACAAGATGGAGGACAAGGTGGAAGGAGAAGCCACATGGCATGATGCTCACCTTGACCAAGGACGAGGGCTCCTAGGACATAGGGTGGTTGGAGATAATATAGGCTTCCTAAGAAAAGTGGAATCACCAATCTCGGGATGTTAGATATAATTTAGGCATTATAGGACAAGTGGACCTTGACTAGGTTGATGTGGATAAAACCACCATCTAGGGTTTAGGGATGATGAAGAGAATATAGGAAGTAAAAGGACACCTAAGTCTCCTCCTCCTTTTGACTAGGAATGGATGTTGAGGATAATTGAAGAATTAAATATTAAAAATATTTAATTTACTTATCCACTTGATTGTTGAGATGACATAATGACTTGGAAGAGAAGATGATGTGGAATTAGAATTTGAAGACTTGGGGTAGATGATCAACTAAATAATTTAGAATTATTTAATCAAGATGAAATTTAGAAGAAATGATGAAATTTAATAATAAATATTTAATTAATAAATTGATTTAGAGGAATATGTGACATGAACTAAATAAATAAATTATTCAATTTATTTATTAATAGAAGAAAAAAGTCATTAAATAAATAATAAATATTTATCTAATTATGTCTAGTCATTTTTAGGTGTATACAGGAAGTTTCTGGAAGATCTCAGGAAACAAGTGCAGGTTTTTTGTTAGAAGTCAAGCCCAATTTTCAAGGACCAAGGCACTCAACGCCCTTCTCCTAGAACCAGGGAGCCCTACGCCCCAGTCCTTGTTCTGCACCAGATTTTTAGGTCACTATTAAATCTATTTCAAAAGTAAAATCTCTAGATCATAGGTCAATATACCAAGGCGGCCAACACCTTGGTCCTATCAATTTTGCTCTAGATTTTGATCACAAGTACACAATAGAATCATCTTCTCAAATCTATATTCATTGTCTTAGTTTACTTATACGTTAGTGTGCTTATGTGTCTATTTATTCACTTTTTCTTTGTTCCTTCATTATAGTTTTACATTCTCTTATACTTTACATATCCATTTACATAGTACCAAAGGAATAGAAACCCTAGAAGTATCACTTAACTCTCTTTCACAAGTGTTAGTGAATAGCAATTAGTCTTCTAGGTGCTTTTGTATTCCAATGTTTGTGTGAAAGTGGATTTAGGTCCTAATACTACCCTATTTCATTTTCATCAAAAATAATAACTTTACCTTTACATGGTCTCTTTCACCACCATTGGTTAAATGGTTTAACCTCTTATGGGTAAGTTACAAAAGATATTAGGAAAATAATAAATAAAGGATTTACAAGGTTGATGGCACTTTAATCCTAAAATTCCTAGCCCTACATCTCCACAAACTATAGAATTTTATGATCAGAAGCTAGTGATCGATATTACTAACCAACCATTGAAGCAGCCACAAACACATGATGAATCACCCCGTAAGGACCCACCTTTTCCTAAGAGGCTAGCCACATAGAAATACAAACCTGAATCTAAATTTGATCTTTTAGGACAACTAAAAAATGTGTTTCAAAATACCCCTCCTGCAATCCATTAAGGATGTTCCCATCTATGCCAAGGTTATTAGATAATTATGTCTTAGATGATCGAGTAGGAATAAAAAATACCCTAAAAGAGTCCATATCATTGGACAATTGGTTGAGATCATATTGGAAACTATAGTAGTTCCCAAATATTCAGATCTATGAAGCCTAGTTGTATATTTAAGTATCAATGGGACCCTTATCAAAAATGCATTAATAGACCTAGGGGTAACAATCAATGTCATGACCAATAAAAAAATGGATGAGTTACATTTGGACAACACAAGGCCAACAACAATAGTGTTGCAATTAGAAAATAGATCTATTGTGAAGCTCGAAGGAGTGATTGAAGATTTGCTAATAACTATAGACTCATGTGATTATCCTATTGACTTTTTAGACCTACAACCTAATGATTTTAGGGAGGCCTTGGTTGGCTATGATTGACGCCTTCACTAGTTGTCAGTCAGGTAATTGATGATCTCTATTGAGGATAAAACCAAGCGATTGATATTATACCCTCCAACTCAACCTCATGCAGATTTGGGATAATCTGTTTGGACTACCTTGGAAGAGGATGAATGGTACTAACTACACACTATGATGGTAATAGAGAGAACTCCTATGACAGAATCCCAAGATGAAGATGTTGTGTTTGCTATAATCATAAAAAACTCCTAAGGCTTGGACCCACAACAATAAGAGCTTTTTATCTTGGCTTACCTATCTAGTTCATAGATTTATGGCAAATGAAGATTCAGCTTCATCTATGCTCCCTACAATTTTGCCTAATGGTTGTAGCCTTAACATAACAAGTCTTGGTATTGCCTATATTTCTGCAATAGTCGATCCATTTAGAAATATCATCAAGAATGCTCAACATCAATAGTGAGCTAATAGCAACAAAACATGATAGATTGTTGTAGATGTCGCAAACTCACACTTCGGCATTCACATAGGACTATAATTATATGAAAGGAATTGACCCAAACCTTTGTACGCATAATAAATATATATACTACAGAGAATTGAATGCTACTACATGCAAGGACCACTTCCCACTTCCTTTCATTGGTCAAATTTTAGACTCATTGGTTGGTAAGAGGTACTTTTCTTTCTTGGATAGATTCATTAGTTACAATCATATTAAAAAAATTCATGAGGACCAAGATAAGACAACCTTCACATGTCCCTAGGGAACATATACATAATCAGCACTTCCATTTGGGCTATGTAATGCACCAACCACCTTTTAGAGGGTTGTTTTGAGAATTTTCTCTTATTTTTTTCATGATACCATGGAAGTATACATGAATGATTTCACAACCTATGGTAACAATTATGAGGAGGCCCTAACAATTTTGGAAAAGGAACTACAAAGATGTCGAGACCATAATCTCTCTCATAGCCATAAAAAGTGTTTTAGACAATGGAAAAGGGAGTTGAATTGCAACACCTTATCTTTGTTAATGGAATCCAAGTTGACCCAGCCAAGATTTCAATTATCTTAGAGATCCCAACACCTCAAAAATAAAGAGATGTTAGAAGTTTCCTTGGACATGCAAGGTATTATAGAGACTTCAACAAATATTTCAACAAGATAGCTTCGCCACTTTACACTTTGCGGACAAAGGATTCAAAATTCAACCAAAATCCAAGATTCCAACAAGCATTTGAAGTACTCAATTCGACCCTCACACAAACACCAATACTTAGAGGACTTAATTGGAACATACCTTTTTTGGCATTAAAGTTATCATTGATGTCAACATGTCTATTGGGATGAGTTGATGAAGTTGCAGAAAGACATACAAGACACCTACTGGATGAAGATGCAGTTGGCATGTAGAGTTGATTGATGTCAACAGTTAAGAAGCTACAATAGTTACAGTGCTGCAGGATGATGAGGTCTCAGAGGAAGATCAGATTGGCTCATATGGTGTTGAATCGGGATGGTAGAGTTGTGCAGGTTGTATGATTATGCATGGAGGTTGCATGAAGTCAGATATTGAACTTGCAGGTGATTAAAGGACCAAGGCCATAGAGCTATGAAATCATGGAGCAAATAGGTTTGACCAAGAGTATATGTGTTGTTGCAGCATCATATAAGACACCGTGTTATACACACATGGAGATATAGGAGGAATGCATGAATTATTTCATTGGGACATGAAAATGGACAAGGAGGACACAGGAAATTGAGTTGAAAATATATTGGATGAGTTAGTCTGACACAGAAAAACTAAAGCTGAAATTGCAAATAACACACAAGTTATCACCATCTACAAAGTTGTAGAAGATGATTGAGTTGTCAATAACATGAGGATTGTATAATTGCAAATGTCAATAGCACGATAGATATGTGACTACAGATGTCGATAAAATCATGGATATGTGACTGTAGATGTTAATAACACAATGGTTATTTGACTGGAGATGTCAATAACACAACAGATTAGTCGTGTTGGTCTTACGATAGAATATTCGAATAACATGAAGGTTATCGACTGAATCGCAGAAAAATTGCATAACAATATGGTTATGAAGGTTATCGCTTTAGGGTGTGCACAACACACCATGTTATTGACTGTCGCCATCTCGCTAAGGTGTTACCTCGCCTGACCATCAGAGTGTTATATTTTCTCATGCAAGATAAGGAGATGCATAGTGAGAAGTGAAAATATTTAACCCACACGGTCAAGAGAAGAGTCAAATGGATGACACAGGATAACGAGATGTCATGTAGACAGAGGCATTCTTACCCCGCACGGGTCTGTATCGTATATAATGAGTGGCACGAGAGAACTTAAACAAAGAAACTTTCTTACCCCGCATAGGTTGAAAGCTTATGTTATGTGTAGTGCAAGGGAACTCAAACACGTGCACTTTCTTATCCCATATGGTTGAAGGTAGCTCAAAAAAAGAAATGCGGGATAGTATGATGCAACAAGGAGGAAGGTTGTCCTTACCCCGCAAGGGTAAGATGAGATTGCAAACTATGATGTGGGCTAACAAGAGAGAACAGAGTCTCTTGTAAATGCTTATCCTGCATGAGTCCAATGCTTCTTCAAAGTGTTATGCAGGATAACAAAAGCTAATGAAGTCATTTGAACATGCTTACCCCGCATGGGTAAGATGGGCTCCTAGATGATGGTGCAGGATAATGAAGGAAATGAAGATAATGGCTCTCAGACATATTTGCGATGCGCATAACATGAAAGTTAGTCACAGTATAGAGTTTGATGGTTTTGTGCAGCCCGATGGTCCACATGGCAGTTGACCGAGTTTGACCCAACGGCGTGGCATGTATGAAATAAATCAAAGGTAGGTTGACCCCAATTGACCATATGTTTTTTAAGGCAGATTTTGGCACCTCGTATGCATCCTGATAGATTAACTGTCCATGCAAATAGATAACCAAATTTGACCAAGCCATTTGGACATCAAATGAGAAGATTTTGATGACACATTTGCATGTCGATAGGGAGATAGGCCACGTGGTTGTTGACCGACCTTGACCGAGTGATCTAGACAAAGAATATGAAGAGATGTGGCTCCTTAGTGGACAAAGAACGAATCAGATATGCAGAAGTCAATGATCACTGAGATAGTGCATTTAAAGGAGGAAACTATCGATCAAATCTGTGCAAGAGGATGGAGAATGCATAAAAGGCAAAATTATTGTTGACAGATGTGAAACTCAAGAAGATCTTTGGGAAGGATATCCAATCTAACAAGCAGATTGATTGCTAAAAATAGAAGTTAGAATACAGAGAATTATTGGAAGAAAAAGAGACGCATTTAATGATGACAGCTATGGATAGAAAAATCAAATCCAATCAATATGCAGCCATGATTTTCTAGAATATTTTTGGTGAGAAAATTAGATGACTAAATGAGAGGCAGATGATTAGTTTTGAATATGGTTGATTTCCCAAGTTAAGAAGATATGATTAGAGTGAAAACCGACTGAATGGATGATCTATATGCAGCATAGAAAATTGTTCAAATCATGTTGCATGATAATGATGCAAACTCTTTTTGTTAAATATGTGATGAGTAATGATCTAGCCGACCTTATGAGGTGAATGCTGAATAGTTAAAAAGGTATGCTAGTCGAGAAAGAATAGGGAGTTGTGATGGTGTGTTTATGATTGAAGGTTGTTTGTGAGTGACGAATATGTAGAGGTTGTTACAAAAAGAGTTGTAGAGCAGAGTAGGACCAAGTAGGAGAAAAAGAGAAGCAGAAGGAAGTTGAGAGTTGCAGTTGTGTGGAAGGTAAAAGAAAAAGAAGAGATAGTAGAATGAAGAGAATAATATAGCAAAGAATGCAAAGCTATAGAAAAGTGGTTACAGGGCAGAGATAGAAGCGTGTGTAGATCTGAGAGTGAGATAGAGAGTATCAGAGACCTGAGATCAGTGAAGTGCAAAACCAAGGCAAATAACATAGTGGGTCATATACACTATGCAAGGCAGAGAAGGAGGTGTGATTATATTAGAAAACATAGAGCTAGTTGCTAAGAAAAGAAGAGGATAGAAGGAAGAAGGCAGAAGATAGAGAGAAGAGAGAAGAGAACAAGAGAAGAGATAAATAGAGAACTGAGAGCTAAGATTGAAGTCTAAGATCAAAGAGCAGAAAAGAGTCAGGTCAATCTCAAGAGTGGAATATTTTTGAGTTGCAAAACCTCATTTGCAACAAGGTACTGAAACTGTATTTAATATTTGTTCATTGTATTTCATCTGAGTTGGTGCTTAGATTAGGGGTTGGTGTTGGTTTGGGTAGGTGCCCATAAAGATAGGGGTTGGTGCTCCTTTGGGTTGGTGCCCATAAAGTTTAGTGGTTGGTGCTCCTTTGGGTTGGTGCCCATAAACTTTAGGGTTTGGCTCTCCTTCAATTGGTGCCCTTAACATTGTAATCATACTTACTTATGAGGCTGGATTGGAGCAATAGACTCTACCAATATTTCTTACCGAGGTTTTTCTCACATTGGGTTTTCCTCATATATCTAGTGTTATGTGTTTCTCTTGTGTGTGTGTTCTTAAGTGAGTTTGATATCTCTGCTCATGGCATGTTGACTTCTGTTATTAAAGATTAGATCCTTTAGTAAGTAAAAGTTTTCATTATCACATATTCACCCCCCTCTCAGTGGTCCATTGTGTTCCTTCACCTTTCCATATCCATATTGATGCATCTGACTTTGCAATACGAGCAGTATTGGAGCAAAGAGAAGGTAATCTTGAATATGTTTTCTATTATGTTAGTAAGAATCTTCAAGGTGCAAAAGCTAACTATATAGTCACAGAAAAGGAAATGCTTGTTGTTCTTTACATATGCTATTAATAAATTCAAGCATTACATCACTAGCTACCCTATTTTTATTCGCATTAATCACACAATAATTTTCTATGTAATGAACAAACCAATAGTCATAGGCA
This sequence comes from Cryptomeria japonica, assembly GCF_030272615.1. Lineage (NCBI taxonomy): Eukaryota > Viridiplantae > Streptophyta > Pinopsida > Cupressales > Cupressaceae > Cryptomeria > Cryptomeria japonica. The sequence continues at coordinate 266,015,087 of NC_081410.1, forward strand.
GGCTTGTCAAATGGTTACTCTTGTTGCAAGAGTTTGACATTGTCATTATTGACAAGCCAGGTAAAGCTAATGTTGTAGATTTTCTCTCTTGATTGATAATACAATAGAGGAAGCAGTGGTGGATGATTTATTTTTTGATAAAACTCTTTTTCCTTTGACAATTTATTCACCATGGTATACATATATTGCAAATTTATCTAGTTGTAGGTCGGATACCCCGACATATTTATCCTCAAGAGAAGTAGCAATCTACTCTTGGAAGGTTGGGTATTTGTTCTATACAAGACCTAACAATATGATTTGGAGATGTTTGAGAGAAGATGAGACGTGTGATCTACTAAAGGCTTTTCATGACGACCCTTGTGGGGGCCATTTTCCAGCAAAGAGGACTTCAATTAAGATACTCAATTGTATCTATTATTATCCTATTATACATAAAGACGTGGTCCATTATACAAGGAAATATGATCATTGTCAAAAAATGGGCATACCTACAAGGAGTGATGAAATACCACTCTAGCCTCAGCTTTCATTGGCACCATTTGATAAATGGAGACTAAATTTCATTGGACCCATTGAACCAATGTCAAATGGTAAATCTTATATCTTAGTGTGCACTGCTTACTTGACAAATTGGGTGGAAGTTAAAGCCTCGAGGAATGTTAGATTTGTGAAAGTGGCTCAATTTTTATATGAATAAATATTTTGTAGATATGGAGTCCCTTGAGAGATAGTGATTGATCAAGATCCACAAATTACAATTGAGTTAGTAGCACATCTAGTTAAATAATTTGAGATAAGGCATAAGAAGTCAACTCCTTACCACCAATAAAATCGCTAGGTAGAAGTCACAAATAAATAATTAGAAGTTATTTTGACCAAAAAAATGCAAGTTTATAGGAAATATTGGGCTACCAAATTACCTAAAGCAATGTGGGCATATAAAATTGTATGGAAGACAACCTCAGGGTTTTCACCTTATGAACTTGTTTATGGAACCAAGGCAGTCCTCCTAATTGAATTTGACTATAAAAAATTAAGGACAATTGTGAATTTGGAGATGAATCTTGATCGAGCTCAAAAGGACTCTCTTCTATTCTTGGAGAGGTCAAGGTGGATACATTATTGTCTACGTCTAACAAAGTATAATGATAAAATGACGAAGGGATTTGCAACCACCTTCTGGAATAATGAAGTAACTATTAGAGGGTTGAGGGTGGAAGTATTTGAAGCTGTCATTGCAAAATTTAGTGGTCTACCAAGAACATGAGAGGACTTTCTGCCATCCCCAAACCCTAGGTCAACACAGTTAGAATTTGCCTACCCAAATGAGATTTTTAGCTCAACCAGTCAAGGCACCACTCGAATATCTCTTTCTCTACTCTAGCATGTTGTAGCTTATGAGCCCCATTTTTAGTTCTTTTTATTTAAACTTTTATGTTGATAAGACCCTTGCTCTATTTTCAAAAGACATGATACTTTATGTTTTTTGTCTATTTTGGTCCTAAACCTGTTTAATTACTATGATATCCAAGCCTATTAATAAATGTTATATGAATATATGTAAATGATTATATGAATAATGTGAATAATGTTATTTTGAGTAATATTAGATAGACAATAATCTTTGTGTGTTAACCTTTGTGGATGCATCTATTAAGCAAAAGATCAAGTCTAAGGAGGAAAGTCATTTTAGCACTATCAACCATTTATATAGTAGGCTTTGGAAGGAATCAACCTAGATCAACCATTTGCTCAAACTGTGGAGACTCCTAGTTATATTAGAAGGCAATTACTTGCCTCATAATCTATACTTATTCTACATGTTTGGTGATAGAGTAAATATAGGAAAGGTTTTTTTAGATTTGTTGAAATGAGCAGAGTCCTATCCAAACACAAGCGCTTTGTTTCCATACTTTATGTTTTCAATAAAATCCATACTCCTATTTGTTCAGAGTTAAGTGGCTAAGTAGTTATGATTAGTTAAAGTTTCATTTCCATAAATTCATCAACCCTTTCCTTCAAAGGAGGTTGGAATAAATATATGTAATCCTTTGTTCTTCTAGGCATACAAGCTATTTTGAATAAAGAATGAGTTTATGCAAATATTGTTATCTATGAAAATGAAGTGATGAATGACATGGTACTTTAAGTATATGAATTTAGTTAAACATTGGGAGACTCGCCCAAGAGGGGCCACTTGGTGAGGACTCCACATATTCAGTTATTAGATAGATTTTATTCAGTTAATAGTTGCAATTTTGGTGATTGTTTGTCCCTATAGCCACAGGAATTTCATTCTATGACTGCTCCTACAACCAAGGCAAAACAGATTAGTTCCTTTCTACTTACTAAAAACTCTTTCATTAAGTATTATTTAAGTCATGTTTTCATCAGTAGATTATGCTCAACATTCATTAACCTTTATTTTCCTCTCAATACTTATTTTCAGCATTTCATTTCATTAAAGTAACTAGGATTAGCAGAAGTCCAATAACTCCTAATGCACACATAGTGTTGGCACATTTCAAGTACCATGTCCCTGGGTTGTTAGATAAATAAGATTTAATATTGGGTTTGATGGGTACTTAGTAAGGATGATTTGTCCCTAAGTTATGGTATTATGCCCAATCATTAAACCATTATTGAAGTCTTAAAATTGCAATAAAAGTTATCATGTTGATTTACCTATATTGGGATACATTCTATGTTATATATTGTTCATTTTAAATTGCTAAGTCATTTGTGACATAATAACCTGGTGAATGTACCCAGTTATTTGCATCACATGTTGACCACCATGGCAATATAATATAGAAAGAAAAGGAAACCTACTTCTTTGTCCCACCATCATCTGGTTGTTTTTTCAGTCAAGAGAAGTCTATATTTTCAATTGCCAAATATAATTTGGGAAGAGTTTAATACATGGGACAATATTCATAGTAGGTTGTTGAGAAATGTTTTAGAGCCAAGAAGGGATAATGAAGAAGAACCCATGAGAATTGAGGAAGAATGGGTACCCGAGGGTAAAGGAACTAAAACCCTAGTAGGGGAAGCATTGGGGGTTGATAAGGATAATTTAGATTTTTCTTCCTCACCCCTTTAAAACCCTAGTGTGTATAAAGAGGAGAAACTGGAATGGGAAATTGCTAGTGAAAATGAGTTGGTAGCTTCACCTACAACATCATTGGATGCACCTACAACTTCTAAAAATTTTACCTCCTCATCCTCAAAGTAAAAATCTTTTGCAAATAAGAGAAAAGGATCTATCCCTTCCTTTACCTCAAGATAAAAGGGGTCGAGGGTTGAGTTGTCAAGAAAGAAAAATATGACCAAGAGACAAAAAGCTATAGAGGAGTCTCAAAAAATGTCGACAAGGAAGGCAAAGAAGAAGAAGTCGGAAGAAGAATGTGAAACTTCCAAATTTATAAAGTAGTCTAACCAACAAAAACTGAGGAATAAGGGGACACTAGAGAAACAAGATTCACGGAGACATTATACCCACCTCAGTAAATAGAAACATGACTCAAGGAGATTGTACATGTAGATGGCACTAATTTTGAGAGGCAGTACATGTTTAGAAAAAAAAGAAATCAGGGTAGAATTTTGACCCCAAAAAAAAACCTACAAGGGTGCCTAGTCCTATGGAATAGGTAATAATTCCCCCTATGGAGGAACTTGATGATGATAGTGAAAACGAATTAAGATTAGATTTTTATATTGGTCATGTGTATAGCCTAGAAGGAAAAGAAAAAGTAGAGCTACACATAGCTCTAGATAAAATAAAAAATTTGGAACAAAAATTGGTTGAATATAGAGAAAAGGAAATTGTATTGAAGGGAAAGGTGCAAGAATTGGAAACACAGTTGTCCCTGCAATAGCATAATGTCCCTACAGTAGCAGAATGTGATTGGATTGCAAAACTTAGCCAACATGGCTATCGTAGAATTACAAAAGAAAGGATTGTAAGTTCTGATACTAAATGTAAAGTACTGATGCCAATAGCTAACAAGATGAGAGGGGGGGGGCGAATCATACAAACTTAATCTTCAATGAAATCAACAGATTCAACCTCAGGAACTTATACTTCAGCAATATAACCAAAAACTGCTAAACATGTAAACTCATAAACACATAATCATCATAACACATATAACACCAGATTTAACGTGGAAACCCAAATAGGGAAAAACCACTGTGGGATTTCAGACCCACTAAGAAATATACTCTTCTAAATTATGCTTGGTTAAAAGCAAATCCTATTAAAGATTACAAACACATTGCTAGATGTGACCCGGTTAAGGGATTTCCCTCAGATCTATTAGGATCTTCACTTTGTTAGAAGTGACCTTGTTAAAGGATTTCAAACACTCATTTAGAATGTTACCTTGCTAGAGGGTTTACAAATAAGACTATTAAGTCCACTCGGTTAAGAGATTTTCTGTCACTTACAAAATAACAGTAATAAAAATATATCTGCAACTTCACATCTAAAATGCTAAAGTAGATTCTATTTTCTCAAAACAATCTTGTCATAGGACTTATCTTGTCCCTCTGTTGGGCTCCTTACTCTGTTATTCAAACAGGTCTTCAAGCTTCTGTGCTCGGTAATCACTATGTAGCATCCCTGTGCTTACACTTGCCCGCATACATTGTTTATCAATAATTTCTTATTTATAAACAATTTGCTAACCGCTTAATCTCCTTGATCACATTTCCCATGATCAATCTTAGCCATCAGATCTTCAATCTTGACCAGGTTCAATGCATCCTTTGATCTAAAAACGTTTTACCTTGCCTTGGGACTTGCATTCCTTTCTTGGAACTTGCACAAGGTTATTGTAGTTCAATCTGCGTTGTAGATCTTCCTGTCGATCTTCGATTGCCATAGATCCTTAACAAACTTCATGCACGGCATACCAATCATTTATACATCTTGAGCTGATCATTGTCCTTCATTAAATATTGCTTGTATCCATCCAATGCAATCTGTCATAACTCGGTTGCAACTCGGTAAATACTAAACTTTACTCGGTAGACATTCCGCCTTCATTAACTGATATCGATAACCTTAGGGTTTACCAACTAGGTTCCTTAGGGTTTACCAACTAGGTTCTTTACTCGGTGACATAGTATAGTATTAACCTTACAATCAACAACATATGTAGGATATCAAAACAATCTAAACATCATGATCTAATCATTGTCTAACTTAGTAATAGGTGCCCATTAAATAACTTATTTCTCCCCTTTCTTATCACATTCTTTCTGTGTCACTTACCGACCACTTAATACTCATCAAAACATACTTCTCAAGATATGACAACATCATACTGAATCAGAAAATCAATTTCTTGACATCAATGACAAAATAATGTTATAAAGATAGTTATCATCCCTTTTCAGTTATATCAAATAATCTTCAACAACCTTCTCAATATCCTTAATGAATATCAACAATCTTTCTTTCTATTGAAATGCCAACAATCTCCCCCTTTGGCATTGATGGCAAACCCAACTTTTAAATGGTAATACCAACAAGATATTCAAATTGATTCGGATTCAGATTGCTATTAGACTTCTCCTGTTATCCTTGAGCTGTTAAAATCCCCTAAAGTCTTCTCCCTTTTGTAATCTTCTTCCCCTATCATTAGTCTTTTGTTATCTTCTTCATTTAGGATTTTACCATTTAGTCTTCTCCCCCTTCGACAACAATGCCAAAAAGTAAAAGAACTAAATCATGATTTCTTCCTCTATGAAGTGATTTGCCTTGCTGTGTATCATCTCAGTCTCGGTCAGAGCAACTTGTCTCTATTCACTATTTCCTACACACCTTTAGAAATCCTTCTAAAGTGCGTAAATCAGCATCAATCCACACATAATATTCTGTAGATTCATCGAATTGATGCTTTCACCGAACTCTGTCAGTGAGTAGAAGATAGGGGTAAGACCCCTAACTTGCTTCTGAGATACTCAAAAGTGTCCCTTGGTAGTGGCTTTGTGAAGATGTCTGCTATTTGCTCCTTTGAACTGATATATTCCAGCAGAACTTTCTTCTCTTGAACTTCTTCTCTGAGATAATGATACTTTATAGAGATATGTTTTGTCTTAGAGTGCATTACCAGATTCTTTGAAATGTTAATGGCACTAGTATTATTACAGAATATAGTTACTGGCTTGGTAACTTTCTCATTTATACCTTCCAACAGTTGTTTGATCCATGCTAAGCCAACTTACTAGTCTTTTTCCCAAAAAGAAAGCTCCACCACTTGTGCTTTTCCTGTCATCTATGTTGTCTGCCCAATCAGCATCAGTATAAACATTTAAATCAAAATCATTTCTCTTTTCATATACTAAGCCATAATGTTCAGTGCCTTTCAGGTATCTGAAAATTCTCTTGATTGTTGTCATATGGGTTTCCTTGGGATCTGCAGAAAATCTTGCAACAATTCCTACTGCATGTGCTATATCCGGTCTACTATGCACAACATATTGCAACTTCCCAATCATAGATCGGTAAAGTGTCTCATCAACAGATGCAAATTCATCATTCTTTGATAGTTTACAGTTAGTAGTCATAGGAGTACTTACTGGTTTAGAATCATCCATTCCAAATTTCTTCAAGATTCCCTTTATGTACTTGGATTGAGTAATGAAAATCTCATCTTTCATTTGCAGTATCTGTAAACCTATAAAATACTTTATCTCACCGATTAATGACATCTCAAATTCTTTGTACATTTCATTACCAAATTTTTTGCATAGAGAGTCATTTCCACAATATATAATGTCATCAACAAATATGGCTGAGATCAGTATTCCATTGTTCTCATCATTCTTCATGTACATATTGTTGTTTTCACTTGTCCTTATAAAACCAATTTTGATCAAATAAGAGTGCAGTCTCTCATACCATGCTCTAGGTGCTTGTTTCAGACCATATAAAGCTTTGTTTAATTTACATACCTGATCTTTACTCTTGTCTTCAACAAATCCTTCAAGTTGTTCAATGTAAACTTCTTCTTCTAGTATACCATTCAAAAATGCAGATTTAACATCCATTTGATATACCTTGAAATTTTTTAAAGCAGCATATGCCAACAATGTTCTTACTCCCTCAAGTCTAGCCACGGGTGCAAAAGTCTCACCATAATCTATTCCTTCTTCTTGAGCATAACCTTTGCAAACTAGTCTTGCTTTGTTCCGAATGACCTCACCTTTTTCATTTAGCTTGTTTCTAAAAATCCACTTTGTACCGATTACATTTTTGTCCTTCAGTCTTGGGATTAGTGTCCATGTGTCATTCTTCTTGATCTGATCAATCTCTTTTGTCATAGCATTTACCCAATCTTCACTGTTAAATGCCTCTTTTACTATTCTTGGTTCAAATTTGGATATCAGACATGTGTTCTATCTCAGTTTGTTCCTTATCATTACTGGATCATCCTTATCTCCTATAATCTGACTTGATGCATGATGTCTTCTGACATATTTAGATAATATAGGCTCAGTAGGTTCTGTATGATCTTCTTCATCACTCGGTAATTGGACATTATCTTCATTTTCTTCAGCAGCTTTCTCGGTAGGACTTCTCGGTTGAACATAAACAAATTCTTCATAATCTTCTGGTTCTTTGGAATTTCCTTCATCATTTCTTTTTGCAAATTCATCAATTTTCACATTTGCACTTTCTAATATTTTGTTAGATGATTTGTTCAGACATTTAAATGCTTTACTTCTAGAAGAATAACCAAGAAATGTTCCTTCTTCACTTTTCTGATCAAACTTTCCATTTATGTCATCTTTGTGAACATAACATCTACTTCCAAAGATTTTAAAATAACTTACATTAGGTTTCTTGTCATACCATATCTCATATGGTGTCTTCATAGTTCCTTTCTTCAATTGAACTCGGTTCAGGGTGTAAACTACAGTGTTGATTGCTTCTCTCCAAAATGTTTGAGGTGCCATTTTTTCTATCATCAGGGTTCTAGCACAATCTACAATTGATCTATTTCTTCTCTCGGCTATCCCATTTTGTTGAGGTGTTCTTGGTGCAAATACTTGTCTTTTTATACCATGATCATTGCAGAATAAGTTAAATTCATCAGAAGTGAATTCTCCTCCTCTATCAGATCTAAGACATTTCAGTTGTTTTCCTGTTTCATTTTCAACTCTTGCCTTGTACCATTTAAACATTTGAAAAGCTTCTAATTTTTCTTTTAAAAACATAACTGACATCATCCTTGAGTAATCATCCACAGATAATATGAAATATTTATCACCATAATAACTTTGAACTTTCATGGGACCACAAAGATCAGTGTGTACTAGGTCTAAAATTCCTTTATAAGTGTAGGACTTACTTGTAAAGCTTGATCTTGTCATCTTACCCATATGGCATCCTCGGCATATAGCATTCTCAGGTTTTTCCAGACTCGGTAGACCTCTTACTCGGTGCTTCTTACTTATTTTGATCAGATTATCAAAATTTACATGACAAAACCTTTTATGCCATAACCAGGTATCATCTATCTTAGCATAAAGACACTTGTTCCAAGTTGAGTCAAGATGAAATGTGTTACCTCTTGTTTGTGTCCTGGTAGTAGCTAATTTTCCATGCTTGTCATGAACTTTGATAATTCCTTTCTGAAATTATATTTGGTATCCTGTATTGTTTAGTTATGCTACACTCAACAAATTCTATTTTAAACCTTCAACCCAGTATACATCATTACATTTAGCATTTTCAAGAAGTGTTATAGATCCTTTACCTTTCACCGGACACGGTGCATCATTACCAAATCTTACATAGCCTCCATCATAGTCTTCTAATTTAACAAACTTGTGTTTATCACCTGTCATGTGATGTGAGCATCCACCGTCTATGATCCAAGAATCATTATTATTTATGTGAGATTTTAGGGATTTTTCTTCATACCTTTCTTCATCTGATCCATCTTTAATAGCCACATAAACAACTTCCTCAGTATCAGTTTCATCAGATTTATCATCGTTGGATTCCTCATCAGCTACTAGGCATGTCTTTCAATCTCTCCTTCTGAAGTCTCGGTGTCCTCTGTATTGGTTGTCTTTCTACCTATTATCTCGGTATTCTCTCTTTTCACTAAATTATTTGTCAGGGCAATTAGAAGCCATATGTCCTATTTTATCACAATTGAAACATTTTAAAGGTAGCTTTCCTTTATACTTACCTTTTCCTCTCGATAACCTTCTGGCTAATAATGCTTCAAACTCTTCTTGCTTCTTGATTTCCTCATACAGTTTATGCACTTCTTCCATGTTCTTGCAAAATCTTTCACTTGCTCCACTGTGATTCCCTTCAGAGTACTTACTCATTCTATCATTGTAATCATCAGATTCACCAATATGAAAAGAACTGAATGTAAATTCTACTTTATTTACCGAAGACCCACTGTTATCAAAATTACTTAACTCAAATGCATGTAGCTTACCAATAGTAGCATCCAAAGAAACTAGCATGTTAGGTACAGACCTCAATTCATTGATTGCAGAGACTCGAATGGCATAAGCAGGTAGAAGGGTTCTCAACAACTTACTTGTTACATCCTTTTCTTCAATAGTTCCTCCTGCTCCTTTAATTTGATTGACAGTCTCCTTTAACCTTGTATTGTATTGGGTTATGTTCTCACCTTCATTCATTCTCATGGATTCAAGTTGTCCTCTTAGACTATCTACTTTTTCTCTTTGGACATGTTCATCACCGCCATACACAGATATGAGCTTGGTCCACATTGCTTTTGCATCATTGCAGCCTTCTAGATCATTAAACTCTGAGTCGGTCAATGCTGATGTTATTTCAATCATAGCTTGAATATGTTCTTGCTTTGCCTTTATCTCTTCCAAGGTCATCGGGTTGGTGCTCAGTGGTATGTAATCATTCTCCAAATAATATGTTTCATATTCTCCAATTCCTGATAAATGCAGCTTCATCCTTTTCTGCCATGTGGAGAAACTTGACTTGGTCAACTTTGGTGCATCTCTTTTATACATCTTTGGATCTTTGCCTCAAGTACCTTTAAACTTTTTCTTTCGGAGTCCAAAGCTCTAATACCAATTGTAAGTTCTGATACTAAATGTAAAGTATTGATGCCAATAGCTAACAAGATGAGAGGGGGGGGTGAATCATACAAACTTAATCTTCAGTGAAATCAACATATTCAACCTCGGTAACTTATACTTCAACAATATAACCAAAAACTGCTAAACATGTAAACTCATAAACACATAATCATCATAACACATATAACACCAGATTTAACGTGGAATGGTTTAGAATGGTTAATAGGTCAGAGGTGATAGAAAAACTTTATGAGCTCAAGAGACAAGACTATTAGAGATTGAGGGTACTTTTGCATAAAACAATAAAGGAAAATACTTTAGAGCATATTCAACACAGATGGATGGAATTGCCTCAAGAGATTAGATCGAGAGAACCCTATTCATTGCACAAGTTTATTTCCCTTAGAACTTGGAGCTAAAAGGTACATGAGAGCTGGAGAGGATAGAGGAATAACATGGTTGTCACTCAAGTTCCATCATCCACTCCTTTGCCTTGTGCCACACTAAATAGGGAATTGAGCAATCAATCTAGAAAGAGAAAGGGGGAGTTGAAGTAAGATTACTAATGAGAAAGGATTCCATTCCGATTAGACTTCTAGAGTGACCCAAATAATACATTATAGACTTGGTGTTCTAGGACTAAATCTTAGGGAATGGTTTTCTTGAGGACAAGAAAGGGTTAAAGTTGGGAGGTGTGATGAGGCTTGTTAATGCCTTGAGTTCACTTATTTTCCTACTACTTTAACAGACTTTTTACTAGATTATCATCAAACATATTAGATGCTTTAATCATCCTTAGAACCATATTACTAGTAATTATAATATATAAATATGATATATTTATATGGATATGTGATGTTTTTTAAATGGATGATGAATTATTAATTGTTATGAATGTTAATTTATGCATATTATTTTCATTGTTGGAACTAACACCCAACAAGAAACATGAGTTGTTAGTAGCCAACATATCTCCATTCCATCTATAGTTGAAGAATATGTAACTCTATTAGCATACATGGAAGCAACAAATGTGGAAGAGGAGAGTCTAGTTGAAGGAGAGTCCTTGTTGACTCTATCTTTCTAGAGGGCATTGAGAAGATAATGCATCATGGAAACTGATGAAGTTGTGCATCATTAATCTTGAATTAATGAAGCAACCATGTTCCTAGTTCTACGTTACTACTCAATAAAAGAGTATGTTATGAAATGAATTCTTGTAGTGTTAATCTATTTTTCTTCTTAGAATAAGTCACCTTAGTGTTAGGGAGAAGTGAAATGTGGCTAGATTTGGTTGGAAGAAGTTAATGGCATACTTTATTTAAATCATTTAAATATGGAATGTGTTATTCTAATTAGAATCTTCTCTTGATATTAGAAATTAATCTACTTTTTTACTTATCAGTTGGATATACAATGAAGATAATATAGGTTGTGTTATTGTTAGACCTTCTACGTAATAATTATCCAGTTATTATGAGCATGAATTAATAAGGATAGAATTATTATTATTATGTAAGTTCAAGCGTACTATTATCCTTCATAGAGATTGCATTCCTCAAGAAAGGGCCACTTGAAGTAATTTGAAACTCCTTTCTTTTTGTTATTTAAAATTATTTAGTTTCATGTATATTGTAGACACTAAAAAATGTCTTTTTCTTCATGAACTAATTTATCGTCTTATTAGTTAAATAATTCATTAATTATTTAATTAAACTAATTTATTCTTCTGAATTAACTTAATCACCATTTCTCAACATTAATAATCATTTCAATTTCTATCCTAATCATTTAAACAATTAACCCTATCATAATATTAATTATTACTTATTCCTTAGTTAAATAATCTTTATTATTGAATTAATTCTATTTTGCATGATTAAATAATTTCATTTGAATTATTTATTTAACTAATTTCATTCTTCCAAATCCAAAAATCATTTCATTTTAATTTCATTTCTCCAAATTAACATTTCACCAAATCTACATTTCAATAAATTTCAGTTAATCTCATGTGCATTTCAACATTCAAAAATCAAAATCCAAATTCAAATTGAAAATGAAAATCAAATTAAACTTCAAAATCCTACAATACATGTTGAAAATCATTGATCAAATCAGTTAACTCCTCAATCTCCCCTTTTCACTCTAAATCACGTTTTCTGACTAATCAATCTATTCAATCAACTAGATAATCTATTCATTCCACTATTCAATCTATTTAGTTGACTACTCAATCAATTTGAGTTAGCAAATAAATCGACTCTGTTAACTAATCAATCTAAATCAGTGAAGTCCCAATCAGAACTTGAGTTCAAAATCCCTCCCCATCTCTCATGAAAATCTATATAAACAACATCATTTTATCAAATCAAGCTAGATCACACTCTTCAAACCAATTGCCATCTTATGCAGGAAATCCCAGTGCAATACCTGCGAGCCATGCCAGAAATTTGGAGAAGAACAATGGAAGCACAAATGTGGAATAGGGAGTTTAATTAGCATACAACTTCCATTTCTTTCGTTTATTCTATTGCCTTATGTTTGATTTTAGCTAGATTAGTTAAGGATCTGCGATTGTCCTTCTAACCTAATTAGCTTAATTTTATGATTTCAAGCATGGAAACAATGGTGAACCCAACATGAATCTTACAGCTACTGATTTTTGTGATTTGAAGGGCCATACAGAACAAAAGAAATTGAATGCGCATTTGCTTTCATAGAAATTAGCAATTGCATATATTATTGTGCAATTGATAGTATTATGATTCGCATTTTCTATTATATTAATGTGCAATTGATTTAACTAATGAGAAATTGCACAATTAACCCTGAATTTTAATTTTTATTATCGTTTTGTCTTTAATTGTATTTGCAAGATTAACCCATCAAAAATTTTCAATTCTGAAAAAAATTGATTTTTTGTGCATGAAATGTCTTTGACCCCATGGCAGGAAGAGTCACCTTCAAAATTTCAAGTTCCAAAAAGAGGAAAGAACACAGGAGACAAAGAAGAGCACATAAACAATGGATAAAAGCATAAAAGAGATTTCAAGATCTCGAAGAAACAACTGCCTCATCCTAATATTATCACATAGTGCACAAGTACCTGGACAGATTCAACATATTTAACGATATTGAGATGATGGGAAACCTGATAATAAATTTGGTCCATGTCAGAATTGATTGACTTTTCTTCTCTCTTTTTCCTCTATTTAAATTAATTTCCAAAACTATCAGTTTAAGTGATGCGCAATTGATCTGTCAAAAATTCGCAATTGATCTGACAGTAATTCACATTTGATTATATATTAATTCGCATTTTCTAGTATGTTAGTTTGCACTTGCTTAGAAGGTAGTTCACACTTGTTGGAAAAGGTTAGAATGTCTCTCTTTTATTTTCTCTCCATTTTATGTCAGTAATTAGCTCTATTTCTGCAAACAAAGAGGTCAAATTTGTAACCGAGAGGAAGAATTAGGCTAGAAATCCCACCAAGTGCTAACAACCTTTTAATTTTCTTGCAAGGGTAGCTTAGACAAACTTTTATTTGGTGTTTCTAAAAAGAACAAACAAACAATCTGCTTTTTATTTCCTCATTATTGCAATATCGGATAAAATGAACATCGTCTTCATAGAGAAACATCTCCTTCTAGCCTAGACAATTTTGCAGTGAAGGTTTAAAAAGATTCCTTGTCCTTTGTGTTTTATGAGGAGATAGGTTTATTCTCTCCCCTTAAATGGGTGATCAAAAAGATAGAACCACATCTTTCATGCTTTTTGTCAATTCTACATTAGGATAAAACCTTTAGAAGGCCCACCTCCCAAGTAGCCCATAAGGCCAAGTGAGAGGGAATGACCTAAGTGGTAATGACTAATGCCAAGTATTCTAAACTACTATTAATAAATGTGTGTGCAATAAAAATTGTAAACAACGGGTGATACATGATGTCATAACGGCGTTATGCCTCCCTCGGTGCCTATATGGTACAATAAAAACTATAGAGCGTAACCTTTACAAACTGGGAGACCTCCTTAATGGAGCGTAACACGCTGCTAATTATGACCACCAAAACAAAAGCCTTATTAAATACCTTAGGATATAGAGACCAAATTGAGTCAGTAACCAGACACTTATACTATCACATTCTACACTCATATGAGAATAGTTGACGTTGTCATTGATGTCAACCAACTGGCAACCAACCGACATCATAGGTTTCTACATGCACCGGCAGACACCGGTACCGGCAAGTGCTTACACCAGCATTTAGACTATATCAGCAACAAAGCATACTAGAACTCAAGCCGACATGGGATGAAATTTTGTTTATTGTAATATAATTATCTTTTGTAAGCCGACTCGATATATTGTAAAAGACTCATATATGTATGAGATCTCTTAAGTTATTTTGAAGTAGTATATAGGTATGATATGTATGGTAGAAGATAATTGTTTAGTGGCAATCAAGGTTTTTGGTTAAGGTATCAATCTGAGCTTAAACTGGTACTGAACCAAGCATTAGAGATGTTGTTTTGAGCAGTACATTGTATTGGATTTAATAATCCATTTTGTAGTCAGTGAGACTCTTCATTGAGCAGTGAGCTCTAGGTTGTTGGTCTCCCTGCATGTGCAAGCCCCTATTGTAAGTAGTATTTTTTCAATGGCCAGTGAGTAAATATTGTGGGTCAAAAATCCCACCGAGGTTTTTCCCACACTGGGTTTCCTCTTTAAATATCTTGTGTTATGGTGTGTTTCTATGTTGTCTCTATTATTTCTGTTTACTGCATTAATTCTTGTTTATCGGTACACTGTTTTGGGTTGCAAAGTTACAAATAAGTTTAAATATTCAAGTAATCGATTAGACATTGATTCACCCCCCCCCCCCCCCTCTCAGTGTCTATGGGATTGTCATTGAATCTAACACCAAGAGTGGGGAAGAACCTACTCCCAAGACACTTACCATATATCTCCCAGGTTAATGAGCCAATCAAGGAGAAATCCTCTTTGGTTTAATTTTCGGACAAAGGCAAAAAATGGGCACACCTTAGGGTGTAACAGGGTTTTTTCAACTGATGGAGTATCAAGATGTGGGTTGTGGTAATATTCGTGACCTTTTGACCTTAGGAGAGTCTGCTTGATGTGCTATTGAATGACCAAAATTTTATCGAAAACAAAATGAGATTTTGAAAAAGATCTCAACATCCACAAGGGTTTCAAAAAATCCTTTAAACAGTGCTCTCTTTTGGTTATGTCAAGTTGTTTTCCATTGGTTTGGTGTTGTGTATTTGCTACATGATCAAACATTACAAAGAGGAATGCCAACCAAGCTTTGTCAAAAATATCAACAAGAATCTCAAAGAAAAAATCAGAATACCAACATTATCCAAAGTTTCTCAATTCAAAAATCAAGAGCCAAAAATTCAAGAGCACAACCAAGTGTTTACATCCAACAAGTTCAACAAAGTTTGCCAACATTCAAGAGTATGGAATAAAATGGTACTCCATGTGATCATAGGTCCTCGCACATATAGGTGATGCATAGTCTAAGTCTTCCATCCACATCTTGCATGTCTTCACAATTAGGAGAGTAAAGTCCATCATTTGCATTCAATATACAATAGAGTCCATCAATTGCACTCCTCATAAAATAGAGTCCCTAGATTGCGCATTTCATCTTAGCACACAAATAATCTTTGCATAGTCTTCATTAACATTCATCATAGAAGTCTTAAGAGCATATCCTTTGCATGGGTCTAAAAGGAGACGGTGTATTTCCATTCAAACAACCCAATCTTAAGCCAAACAATGATCAATTAGACATAATTGATGGTTTGGATAATTTTTCTTGGGAAGTAAGAATTGATCTTCCCCAATATGAGGAAGTTGAAGCTGTCATAGATAATGAAATTTGAAAATATGTCCGTCTTGATACAAAACTAGCAAAAGAAATCAAGGAACAAAGGGAACAAGAAGAATTTCGAGAGTTGGTCAAAAAACTTATGGCAGATAGTCCAATTCCTAGTCAGAAACTTTAAGTAGAGTGTTGCATGCATTTCAGTCTACCATTTATAGTTTAGAAAGAGTCATGGAGAGTCATAGAGAGTCATAGAGAGTCAAGATCACTTTGGAAATACATTGATTCCATTAACAAGATCACAAAAAGCTAAGATGGATCCAAACAATGACCCATTGGTCAATCCCACTTGGAATATGGATTTATCTATGAATCAACAATCACAAGGTAGAAAACCTGCAATGTTACCAACAAACAACAATAGGATCCCTTCCCTAGATGAAATCCAGCATAATCTAACACAAGAGGAATTGGAGGCAACCCAACAAGATCTAGTGCTTCTCATGGTTTTGAATGCACTCATCCATAATGATAGAGATCGATATCTCGCACTTTTAGTTCAAAACAGGGCCAAGTTGCCTCCAAATGTTGACATTACGGCAATCTTGCCACCAGGGGTAATATTGACCCAAAATATGACTCAAGCACCTAGTGTGGCCCAAACTCAAGCTGCAACAACTTCAGCTCAATCAATAGTGGCATCTTCAAGCAATAGTCTCACATATCAAACCACACCAAGTGTTACAATGTCAAGCATGTTGAATACCTCAACCCAAGCTACAACAACCATGGCTTTAAACATTATTTCTGCAAGTATATCTCAACCTACAACATCAG
Source organism: Cryptomeria japonica (assembly GCF_030272615.1). Lineage (NCBI taxonomy): Eukaryota > Viridiplantae > Streptophyta > Pinopsida > Cupressales > Cupressaceae > Cryptomeria > Cryptomeria japonica. The sequence continues at coordinate 266,031,884 of NC_081410.1, forward strand.
TTGCCATTAGATCAACATACAGTGGCCAGAACATGAACCAAGGATCAACAGGAATGAATAGCTCAAGTCAGCCAAGTGTCAACACGCAATTTGCATATTTCACACCACCTAATGGAATCCAAGGCACACAATTACATGTGATGAATAATGATGAACAATTGATACCCTAACTGGTACTGAGAGGGGGGGGTGAATCAGTACAGACAAAAACTTTCTCACTAACTTATTAAGTTAAAGCAATACCAATCGGTTGTCTTCATTACTGAACTTAACCATGGCAATACCGGTTAAACACAGTAAGACTTCAGACAACATAAACTGATAAGTTTGAACACTTCAAATACATTTAATACTTGATAACAACTTCACCAATAAACATATGCATTTTGTGTAACAGTGATACCATAACCTAATAACTTTTCATGCATAATCACTCAAACAAAGAACCCTTAATCATCACATGAAAAATGCACAACACATGGCTCACAGATTTTTCACGTGGAAACCCAAATGGGAAAAACCACGGTGGGGATAAATACCCACAAGCTTGTTTTGAACTCTTTTGAAGCTCACTCTGTTAGGAGCCTAGTCCGGTTAAAGACTTTACAATAAGGTTCTTCTAGGAACCAATCCTGTTAAAGATCACCTGGTTAAGGGATGGCTATATACCATGTTAAAGGTTGAAACCCTATTAAAGGTTACCTTGCTAGAGGATTTAAAGAACTCAATAAACTTGAGTCACCTGGTTAGAGGATTTACATTAAGCCTGTTAAAGATACCCGGTAAAGGGATTTTCCAACTGTTGAAATGGTTAGAAGACAATAGGTAAAAACTCAGATCTGATAACAGCACTACATGCCAAGGCAGATCCTTTTCAGTTCCTCTACTTCTACAATCACACTCTGCAGTTTTCTCTTACTGGTCTGGAAAGTATCTCATCACTCGGATACACACACAACTTTTGCCAACAACTTACAATAATAAATATCATCGACCTTATAGACAACAATTAGGTTGGTAGCATAAACCCTAAACCCTAAGCATCTTAGGTTTACAATACAGGCGGTCCAATCCTGACCATCCAAACACTTTGCATAGAGCAATACAATCTCAAATAGATCACAAGACAATCTACATCGTTCATTCTTCACCACACATGGGAATCAGTAACTTGTCATGCTTTCTTCTCATACCACCAAGAAGAATGTTCATTCCTGAGGTAGACTTTTAATGGAGTCAATCTTCTCATGCAAGATCCTCAAGGAAATCCTTCACGTGCACAAAGCTGACGTGGCACCTCAATCTCATCCTCATCTCTTCACTAACTCATCACAAAATGTCATTGGTTGCATCGCACAAGATGGATTGCCAAACCAGAAACCCTAGAGCTAAGACTACCAATCGGTAGTCACACTTAGTGAAACCCTGACACTGGTTCACTGCATTTCTTCATATCGGTTCACCAACTTCTTTCAATCTACATATCAATTCACTTACACTTATTGACATCAATGACAACATACATTATCATCATATCAACATGTCGGTTCATCATATGCGAATAACATGGTTAGTCAACATTTCAACAAGCTCCAACGTACTCAAACACTATTCCTTTGTGGGAAATGCTTATAGAGTCAGTACACCCTTGACCCTGATAGAGATCTTGGCTCGGCAAGTGGAAAATCTACAAAAACATATGACCATCATGCAAACAATTAATGACAAGAAGAGTTATACTATGGAGGATCTATGTCCTTATCCTTTTGATAGGACTTTGTACATGCCACCCTTTCCACCACATTTTGAGACTCCAAGATTTGACAAGTATAGAGGGAAAGGTGATCCCAGGGATCACGTCAGAGAATTCTTCACAGAATGTATAGAAGTGGCCCATGAAGACATATACTTGATGCGCCTATTCCCCAAAAGTCTTGGAGGGACGACATTAGAATGGTTTTCACATCTACCACCTAAGATTACTTCATGGGGTGAGTTGGTTGAGCAATTCATCACAAATTTTTCATTCAACATTAACAATCTAGTTACCATAATGGATCTATGTGCAACTAGACAAAAGGAAGGTGAAGCATTTGCTACATTCTTACAAAGATGGAGAGCTCTATATCGTCGATGTCTCAGTCACATTCCCGAAGTTGAGCAAGTAGACATTTTTACTAAGAACCTTGTTCCTCAAGTAAAATATCCTTTGCAAATTCAATGTATAAGTACTTTCAAAGGAATCACATAAAAAGGCATAAAGTGTGAGAAGGGCTTGTTATAACAAGGAATACTAAAACATCACAAGGATAATTGGCCAGCCATGAATACAAGCAATGAAAAGCCAAATTTTTGGTCTAAGAACAAGAATGTTACAAATGATGGGGTTGTGGATGCCTGCATTTTTAATAGAGCTCAACCCACAATATCATTACAAGGACCAAACCATTTTCCTATAGAAAATGTCAATCAGTCACAAGCAAATAATGCAACTTCGGCCAACACTAATTCAGTGCAATCTAATGCAGTTAGACCTCCAAGAAATATGGCACCAAGAATAAATTTCACACCTTTGGGGGAACCTATTGATGTTTCTTTGAAGAAGTTGATACAGAACAACATGATCACTTTTCCAGAAGCAAGACCATATGAACCAGGCCCATTCAAACCATCTTGGTGGAATGACAATGATTTTTGTGACTATCATCGTTCCTAAGGATACAAAACATCTAGCTGTTACAAGCTCGAGAATCTCATCCAGAATCTCATTGATCAAGGTGATGTAACAATAGATACAGATAAATGGTCAACAAACCAAACACATATCATATACAAAGATCCTTTTGTGAAGCATAATCAAGGACAAGCCTCTACATCAAAAGGACAGGATAATACGGCCAACTACACCAAGGTTGCATGCAATTATACAATCAATGTAATTAGTGAAGGGGATGCAATGATATCAACCATCTCCACCAACCCTAAAAATAGAGATTGTGCAGTAGTAACCCACAAATCCAAAGTCACATTGCAAGGAGTACCTCCCCAAGCACCTCATCAAACAAGCAAGTTGAATGTTGTGGACCAGCTAAAGAAGACTCCCGCTCAAGTCTCACTCTTTGAGTTACTCAGAATTTCACCAACTCATAGGGAAATTCTAGACAAAGCATTGCAAGATTCAATACTATCCAGAGACATTGATGAAATTGTGTTAAAAGCAAAGGTGGGTCCTATAACCGCTTCATCCAGGTTGGCCTTCATAGAGAGAGACATACCCACAAATAGGATCAGGTACAATGATCCTTTACATCTAGAATCTTATGTTCATAACAAGAGAATAAGAAGAGTGCTCATATATGGAGGGGCGGGACTAAATATATGCACCCTTAAGTTTATCAATGAATTGGGTTGCTCCCATTTTCACATAGACCTAACCAAGAAAATTAACATCAAGGCCTATGATGATGAGGAATGTCCTTCCAAATGATTGGTCACATTACCAATACAAATTGGACCAGTTACTACAGATATCAAATTCCAAGTTTGGACAAAGAATTGGGATACAACATGTTATTACGACGCCCATGGATACATGCCACGTAGACGGTGCCTTCTACTTTTCACCAATGCATCAAATTCCCAATCAATGGAGTAGAAATAACTATGCATGGGGATCCTAACCCCTTTCAACATTGCAATACCTTAAGAGAAAGTATAGACAATCAAGTTCCAATTAATCAAACAACATCGCTTACAACACAAATGGACTCATTAACAATAACAGAAGCACATAAAGATACACTTGTGACACCTTCTTTATAAATTAAAGATGTCGGGTGTGAGGAATATTCCATCTCTAGTACATAAAATGTCAGGTAATTGTCTCTTTCTCCTAGATCTTTTGGGAAGCCTCACACTACTTTGATAAAACAAGATAAAGGAAAGGACTAGATACTCAAATACTCAGATTCATGCTCATTCATTAGATGGGGAGACTTACAGGAAGAATCCTTACATGAAGATGTCAATTACTAGTTATATAAAGAAGAAGATGACATGATGATGGCCAGGTTACCCTTAGATCAGTATGGTAATGGTTTCAAAATGCTACAGAAACATGGGTATGATGGTACCACAGGCTTGGGGCTACAGAAACAAGGAAGAATAGAACTTGTTTTACCTCAAGAAAACCCGAAGAATCAAGTGTTAGGGTATAAACATGTCACAAAGATAATAGAAGAAAGACAACGAACACAACATATTGAATATGCCAAGACTAGCGTCAGAGTATATACCTCAGAATCAGTTATCAATGTGGGTATACCCTCCTTAATCTCATAGAAGTGAGAAAGAAGCAACATACCCTAGTATGGAATCAGATAGTGAAGATCTCAAAAATATTTTACAAGAAACTAATGTGACATCACCTAACAATATGGTACCTGAAACATCTTCACAAGTAAATGTGATAAAAAAAACTAGATTAGCACCTGCAAATGAGCCTAATACTTGGATTTTGTTAATACTTTTACCAAGGGAAATAAACCTAGCTCTACCAAATGAGTCAAATGAAGAAAGGCTGGAACATTTTATACTAGGATTGAGGGGAGTCTCCACCATACAAAGGAGATCCATAAGTTAGGAACATATTTCATTATGTATTACCACAGCTAAAGTATCCTTATTGCCCACTAAAGAGCAATATGAGATAAATGACACAACATCAGACAATGTAACATATATAGAAAGTGTGACAGATTCTCATGACTATGAATTTCTATCTATTCAAGATAGTAGCCCATGAACAATAGGCATGGCATATGACAAGCAACCACTCATTGATGATGGCACCATCTACAAGGATATACCAGTTCACCCAAGATCAATAAAATATGTTCAGAATAACTAGGTTTGCATGATGTTAGAAACTTCTCTAATAGACGAAAGCAAAGATTTACCCCTTAATACATTCACATTTAATTAACAAGGGGCAAGAGGACACGCCAAGTCTGGACTGGTTCGAGAATTATGAAGCTATTGCAGAATTTCTTGGTGTCAAAGAGGGGTTTCCCTATGGTGATCATAAGGTATGATTTGCAATAAACTTGGATAGAACAACATACTTTGGAGATGCTAGCTCATCCTCAAATCCAGATGAATCAAAAGAGACAGAAAAAATAATTAGAGGAAGATTGGATGATCTTCCCATTGATAGAGAACAATTAGCACTCCTTATGGAGGAAACAAAAGAAGTCAACATTGGAGATGCTAAAAATATACATAAAATTCATCTAGAAAAATCTATAAATCCTATAGAGAAAGAGAACTTCATCCAATTCTTTAAGCAAAGACCCATCAACTTTGCATGGTCTTATGCAGATATGCCAGGATTGGACCCTGAGTTGGTATTACATCACTTACCTCTATTACCAGGAATAAAGTCATACAAGTAGAAGTTGAGGAAGATGCATCTTCATATAGCCTTACTATTCAAGATCGAATTGCATAAACTATTAGATGTGGGTTTCATTAGACCCATCGATTATGTAGACTAGATTTCCAATCTATTCCTAGTGACTAAACATTCTGGGGGCATAAGGATCTATACAGACTTCAGAGATCTTAACAAAGCTTGTCCCAAAGATGATTTTTCGCTCCTGAATATCAACATGATTGTAGATCTTACAGCAAGGAATGAAATGCTATAACTTATGGATGTTTTTTATGGTTGCAATATGATCAGAATAGCACTAGAAGACCAAGCTAAGACAACATTCACATGTCCTTGGGGTACCTACTGCTGGAATGTGATGCCTTTTGGTCTCAAAAATGCAAGAGCAACATATCAAAGGGCTATGACCACATTGTTTCATGACATGATACATGATATCATGGAAGACTATGTCAATGATATCCTAGAAAAATCTCAAACCAAAGAAAATCATTTAGAGTTCTTGGCAAAAATATTCGAGAGATTGGAACAATACAAGGTAAGATTACATCCAAAGAAGTGTATGTTGTGTGTAAGGGATAGAAAGTTGTTGGGCTTCATCATATCAAACAAAGGAATAGAGGTAGATCCTGCAAGGGTGAAAACCATCTTAGAAATGCCAACACCAATAATACTCAAACAAATCAAAAATTTACAAGGTAGGCTCCAATCCACCAGGTGTTTCATAGCAAAATTGGCAGATAAGTGCCACCCATTTCAACACCTTTTAAAGAAAGGTGTTACATTCAAATGGTCAGAACAATGCCAAGATCCATTTCAAGCTTTGAAAGAATATCTATTGACCACACCAATTTTGGTATCACCAGTTCATGGAAGGCCCTTACTATTGTATATATTAGCAACCAACTCAGCTTTGGGTGCCCTTTTAGTATAACACGATGATCAAGGGAAGGAACGAGCAGTCTACTACATTAGTAGAACCCTTCTAGGCTATGAATTGAATTACACTACTATTGAGCATGCATGCCTAGTAGTGGTATTTGCTTCCCAGAAGTTAAGACACAACATGATCAATCACAAGATTCAGCTCATTGCAAAATTTGATCCACTCGAGTACCTTTTAAGTAGATCTTCACTAACCAGAAGGTTAGCCAAATGGATAATGATCCTCAGTGAATTTGATATTGAATATGTTGATAGAAAGGCCATTAAAGGGAAAATTATAGAAGACCAATTAGCAGAAGCACCAATGCTAGACCACCATCACATGTTGATAGACTTTCTGGATGAGTCTGTCTTTACAGTCACAACATCCAATGAGTGGAAATTATTCTTTGATGGATCACATATGAACCATGGAGTGAGAGCGGGAACTCATTTTATCACACCTCAAGGTGACTTTATTCCCAAGTCATTCAGAATAAGCTTCTCATGTACAAATAACATATCTGAGTATGAAGCCTTGGTCAGAGGACTTCAACAAATAGTGGAATGGAAAGTAAATGACCTACAAGTATATGGTGACTCTCATCTCATTATAAATCAGGTAAATGATGATTATGAAACCAAAGATGAAAAGATGACACCTTACAAACAGTTGGTAGAAGAACTGAAGCAATATTTCACCAACATCACATTCAAGCAAATCCATATAATGTAGAATCAAGTTGTTGATGCAATGGCAACTGTGGGGTCTCTCCTTGACATGCCAAACAATGGAACTTAGTTTGAGTTCATAGTGGAATAGTTGATCCTTCATATGAAATACCAACTTAAAAATATGTTTGTGTAATAGTGGGACCTAAATCTCCTTGGTATCAAGAGATATATGCATATTTACATGATCAATATATGCCACCTGACCTTTCATCCAATCAAAGAAAGACTTTCATAAGGGAGGCATCTAGATACACACTCATTGTAGACACACTGTACAGAAGAAGCTTGGATACAACTTTACTTAGGTGTCTCAATACCAATGAAGCACAACTAGCTCTACAAGAAGTTCATGATGGAATTTGTGGCGCTCATGTTAGTGTACCAACTCTAGCTAAAACATTGTTGAGAACAGGATATTATTGACCGACAATGGAGAAAGATGCATACAAATATGTGCAAAGGTGCAGACAATGTCAGATCCATGGAGACCTAATCCATGCACCAGCACAAGATCTTCAACCAATAACATCACCATGGCCATTCTCACAATGGGGACTTGATTTATTAGGAAAAATCAACCTTGCTTCATCCAATGGACACAAGTTTATTCTCACTGCCATAGAATATTTCACTAAATGGGTCGAGGTTATCCCTATGACCTATACTACAGTCAAGCAAATAGATAAGTTTATTGTAAACTACATTATCTACCGATATAGAATACCAATGAGCATTGTAACAAATAACTGTAGACCTTTCAAAAACCATGAAGTGACAGAACTTTGCGAGCAGTTCCATATTCAGCAACACTCTGCAACTCCATACTATCCTTAGAGCAATGATCAGGTAGAGCCAACAAACAAAACAACCCTTAAAATTATGAAAAAAGTTGTCAATGAAGCAAGTGGAGATTGGCACATATAGCTCAATCTTTCTCTATGGGCTTACAAAGTAGGTGTACGCATAGCAGCATGTGCCACACCATACTCTTTGGTATATGGTACATAAGCCATTTTTCTTATTGAAGAAGAATTGTCATCACTGAGGATCTCTTTGAAGAATATCATATCTGATGAATATCACAGAGTTGCAAGAGTTGGAATTATTGGATGAAAGAGACAGACTGTCCTAGATCACTTACAAGGTTATTAGAATAGAATGTGCAGAAGCTACAATAAAAGAGTGAGACCATGTCACTTTGAAGTGGGAGACCTTGTCCTAAAAGAAAACCAGAGGAACTTAGTAGAGCACGAAAAGCCAAGAAAATTTGAACCTAACTAGAAAGGACATTTCATTATCACAAGAGTCATTGGAAATGGTACCTATGGACTATCCACCATGGAAGGAGAATCACTCCCTGACCCAATTAACAACATACACCTAAAAAGATATTACATCTAAGGGACGGGTTCATTTGTCTTTCAGTATTGCATTTGCATATTTCTTTCATGCACTGAATTGCATATCTCCATTTAAGATTGCATCATAACCACTTGCATATCACATAGCTACATATCAAATCTGTTTTCTCATATAGTTGCATGAATATGAACAAGTAAATTGTCCAAAATTGTCATTCGTTTACACCCAAGAGAAGCAAGGGTTCTCTCATTTCTTAGATATTCAAACACAAAGCCTTTGAGATCCTAAGGTCATTCAATTTCACCCACCCTGTGATGACAATTTGTCCTTGGTTGGGGAGACATTTCGCTATTTTTGCCTTTTTGCCCAAAATATACCAATTGCTATATCTCAAACACTAATCAATTGCTCTAATTCATTCTAGACACCTAGTTGATCATATGAGTAGTGAAAAATCTAAAATTCTACTTCAGCGTCATTGTAATTGTCACACCCTAAGTAGGTTTCATTACTTACAAGCCAAGGTAAGAAATAAAAGAAAGAGAAAAGAAGAGAAATAAAATATAGTTGTCCAATCACATCATCAAGGCAACATAATAGCAAAATGATATATAACTGAAATATAATGCATACAAGTACAATAAAGCTTAGCTGAAGCAAACATACGAGTAACTCCATCAGGGCTATGGACACCTACTGGAAATGGAGCAATATTCGAGAGATTATAGTGTATAACCTCATCAGAGCCCTAAAAGCTTGTTGGCAGCGAGGCTCTATCCAAGATGCTTTTGAAGTTAGAATAATCCATGTAGCTAGTCATATAGGATTCCAAGGATCTCTAATAAACATAGGAGTCGCAATTAACTCAATCACACACACATGGGAAAAAGAAGATCAAAGTGGCAGGATCGGTGGGGAAGTTTTTTGTGTCTCCATTTACAAATCCTAGTTGCTCAGTGTGTTAAGTTGAATATTCCAAAGGTTCTTGAAGATCGAATGACCGCTTCTCTTTGAAATGTTTTGCACCTACACTCAATTGGTGTATTACATTTGATAAATGAACACAATAACCCTTGTTCAGGTAGGAATTACATTCTCATACTGCATACGCATTGGAAAATCTTCATGTATTCATAAGCATTATGTTAGTCAATCATTTCATGATAGATTTGCATACTTGGGGGCATAACTGAAAAAACCCTAAAAAGTAGATAAAGTCCTGAAAAAAAGTTAAAAACCATAAAATGATCCTGGAAAAAGTACCAAAATAGTGAAAAAACCAAACTCCAAAGAAATCAAAACACCACAAAATATCAAAAACATTTGCAGAAATTTCAAAAACTCCTAAAATCAGATAAAGTCCTGAAAAACCCCTAAAAATCAGATAAAGCCTTGAAAAAAGTTAAAAATCACAAAAGGTCCTAACAACTTAAAAATTTGAAAATGTCCTAAATAGAAAATAACAAAAACATTGAAAATGATCCACAAAATCAAACAAAAACATCAAAAAATCAATCAACAAAAAACTTGCAATAAAATTCCTTAAGAGAAACAAATACCTTAGCATATATCCAGCAAACACTTCACATGAAGTTAAACAAAGAATATGACTGTCTTGTCAAACATCTGAAATCAACTGATCAAATTGTCTAATAAATCATCAATATCCATATCAACGTGATCATTATCTTGTCTTAAACAAAAGAGGATACACTTGAAATCAAACAGATCAGTCTCAAATGGGGTCCGCAACTTTCTGAAACCAGACATTATCAACCATCACATCAAACAAATCAAAGCAAAGGCACAGTCAGTACGACTGCTGAGTTTTGTCTAATTTGGTTTTTATATTTTATCAATTGGTGAAGATCATGTTTCTATGCTACTCAAGGATGTCCAAAGGTGACTAAAGGAGCTATGATGAGTATGATCCTTTTCTTTGTTTGTTGTTTGTGGTATGAACCAATGAAGTTCTAGGGCAATTTCTCTAGTGGGTGTTTGTGATAGGAGCATTTATCTTGTGAATGCCACACATACCTCGACCCCTAGCATAATTCCCAGAATGGAGGGTTCACTCCTTGTCTGCTGCGTGTTTGTTTCTTGGAATGAGATATATATACATCCTGGTTCCTTATACCTTGGTGTACTAAGCTTCATTGTTACATAATAAGGCTCAATGATGATAATATAATGCACTCTGAATAAAGGCAAATAAGAGTACTCATTATTATCATTCATATCATATCATATCAGTTCTTGACATCAAAATGACATAGTTGATTCTTCATCATCTTTTCCAAATCTATCTTTCTTACTAACACTTCTTCTAATTCAAGAGGCACAATCCACAATGTATTCTGGCATAAAAAAAAGCATTCATATAGGTTGCATATCATTTTAAGTGCATAATAAATTTGCATTATCACTTAATTACGTGTTACTTAGATTCACTTACATTATCACCTAGCTTACATGTATTTTCACATAGATTTCATTGCATTAGATTCATTCAGATAAGTAGCATATCATGTAAAATTCATTTTAGTTTCATTATCATATTAATTTGTGTCAAAAGAATTAGTTGCATAATCATATCATATTACATAAAATAAAATGTACACAGAATCATAGAATGCATCACATACATAAAGCACCATATAGACACATCATAGAAATAACACAAGGCATGTAAGCCGCCGCCAAAATGCATATCATATATATCTCAAAAAAGTATCAAAATACATTGAATCAAGTATAGCAAAGAGTGTCTAGACTGACACTGCCTCTATCAGTAGGTGGATCAAGCCTATCTGACCCTCCTCCAATATGCCTTGACAATGCCCTAGGTGGACCCATCACCCCTCTGCTGCTAGTCTAACATGATGTAAATCGACCAGATCTCCTCCTAGACACGTATGCCATGAAGCTTGGCACCCGCTCATGCTCTGGGATGACCCTCTCATACTCTCTCCTCTAGTAGCCCCATTCCTTGGCAAACTGAATCAAGCACTCATCTCGCATCAGTGCACCAGTATCCAATGACCTGTAGAGATCATAATAATCACGCACAATTTGTGCTCTCCTCATTGCATCATCTCGCTCTCTTTGGAGTTGATCTATGTCAGCAATTTCCCTATCCCTCTCTTCGGCAGTCTGATCCCTCTTAGCAACCATGACACTATATGATCGTTAGAAGTGCTCCCTATCATCCATCCGTCGTTGTCTCAAACTGGCAACTAGATCCTCCAAGCTCCTAATCTGAGCTCTCAAAACCTACTCATCCTCACCCTCCTCATCTCCATCTCCACCTCCCTCTGCGGCTGGCACATCTTCAACTTGGGGCATCTCAATGTCTTTCCCACTACCATCTCCACCATCACTCCCTCCACTATCAGATGACTTTGATAGAGAATCATCGCTCTCACTATCATCCCGATCAAAGCTGCTCATAGACTCGATGTCTACATCCTCCTCACTATCTTCCTGCTCTGCCTTCGTTGTTGTTGCTACTACAATCAATCCAATCTAACCTCCATCCCACCCTTTGCCACCTCTCCCTCTCCCTCTCCCTCCACTAGGTTTACCAAACCGAATCTGTTGTGATGTAATAGGAATTGTGGGATCTGTCGATGGCACTGGCATGTGCTGAACGCACCAAGAATCATACTAAGGAGTCACACCTAGATCTGCAACCCCGACTGACCAACCACACTACAAAGGGTGAAGAGAATAAAACTCGGATATAGCAACATAAGGTTGTACACAAGCCCCCCAATCCTTGATCTCTTGAGTAATCCAAGCAAAGTAAGTTGTCGCATTTGGCACGCCATATACCTCCCCAAACTGATGGAGTACTCGGCTAGGAAGATGAATATCGATAACCCTGTGCCTGCCAACATCTTGACCAATAAGATACCTTTGCTATCGACAATAAGGCAAGTGAAGAGCATGATCAGCCCAATCGGGGCAATCAAGATAAGGTCTCCAAGAGAAGTACTACAAGATATCTATCTGATGTCTCTAGTATAGGGTGTTCCCCGAACCCCTATATTTGATATCAACTGCATATTTATACGCATATGACTGCTCTTTAACTAGATCAATATGAATTATCAGTTGAAAGATAGCCATATGCTCCCAAGCCCATACCTGGAGCAAAGTGATTCTGCAACCAATAGATTTATGCTCCAAATATACAATGCCATGCATCTGATGATATAAAGTGGCTAATAGACAAGGACCCCAAGCAAAAACATGTATGTCAATGATCATATCTCAGATGACTCTACCCCATCCGACAAGGAAACCATGTGTTCGTCTATCAAGAATTAGTAGGCCAGCAACAATAGAGCAAAGAATGACAATTGGGTCATCATAATCCAGATCATCCCATGGGATCTCATATCGACCCCATATAGATAAGTCTTCCTCGGAGCACTGGAACAAATCACATAGTCCGGCAACACAATCATTAAGATCAAATGTAACGTGGATGCCAGCAATATGCAAAATGCACCACACATCCTCCAGTGTGACTAATGCCTCACTAGTAGGTAAATGGAATGAACAAGTCTCAGAATGCCACTGCTCGACTAAAGCAGTGATCATGACCCTGTTGGTCGTAACCTCTAGCAAGTGCAATATGTGATGCAAGACCAAGTGTCTGATCAAAGCAGTTTCCTCAGCAAGAATTTCATGACGATACTTGAAACCATCTGGCCTCGTTTGTCTACCAACCAGGACAAGGTAATGTGCCTACAAGATGAAATACATAAAAATATCGGATACTATATTCGCATGATAGATAATCAACTAAATCATTTTGGAAAAATCACAAAAACATCAAGTGCAAATCAGATATAATATGGAAAATCAAATGCAAACTATTTAATGCAATTTTGCATCAAAAAGAGCAATTGCGCACCATTTAAGTCAAATGCTCATCAATAAAAACAATTGTGAAATAATAAAATCAATTGCGCATTGTTAAACACAATTGCGAATCAAATATATAAATGCAAATTATTAAAAGAAATTGTGCACAAATATAAGCAATTGTGCATATATCGATAAGCAATTGTGCATCAGTTAAAAAAAATGGAATGACATCATCGTGGAAAAATTTAGAAAAACAAGCAAAAACGAGCAAAGTTTTCGAAAAACTTACCATTCCTCCAGTGTCGGGTGGTCTCTAATATGGCCTGACTCGATTAGACAAACGCAACCTCGCTCTATGACCCGCCATCATGCTCCAAAGTTGCTGGAAATCAAATGAGTGCAAATGAGCTAATTAGAAAGCCTACTCACTATTTATAGCTCAAAATTAGGTATTTTTACCACTCTGATGGTCGTAGTCCCCCTAAACTTCAACGTAATTTTAGCCCAGTCAAACGGACTCGAAATCAAACAAAACTTCACACGATTGCTCACTAGCATGATATAAAAAAAAGGATCATAATTTCATAATTTTTTGACCACTTTTTTTGAGGGGGCATATTTACACCCTAAGTGTCATCGGGCATACTAGGGCAAAATCTCTTTCGTTTTCTTTGAAACAACGTCATTTCGATATTGTCTCAAAGAGGGACAAATGTAGACAATGAAAAAATGTCTTTTTCATCATGAACTAATTTATCATCTTATTAGTTAAATAATTATTTAATTATTTAATTATTTAATTAAACTAATTTATTATTCTGAATTAACTTAATCACCATTTCTCAACATTACTAATCATTTCAATTTCTATCCTAATCATTTAATCAATTAACCTTATCTTTAATATTAATTATGACTTATTCCTTAGTTAAATAATCTTTATTATTTAATTAATTCTATTTTCCATGATTAAATAATTTCTTTTGAATTATTTAATTATCTAATTTCATTCTTCCAAATCCCCAAATTCAAATTTCACCTCATTTCATTTAGATCCAGATTAACATTTCACCAAATCTGCATTTCAATAAATTTCAGTTAATCTCATGTGCATTTCAACATTCAAAAATTGAAAATGAAAATCAAATTCAACTTCAAAATCCTACAACACATGTTGAAAATCATAACTGATTAATCAATTCAGTTAACTCCTCAATCTCCCCTTTCACTCTAAATCACCTTTTTTTGACTAATCAATCTATTCAGTCAACTGGCTAATCTATTCAATCCACTATTCAATCTATTTAGTTGACTACTCAATCAATCTGAGTTAAAAAGTCAATCAACTCTGTTAACTGATCAATATAAATCAATAAACTCCTAATTAGAACTTGAGTTCAAAATCCCTCCCCATCTCTCATGAAAATCTATATAAACAACATCAATTTCCCAAATCAAGCTCGATCACACTCTTCAAACTAATTGCCATCTAATGCAAGAAATCCCAATGCAATACCTGAGAGCCATGCTAGCGATTTGGAGAAGAACAATGGAAGCACAAATGTGGAATAAGGAGTTTAATTAGCATACAACTTTTGTTTCTTTCGTTTATTCTATTGCCTTGTGTTTGATTTTAGCTAGATTAGTTAAGGATCTGTGATCGTCTTTATTCCCTAATTAGCTTAATTTTATGATTTCGGGCATGGAAACAAATATAGTTATTAATTAGTCTTAATCTTTAGTTGTTATTACATATTTAATGATATTGTTGTAGTTAAGAGTCCTAGTTGCAACCAACTTCTAGTTTGTTTAGTTATCTTGATAAGTTGTAATTGTAGCCACTATTGAGTTACTCTTAGAGTTACCCGCAACAACTACTATGTGAGTTAGTTTCACATTTCAATATTGTTTATGTTTATTGTTTATGTTTTTAGTAGAATAGTACAATCACTTCATGCAATGATAGAGAACTTATGAATCCTTGTTCTGCATACAGTGCTAGTGCATCTTTGAAGATACATCCCTAGTTGATAATTAAATGAGCCTTTGATTAGGACATAGGGTTGCCCCATTGAATACCTCAAACGGGTTGTGTGCATGACAAACTGCACCAACTCAATGGATATAGTGTAGAATAATCAACCTAATCCCATTGGAGGATTATCAAGCAACATAGTTGCATTTAAGCTAGAATTCCTTGAGGAACATCATAAAACTGCTCTCAATCACCTTAAATCATACTAGCATAGGTTGCATTATGGCTATAAAAACTCATCTACACTAGATATTTTGAGGAGGGATACCTTGTCCTTAAAGAAAACTAAAAGAACACCTCCCAAGAAAAAAAGAAGAAATGTAAATTTGAGCCAAATTGGTTGTATCATATGTAATCACTACTAAGTTTGGATATGGTGCTGAAAAGATAACCAAGTTCTTGAAGATCATGAGATAGATGATCCCATGAACATGGTCCATCTCAAGTAAATATATTGTTAGTCTCTTTAGCACCAATCTTTCAAATATCAAAAATGAGAAAAGGAAAAAAATCTAGAAACATAAAAAACCTAGGAAATAATAGAAAGATAAATAAATTCATCCAATAATGAAAACTACTCCTTGTGGCGCCTTGGGCAAGTACAATAATGAAAACCTCACAAACATGTGTCATGTGTAGCAAGAAACCACTCTACTCTATGGGCATGTGTCCTTCTATATTTCTCCACTATCACAGACCATGTATCTCATTATTTCCCTCATTGTTCACTCAAGTCCCTTACCCATTCTCCCATTTCATCCATTTCTACTATCTTCTCTGGACGTATATATTGCATATTCATGTTATCCTCCTTCATTAGATTGCTCAACAACCAACATATCCCTCATCTATCCATCCTTTCATTCCACCTTATTCCATATCCATTTCATACCCTTTCATTTTTTATACTTAAATGGGGGCATCCCCTTGTTGACATTTCCTAGGAAATAGTTATCACATGCATACCCACCACGGCATGACCTTTTTCATCACCAAAATCATTATATTTCCCAATCATTCAATTATTTTTTAGAATCTATTCATTCATCCCATGTGTCCTCTCATTGACGCATGGATTCAACATTTTTTTCAAAACCAACTTATATTTTTTCCATGCTTTTGGTTGTTTCATTGCTTACTTTTATCTATGTCTATGTCAATTTGTGTCGCCTTTTGTTTTTATATTTATTTTTAACTTTTTGCCTTTTGTTCGTCTAGTCCTAGTCTTCCATATAATTACACTATCAAGGTCACCTTCATAATTCATATGATGGTGTGCCTCTGACATGTCACTTGGCTTACTAATCTAGTTATATATTCTTTGCATTATTTTGGGTGAAAATTTTATAAACTGGTGAAGGTTCACTAAATGTGTATTTCACAACAGCACATGAGATGATATCTCTCAGAAGGCAAGATATAATCTCTCCTAATTGTAAGGGAAGGCTCCCCCTTTCTACTGCAATTACTTTCTATTCTATCTACCTGCTAACTTTACACAATTCCAGGATGAAACAACTTAGTTTTCTTTTTTTAGAATGAGTTATATCTAATTCTCTTTTAAGAACATATTTCCTTATTAACCAACTCTAACTTGCAGTAATATTTAAACTAATATAACTAGGAAGTAAAGTGTCCATGAAAGAACAAAGTCTCTCGTTACTTCTCTTTTTCTGAAAATGACCTGGGGATGAGAATTATGCACACTAAGAACTCAAAGATACTTATAAATATGTAACCCCTATCAACGTTGCAAACCAAATATATTGTGAGCTCAAATACTAACAAATATATTAAAAGATCTTTTACTATAACCAGATAACCCATACGATTCAAAGACTTTACTTTTTATCTTCCCAATACAAATTCTTGAGATAACTTGCAAAAGCTCAAAGACTTAAAACAACCCTCTCTCAACCAATTTCCAATTCTTGAATTTTCAAAGTAACACAAAGATTACTTGTAAAGACTCAAAAGCTTTTTGATATTTAACACCAAGAACTGTATCCAACTTTAATCATTCAAGAAAATATGATACTAATGACATAAGAACATTCATACCATACATAGGTTTTTTCTCAAAACAAAGTTTGAAAGCCAAGCTTATCTCTTTTTCGATTAAATTGCAAATTTTACAAAATGAACACCAAGTCTCAATTTTCTCTTCACTTTGGCAGAGTTTTGTTGCATAAAAAATGATGCAAAAAAGATCCTTATTACAATAATAACCCTCATATATATAGAAGAGTCTTGCAACATGAAAATAGGAAATTATAACTAATTCTAAGACTGAGTCAAAATAAGAGTTTGATTTGACTTAAGACTTGTGCACTCAACACATGCACATGGGCATATACAAAATGACACCTAAGGTGTCAATTGACATAATCAAATGCCATTGGGAAAACATGAAAACAACTAAGTGTCATTTTCCTTAAGCTGACTCTCGCTTCTGGAATTCTTTAAACTTCTGCAAGGCATTCTTCATTTGAACTCCATCGGTCCCTAAGTATGGTTGGTGATGATCTTGACCCTAGTGATGGAATCCTCTAAATCTGTGCAACACTTCTTGTGATTCTTCAGAATTGAATCTAGAAAATCCAAGATAAATTGGAGGTCAACCAATCTATCAATCGAGGACAAGGATAATTCCTCTTTATCAACTTCAACAGTCACAAGCAAACTGAATTCTTTGATGATCTCATCAGCATCAAGGACTTTTTCATTCTCATCTAAGAGGGCACATGGGATTTCAAAGATTTTAGCAACAATCTCTTTCTTCTTATCTACATATTTTTGGGGGGATTTCCTCATGTCCTTGACTAGGCATTCTATAATATTCATTTGATGTTCCAACGCCTCGCATTTCTCAATATAAATGAGTCATGAAGGAATAACACCATTTTGAATGAGATCATCTAGATCATAATTCTAAAATTTCAGCCAGGCTTCAAAGTCTTTTTATTATGTTTCAAGTTCATAGGAGAAATCTTCTATAGTGTTGTCCACCTATGTTCTCACATCATCAAGATTATTAACAATGGTGCAAGTTGAGCCTAGGATCCGTGTACCTTGAATCAACATTATATGCATCAATTCCCCTATGGCTCTGCTTCATGATGTTGCTTGCTCAACTCTTCTTACAACCTATTCATCTAGAGATGAGGCTACAAGTTCAATAGCTTTCAAGGACTTAGTCACTTTGATAAGAATTGAGGTGAGCTTCTCAATTCGTGCCTTGAGTTGATCCTTTTTTCTCATAAATTGTTGTCATAAAATTTTCCATGCTCATTGTACACTAATGCCCTATTAACCTTGTGAAACATGGAATCAACCTCCAAGTGTGGAACTTGACAAGTGAGGTTGAGTCTCCAAAGAAGGACGACTTCCTTTCTAACCAACGTGTAGTTTTGAACCAACCCAACACATATAAAACTTACACCTAAGCCTATTCTAACCACCCACAAAGGAAAAGGGAGCAAGAATTTGGAAAAATGAAATATGTGATCTACCAAGATCAGAATTGGTCTTCCCCTGCCAATGATTGCACAAAGAATCAATAGAAACTACCCAAAGCATACACAAATATCTAACTTGACTAGCCTCATAAAGATTCATACGAAGGTTACAATTCATAAATTGTTAAAAGGAAAGAGAATTCACAATATAACACAGGTATGAACTAAATTAACACAATCAGACAATCTGGAAGTAAGGAAAAGCATTCAGATACAAAGGCAGATCAATCATACATGGGATATCTGAAAGAGATAAGGTAGAGTAAGTAGATTTATTAATTCAAGGCAAGGCAAAATTATAGATAAAAAAAACACGAATTCTATATGAGAATCTGGTACGGAGGCACCTAAGCACACAAGCATACCAGGAGGACAAAAGTTATAACATGAGCAATTTTATTGTATTGAGTCATTCATAATGTATTAAGGTTATTTGATTCCATTGAATCATAATGTGTATGGATAAATGATCCATTTTATCCAAAGATATAATATTTGGTCCATCTTGAAGTATTAAAAGTGTCCATGTAAGGGTTAGAGTCATTTATGTCAAAAATGTAAAAATTGTAAAAATTGCAAAGTTGCAACATTGCCAAAAAGTGCAACAAAAGTGTAAAAATGAAATCCATTGGTCATGAGGTGGTTAGAGTAGTTAGTAAGGAGTTTTAAATGTTTTATAAAACCATTTTTGTTCAAAATCAAGAGGGTAGAGCAGTTTGGAGGGGATTTGACAAAGATTATCCATCAAACCCTCAAACTATCACAAGGTTTTAAGGAATCTGTGACTGTTATAGATCCATGGAGGATCACATTTGATGTAATTTTTATATTTAGATGTTATTTATTGATATATTAATTAAATATATTTCATATGAATCCTTTATTATGCATTTTTGTGGAGTATTTGGCAAGATATGTTTGTTTTTACAAAAATTGTCAAAACCCTGCCAAAGGTTACCCTGTTTTGGGAAAATGCTCATACCTTTTGATATAACCATTGGATCTATCTTAAATTTTGAGATAAATTTTTAAACTCCATAAGATATAGTCTGACCAAAGCGATTTAAGTTATGTTCAATATTTAAAAAGTTATTGATGACTGTTTGCTACAGTTCATGGTGAAAAGCAGATTGGT
This sequence comes from Cryptomeria japonica, assembly GCF_030272615.1. Taxonomy (NCBI): domain Eukaryota; kingdom Viridiplantae; phylum Streptophyta; class Pinopsida; order Cupressales; family Cupressaceae; genus Cryptomeria; species Cryptomeria japonica. The sequence goes on from NC_081410.1 coordinate 266,051,923, forward strand.
GAAGGCAGCAATAGTCTGGTTGCAGCATTTGGTGTGATCACATAAGGAATCATAATAAATAAATGCTATATGTGTTGGAATTTCCTCTGAATCCTTTTTTCAATTCTCTTTGTCTTACTTAATTTTGTTAAGAATTGAATTATTTGTGATTATTTTGGTGAAAACGGTTTTTAAAGGATGAAACCCTAAACTAGGGTGTTCCATGGCAAATAACAATTTGTTCTCTCATTTTATGGTGAATTTTATGATCTGAAATCTTGAATGTAGGTCTGTACGGATGTAATATAACCTTTTAAATTGGTTTGGAGATGAGAAGAGTGATTTATCTTTTTATATGCCTCTTGATTCAAGTTTAAAGTCTACCCTTGAATGAAGGTTTTATGGTTTGTGATAGATGCTTTGCATCATAATCAAAGGGAGAAGAACCCTAAAAATATGTTAAAATTTTTTCTTTATAGCTCAGGCATAACTTTGATTGAGCATTGGACTCAGAAACCCTAGCTGCCTAGGGTTAGGTTATGGTAGGAATGAAAGATATAGATTAGATGGAAGATCTGATTGTTGCATGCTAGATCAAATCCTTAGGATGGGAAAATCATTGTTGCAGTCGAGGAGGGCATGAAACCCCTAAAATTCAGGCAGTTTTGCACTTAGATGGCATCAAAATATGGTTTGTCATACCATAATGTCGACTATGAGTAATAAATGGGCATGGGTAGCATCAAGAAGCATTGACAGAGCCACAACAAAGTAATGGACATTGTCCTACATTGGTTGGAAGTGGTTGGAACACAATCAAATCAGATCTAGCCTACCGACAATGTCAAAAAGGAATTTTGACCATCAAGTCAACAACTACCTCGGGTACCTATTTGAAATCAAATTTTCAAGTGAACTTTAAATGTGAACCCTTGGATCATGTTTTCATGTGAGAATGGATGGTCAAGATCAGATAAGGGGTCCATTGTTTGCCTTAAGTCACTTTCACAGCTTCGCAGGTAAAAATAACCTCCCACCAGTTATCCTCTTGGAACTCATTGAGAGAAGAAAAATTATCTCAATTAGTTCCGAGTAACTCCTATCTCTTATTGATCGTCCCTCCTAAACACTCACCAAGGTGAAGAAAAGACTTGAGCAAGCTATGAGTACACTAATCCCTTTGCCTTTCAAAAAAACTCGACACTCAACAAGATCTAAGAAAGTGTTCACTAAGTACCCCAGTAACAAATTGTTGATACTTTGCATGAAGCAAAACACAACTTGGAGCTTGGTGAAACACTTCAAAATATTTCATCGAGTCCCAAGTTGTCACCATCATCAAGGCATAACCACAAATGGAAGCTCAAAAGCTTGAAAACTCGTTGAGACAAAAAAAAATTGGAGACTCCAACGAGTTTCAAGACACAATAAATCATAAGAAAATTATAATGACCTTTGAGAACATGCACATAATTTATGTCCCTAGGACATCGTGGGTATGGGGTTGAACACAAGGCACAAAAAATTAAAACAAAAAGAGGAGTTGACAACCCTGCCAGTAGCAAGTAAAACAGGGTCGATTTTGGGATGTTTGAGAGGGCTCCAACTGGTGGTGTTTAAATGAAATGACCAACTAATAATTTCAATAGAAGAAAAGGATGTCAGGCTAGAATGAGTAAGGCAAGATGCCTCAAAGGTTTAGGGTTTAAGACCTAGGCAAAAATGCAAGAGGGTTTTTAGCCATCAAAGATATCTCAGGTCAGTTATTTGCATGACTAAGATTGACACAAAAATGTCAACATTTTTGGTGACTTAGAGGGGATGCAATCATTCTTGTCATATATATAAGTGGCCTTGGATATTCCAATAGGCATAGAATCATGACTACAAAAAGCTAATGAATTACTTCCTCTACAACCTCCAAAAGATCGAAAAATTGTGACTCTGAAGGGGAACAACCTGTGCTCGATCACTTCATGGAAAGCTAAAAACTAAAATAACTATTTACAAGGACTTGAAAATAACCTTAAAAGCAAGCTTTAAGGTGGATACCATTTACTACAATGGGAAGGGCTTCACTGAGTATGGATAGGTGGAAAGAATTAGCCTCCTTGCAGCTAGTGATCACATATGAGCCACTCAAAACTGCATCGAATTTGGAGTGCCTACCTAGTTTGGCTCAGTCAACATCCCACTTCAGGACTATATCTCTATCTTTGAAGGTCTTATGAGTGGCCTTTTTGTCAAAACTTCTTTTGACCTATCCCTTGTATCTGTCAAGGGTCTGCATGGCCCTCCCTTCGATTTCTTCTAGCTCCATCAACTCTACATATTTGACTATCATGGCATCATTCTCCATGAGCTCTAGCTAGTGTGCCAAGTCAAGAGAGGGTAATTTGAGAGATAGGGGAAGCCTTACTTGTCTTTCATACACCAACATGAAGGGTGAATTATCAATTGCTCTCTTGAGTGTAATCTTGTCAGCCCACGGGGTTGTCCTTAACTTCAAATGCCAAGATCTTTGATTGTCATCTATAGTTCTCTTGATGATCCAAATGAGGTTCTTATTAGAGGACTCGGTTATAAGATTGCCTTAGGGGTAGTATTTTGATGATTTCTTGAAGTATATGCCATGCCTAAATACCCATGAACTAATTTAAGCTTTGACAAAAGCCTTGACATTGTTAGATATCATAGTGGAAGGGGCACCGAATCTGTTACAATCCCATCAAGGATTTCAACCACTATAGTTTTAGTAGAATGTTTCAAGGTGTCTTCGTCTATCCACCTTGTGAAATAATATATGGCTACCAAAATCCACTTATGGTCATCACTTGACAGGGGATCAATTAGGCCAATGAAATCTAGGCCCCATTGAGTAAAAGGTTGATCAGTGCAAATAGGATGAAGAGGGAGGGAAACCAACCTTTGTTTAGCTGAGAAAAAAGCACACTCCCTACACTTCCTCACCCACTTATGTGAATCACTAAATAGGGAAGGCCAATAGTAGTCTTCCCTAATTATCTTCATGGTTGTAGTCCTTGCAGAGAAATGGCCACCTAAGGGACCATCATGAAACTCCTCTAATAGTTTGATGACCTGATCTTCTTTAGTACATCTCAGTAAGACCCTATTAGGATCTCTTTTGGAAAGAATTCCATCCACTAATACATAAGCGATTTACTATAGTTTGAGGTGTCTTCTCTTAGTTCTATCAAAATTTAGAGGATAGCTACCATCCCTTAAGAAGGCAGTCATGCTCCTGAACCAAGTGATTTTTCCATGTTCAGCATTGGCTTGTTGTTCTTCCTCTTGTAGCACTAGGGTAGCCTCTAAACCTTTTTCAAAAGATGAAACACACTATTCACATAGGCCCTTGCCTCTTACCAGCTTGGTAATTTTGATGTTGAGATCATATTCCATGACCTTGGTGATCCATCCATCCATCTTCTCACTAATATCCTTGTTCAAGAGTAAATATTTTACACTTGCATGTGGGACTAGGAGCTAGATCCGATTGTTGGATAACATGTCTAAATTTCTTCAATTCCCTTACCAGAATGATGACCCACTTCTCTACATATCTATACTTAAGGTCATAGCCCTTCAGTCCCTCACTAAAAAAGGCAATGGGTTGCTCCAACTTATTTTCATTGAGTTGTGTTAAGACAGTTGAGATACTTGCTTCCCCTCCTAAAGCATAGACGATGAAGCCTTTGTTATAATTGGGATTTACTAGGGTAGGAGCCTAAGTAATTACTTGTTTGATTTTTCCAAAGGCATCTTTTCCCTCCTTGGTCCATCTAAAAAATTAGATCCTTCTTTAACATGATCGTGAGAGGTTTAACCTTGTAGCCAAGTTTGGAATTAATCTTCTTACAAAGTTGATCCTACCAAGGAAATTTTGCAATCCTTTTTTGTGACTTGGCAGCGAAAGAGAAAGAGTAGATTCCACCCTATCTAGATCTATCGCCAAGCCATCCTTTGATACAATTTTCCCTAACAACCTACCTTGATTAGTAGCAAATATACACTAGGATTTAAGGATGCACCATACTCTCTGCATTTCTTGAACACATGTTCAAGATGACCAAAGTGATATGTTGCATGCTTGGAATTCATAGTGATATCATCTAATTATATCAGTACAAACTCTACTAATACTCCCTCAAAATTCATATACATGGCTCTTTGAAAAGTAGTACCTGCATTAGTTAGTCTGAATGGCATCTTACAATAGGCATAAGTGCCCCATTTAGTAGTGAATGCGGTCTTGAATTGGTCTGATTCTTGGACTAGGATCTTATTATATCTTGAGTATCCATCTAATAATGAAAATCTATTTGAGCCACTTACTTTAGACAAGATTTTTTCCATGGAAGGAAGGGGGTAATTGTCTTTAAGGGAGGCTCTATTGAGATCTCTAAAGTCTACACAACCTGATTTTCCCATTCTTTTTCCTAACTAGAACAAGATTAAATACCCAAGAGGAGTGTTTGATTGGAAAAGTTATAATAGATTCTATGATTTTTGATAATCATTTCCTCATCAAGGGTTCAATCTTGGGATTTATGGGTCTCTACTTTTGTCTAACAGGCTTTACATTCAAATATAGCTTTATGGTATGTTGGGCTAAACTAGGATCAAACACTTTTAGGTCTTTATAAGTAAAAGCAAATATATCATTGTATTCTTTACAAATATTAATGAAGACCTCTTGTTCTATTTTGGAACATACCCTTTTCAAGTTGATAACTTTTCCATTAGCCATTGTCATTGGCTTGTAATCACCCCTCCTTGCGGCTAGGTTCATAGTCTTCCCCTTCACTTGATTATCTGATTGAAAATGCACTCTAAGGTGACTAATCATTTGGGCAACTTGTTTGAATTGAGCTATATAATCTGATTTCCATATTGGTTCTATAGCATGGATTGGTTCTTAGCAAAGAATTCTACCTCCTCTTGTAAAAAATTGGCAACCCACTCGTCAAAGTCAAATACTTGCCAATTCAATTGATTGTTAGGGACATCAGACTTAACCACAAGCTTGATTTGTTTCTCCTTCTTATTTGCAACATCACTTGGTATGTCACACTGAGCACCAACTATTGCTAGCCTATCAGCATGTTTGTTCTGATTTCTAGGGACACTAGATATGTTGAAGGCTTTAAACCCTTTCAATAGGTCCCAAACTGTATGTTTGTAAGATTTGAGGAGGTTGTTCTTGATTATGCTTCGAGCTTTAATCTAATTAACAACCAACTCACTATCCCCATGCACTTGTAAGGCTTTGATCCCTCTTCTTTGTTTTATTTGGAGACATAAGATCAAGGCCTCATACCCAACTACATTGTTAGTGCAGCTAAAATAAAGTCTAAATGATAAGTATTATTTATCCCCACTAGGAGAAATGAGCAATAGACTAGCCCCTGCACCATTTTTTTCTTGAGTCATCAAAAAACATACTCCATAATTCCTCAAAGTCATTACTTTCTTTGGTGAGATTGGGAATAGGAGTGTTCTCCTCATGAATGCAATAAGTACCGAGACCTATCTCTGTAACTTCACTGATTGGGTCAAGTTGGAAAGCATTAGCGCAGTCATCAAGAAGACAATTAGGGACCTCCTCCAAAAGTTTAGCAAGCTCCTGAACTAAAGAATCCTACCTCTCATCATGCAAGATACAATTCATATTTATAGGGCTATGAATGTAAGGCTCAACATGAGCCTTTTCAATGGGTTCCGCCTTTATGATAACCCTTGTACCATATCTTATTTTGAATAACATATGGGACTAGTCTGAGGACATGTTCCCACCTATCTTTCCAGTAAACTCCCTTGATAAACAAATGGCAAAGAAGGCAGGGAGGTCAATGACTAAAATGTCTTGCAAGACACTTCAACCGGGGCATGCATGCAAGGTCAAACATAAGTCCTTAATCACCCCCACTATCATAATCAAAGTGCCAACATGTTGTAAAACTCCTTTAGTCACAGGCTCATATCTAATGCCTAGACAGTCAGCTACATTCTTGGGCATGACTGAGCTACTAGCTCCTGAATCTATCATGCAATTGTGAACTAAACTATCCTCTATAATCAAAGAGAGATAAAAAGGAGGTAGCTTACTGATCTTTTTAGAATTTTTTTCCTCCTTGGGTTGTACCAAACTTGTTGAAACTGAGGATCTACTTGTTGTTGTTATCCTTGTTGCTTTGTTGATGTCCTTTAGGGCTTCTTGAAGCAAATCTCTTTGAGATGTTATGTAGAGAGCATCCCACATAGAGACATTAATATTAGCTTTCTTCATTTGTTCTACAATGCCCAAGGGAACCATAGCCTTTGTAGGACCCTTAGTAGCAAGAAGGTCTAATTTTTTAATGAAGTAACTTTAGGCTCCTCTTGCTTCCTACTACTCTGAACCATATTCTAATCTATGTTTGGAGCTACTACCTTGTTCGGAGTTTTTATAGCTGAGGTATGTGTAGTGGCTTGTGGAGTTTGGGTTTTCATATAAGGTGCATCCTTATCTATAACACTTCTCTTTGACCTAGTGTTATTTTCCATAGAGTCATTGTCCAGTTGGTTAACACCACAAAAATATGCCTCCTCCCAAATCATAAGGCTAGAATCTACCTGTCCATAAGTCAGATAATTAGCTTTGGATTGATCTACATCATATTGTTATCCAGAGGTTAACGGATCACTTTGTGCCATTAGGGCTTGAGAAAGGTCTCCACTTTGATATGCAATCTAATTGTGAGGCTGATTGTGTGGGGTACACCAATATTGCTCTTGAGGAAGGTTGTTTTTGTACTAGAACCAATGCTTTAGAATTTCCTGCAACTGTAGGGCACACAACATCCAAAGGCTTTGTGTAACTCCACTAATTTTGCCCCTAAAAGGGTGGCCTATTCTACTGATAGTTCTAATTTTGTGCTTGCTAGGGATTGCTATTTTGAGACCGTTGTCTCCTTATTATACCCAACTCATTGCCAAAACCTTGGACCATGCCTCTAAGTTTATGTATCTCTATTGATGATGGAGTAGGTGTAGGTGTGAGTTTTTTACTTGTAGATGCCACTGGGAGAGGTGCTAAAATGGGCTATTGTGTAGGAGCCTCTGGGAATAGGAGCATTGGGAGCCTAGGAGTTATCTTTCTCATCTATATTAGACAATTTTCTACCCTTATAGCTATGTCATATGCATCTGGTAAGTTCATTCCTCCCTTGACCATATCATGGTAGCAATATCACTATTGAGGGCCCTTAGGAAATACAAGAAAGCATGGTTAGAAGATGGCTTGACCAAGGCAAGGATTCTATCCAAGGTCTTTTGAAATCTATGATCGAAATCTCATATGAATTCATGAGATACCCTCTTAATAGTGGTCAAATGCTCTACAAGTGATAAATGATCACTTTTATCTTCAAAATGTTTGCATAAATTTTCTCCTGACTCATCGTTGTCGTGAATGGAGTTGGAGGATAACCCTCTATACCATTGCAGGGATTTACCCTTAGAGGATGATGCAAGAAGCTTGATTGCTACATTATCTTTAGATACATCAAATACAATACAAATGCTAGCAACATCTTGGATATGTTCAACAAGGTTAATAGAGGTTTCACCAGTAAATGAAGGTGTGGCTTTTAGAGGAGGTACTGGTATATTATCCTTTTGGGCTAAAACCAGAGAACTACCTCCCTTAAAGGTAGCAAAAGACTGATTTCTAGAGACAACTCTATGGAATAATGGTCTATTTGTATGTGCGGTCAATACCCCAGGTTATGATGGTCTAACAAGCGGAGGGGTAGAACAAGATCTAAGGGGTGTAGATGTAACTACCTCAATACCCATAACTAGTGATAACAAAAGTCTGCCTCTCCTTCTCCTAGAAGTTGAATTTGAGAGTTTAGAATATTGAAAAATACCTTTTGAAGATGCTCTTGTTTCAATTCTGGACATGAAACTTGGATGTTGTATGGTCTGAGAACCAATATAAGTAGTAGAGTCACCGGGTGATTGAAAAATGAATCTTCAAGGATAAATACATTGAAGAACACACAAAATCTTCAGCTTGACAAATAACAAGTCCCATCGGGTGTGCCAAAAACTATTCACATAAGTTTGCACCCTCATTGAACACTAATGCCCTGTTAACCTTGTGAAAAATGGAATCAACCTCCAAGTGTGGGACTTGACAAGTCAGGCTGAGTCTCCGGAGAAGGCCGACTTTCTTGCTAATCAGGGTGCAATGTTGAACCAACCTAACATCTATAAAACTTACTCCTAAGCCTATTCTAACCACATGCAGAGGAAAAGGGAGAAAGAATGCTGAAAAATGAAAGAGGTGATGCACCAAGATCATAACTAGTTTTCCCTTGCCTATGATTGCACAAAGCATAAATAGAAACTCCCCAAAGCATACACAAATCTCTAACTTGACTAGTCTGTTAAAGATTCATATGAAGGTTACAATTCATAAGGTGTTAAAAGGAAAGAGAATTCATAATATAACACCTATGAACTAAATTAACACAATCAGACAATTTGGAAGCAAGGAAAAGAATTCAAATACAGAGGTAGATCAATCTTACACAAGATATTTAAAAGAGTTAAGGTAAAGTAACTTTATTAATGCAAGGCAAGGCAAAATTACAGATACAAAAAACATGAATTCTATATGAGAATCGAAGGGAGAAGAACCTTGAAAATATGTTACAAAATTTCCTTTATAGCTCAAGCATAACTTTGACTGAGCATTGGACTCAAAAACACTAACCAATTAGGGTTAAGTTATAGTAGGAATAAAAGATATAAATTAGATGGAAAATATAATTTTTGTGTGTTGGAGAAGATCCTTGCGATGGAAAAATTATTGTTGCAGTTGAGGAGGGCATGAAACCCCTAAATTTTGGGCGGTTCTGCACTTAGATGGCATCAAAATACGATCTGTCATACTAGAATATCAACTGCAAGCAAGAAATGGGCATGAGTTGCATCAAGAAGCATCGATAGAGCCATGATAGAGTAATGGACATTGTTTTGCATCGACTAGAAGTAATTGGAATGTAATAGGATCAAATCTAGCCTGCTGACGATGTCGGAAAAGAATTTTGACCATCAAGTCAACAACTACGCCAGGCACCTGTTTGAAATCAAATGTTCAAATGAACTTTAAATTTGAACCCTTGGATCATGTTATCGCATGAAAATGGACAACTAAGATCGGATAAGGGTCTCGTTGTTTTCCTTAAGTCACTTCCATAGCTCCGCAGGTAAAAACAACCCCCTGCCAGTTATCCTCTCGGAAACTCCTTGAGACAAGAAAAAACCTCTCGACAAGTTTTGATTAACTCCTCTTTCTTGTTGATCGACCCTCTCGAACACTCGCCAAGGTGAAGAAAATACTTGAGTGAGTTGCGAGTACACTAACTCCTTTGCCTTTCAAAAGAACTCGCGACTTGGCAAGAGAAAAGAAATAGTTTGTTGAGTACCCGAGTAACAAACCGTTGATAGTTCACGTGAAAGAAAACACAACTTGGAGCTCGGTGAAACACTTCAAAATATTTCATTGAGTCCTGATTTGTCCCCATCATCAAGGCACAACACCAAATGAAACCTCAGAAGCTCAAAATCTCACTGAGATAGAAAAGGAGACTCCAACGAGTTCTAAGACACAATAAATCATAAGCCAGCTTAAAAAAACCTTTGAGCATGTGTACATCAGTCACGTCCTTAGGACATCATGGGGATGGGGCCGAACTCAAGGCATGCAAAAATTAAAACAAAAAGAGGAGTTGACAACCTTATCGGTAGTGAATAAAACAAGGCCAGTTTCAGGATGTTCGAGAGGGTTCCAACTAGTAGCATTTAAGTGAAATGGCTGACTCAACAAGTCAACAAAAGAAAAGAACACCAAGCCAAAATGGCTATTGCAAGATGCCTCAAGGGTTTAGGGTTTAAGACCTAGGAAAAAATACTAGAGGGTTTTTAGCCATTAAAGATATCTCAGGTTGGTTATTTGCATGGCTAAGATTGACACAAAAATGTCTTCACTAACCACAACATGTCTCTTGGATCAATATATTATTTGTGGCTTATTTGTGTGTTTGTTCATATGCATATGGTACATCATCATCATCATCCCTTATATCGTGGTACTTAAGGCTAAGTGCTACAACAAAATAAAAGGTTGCTTCTTACATGTGAAATTAGTATGACAACCTTTACCCATCGTCCCTTAAATCATTGATCCTCATTCATCCATAGTCTGGAATCATGTGTCATCTTGTCTAACATATAGATCTATGCAATAAAAAATCTTATCATCCAAAATCCAAGTGGCATCCATCAATGTACACATTCCTAATCCATTAATAGATATATCTCCATGGCATGCACATCATCCTACTATAAATTATCTCAAGCTATATTTTCTACATCATGGCACATATTTTATCATCCCTTATATTTTCAAGAGACCTATACTCCATTTCACCCAATAGCTCTATTGAGGGGGTATCATCATTTTCATTAACTAGGGCATCTTGTCATCAAAACTTTAACTTGCCCTAATTTTTATTCTTCTTTGTTATAGTGCCACTTTCACGAAACCTAAATATTTTCCTAGTGCATCTAGTCCTAATCAACAAAACATAACACCTAGCCAAGTTCTCTCGTCACCTAGGCCTAGTACCTATCACCTAGTCTTAATCGACAAAATCCCCATTACCTTGGACAAGTCCCCTTCACCCAAGGTCTTCCATAATTAAATAAGCACAATCTTTAATTAATCACCTTTTCCATCTCCTCACAATAAATAAACTAGCATTCTCGCCTTGGTGTGCAATGGGTATGCTGAAAAGGTGTAGATATAGGGATCCAATCGTGACTAAGAAAACCTCTCAATCAAGAAGATAATGAGGCTCCATTACTAATAAGTTATGAAAGAGGGAGAGATAGAAAGATAAAGATATAGATATGAAGTTCTATAGAGAGAGAGGTGGAGAGGGAGATACATAGGGGTGGAGATATATTGAAAGAAATAGAGATAGATTGGATAGAGAGGGAAGGAGATAAATGGGGAGATAAATAGGTAGGGAGGGAGATATATATATAGACTGTGATATAGAGAGATAGAAAGGGATAGGGCATGTCATTTAGTAATGGGTACACTAAAGAGGTGTGGAAGGTCTATTGAGGAAACAATTACTCTATGTATTGCATATATTTGTACAACACATGAGGTAAATTGGTAATCTTTTTAGAATTTAAATTTTTTATGCAACAAAGTTCTCAGTTGAGAAGTGATAGCTTAAAAAGAACCGTGCATCCACTTCAAGTATCCAAAGACGTGAAAGAATTAAATCTCTAAATTAGAAATATAATCAAGCTTCATTATCAATAGGACCATGCTATATTTGCAACAAGGAAAGGGAGAGATAGGGATAAAAGAGGAAGAGATAGAGGGGGGGAAGGAGATAGGGATGGAGATAGAGAGATACATACGTAGAGAAAGAGAGAGATAATGTAGAGATGGGGAGAGAATGAGAGAGAGATATCTAGAAAGATAATGATATATGTGGAGAGAGAGAGAGAGAGAGAGAGAGATAATGAGATACAAATAAATAGGGGGATAAAGAGATAAGGAAATACATATATTAAAAATACAATAACGAGAGAGAGTTAGAGAGAGAGAGAGAGAGAGAGTATCATTGATAGGGAGGGACAAACAAGGACTGCATGTTAATGAGAGAGAGAGAGAGAGAGTACCCACAATTGAAAAAACATTCTCTTGTGGTGATTTTTGTTTTTTGGGAACTTACAGTTTTCAATTAATTGAAACTTGACCAAGGTCGCTAGATAGCATCGATTTGTATGTTTGTTTACATGGATTAAGTTTATTAAAGAATGAATTTTTTCGTTGTCTTTGACTTTCAAATGTTGTTAAAAAAATTAAGTGAGGCTCTTCCTTATTTATTATTTTCATAGTATTATTATTCTTATATTTTAGTTAATAGTATATTTTCATTATTATATTATATTAAATGCACGATGTTGAAACCCTAAAGCATCTAGAAATAGGAAAAGTTGCGGCTATGGTTAAAAACCTCAAATCCTTGCAGATGTAATAATGGTTTGATTATATCTCTGTAGTTGCAGAATACAATTAAACGAATCAAGGGTGAACAATGATATATTGACTGGATACACAATGACTTTCTTTCTGAATTCCTTTGGATTCATCTTAAAATCACAAGTAAATCGACTCCCACTATTGAAAAATTTATTTTTGAAGTCAAGCACTTTATGGTTTGTGATGAAAATGGCTACTTTATCATTAATGGTGTATTTATTTTGTATGCTGGGAAAGTACCGAAAAGGTAGACAAAACTCATGAGAAGTAATTCTCATATTTAAAGAGAGTGCATGCTTTTGTCATTTTGCTTTCGCATTTATATAAAGAGACAGTGATACAATCAACGTAATTATATAAAATTCATTAAATATAATCACTGTTTACTGTATATCTACAAAAATTGTATCCTGTAAACTTTCACTTTAATCTGCTTTAATAGATGGCGATTGTCCCAAGTCTTTGAATGCTTTCTAAATTGGAGGAGCGTACACATTCTGTTAGCTGGAAAGATAATCATAAGCCCAATTTCTTGAAGGATCTACACATTTCCTTGCTTATGAGCATTTTCAGTACACACACTTCAATATGAAAGCCCATTACATAGGTTCGTGGAATGAAGGAGAAGTTGAAGGGTGAAAATGGCAACTGTTCGTAATACTTGAAGTTCTTACAGTCTTGAAAAACTCTACTAAATCCCTTATTTCTCTCATGGTCACAACCACTTACTAAATTAAGTTCATCCTAGTCATTCACAATCTAACAACCTCCATCTCCACCCTCCATCTTCTCCTTCATCCCAAGGAAATCCTCTCAAGCATCCTCCGTCATTGATCTCTGTAATGTCCTAAATTGTACTCCCTTACAATTTGGTCCACGTTTTGGCCCTCCTCTCAACATTTGTGTCCCAAAGCTAGACTATGACATAATTCTACCCACGCCATAGCCTTATTTTCACTTTACACATCACATGACCCCTTGATTTTGGCCCTAAAATGGGGGTAGGACTAGGGCATGGTGCCATGGTCCTCATTGTGTGGTGTCATGGTCCTCATTGGGACCGAGGCATCGCACCTTGGTCCTCTCAAATAAGACCTTAATTTGGCCCCTCTCAACAAACACAATGAGATATTGGGATTATGATCTCCATCTTGGCCTATGTCGAAAAATTGATGTGCTTTTCGATGGGAAAGTATAAGGAGATCCATACCTCTCATTTGATCATATAGGAAAACCACAAAGGATAACAAGAGAATCATAAGGTGCCCATTCAAGCAATCTATCATTCCACCATTGAAGCATTCATCATCAAGCACTTCTAGAGGTATTCAAGACTGCATATTCTTCATTCGTCCATTGTGGAGCAACATTACATCATTCATATGCAAGAATGTGTGTGTGATTAGGGTTTTTCCATGTCCATGCTATTTCATACAACATATGTGATTACATTCAAGAAGAAAAGCATCATCAACAATTACAAATCTGAGGTATATCTTTTCATTATTTATTTAGTTATTTGCAATATTTTGTTCAAGGTTAATTCTTAAACTAGGGTTTGACTTAGGCAAACCCCTATTCCCAACCTATTTCCCCTTCTTTCTGTGTGCAGTAAATAGGTACGAAGCTGTGATCTTTAGAATAAGCATTATTTACAATGACGAATCGATCTCTCATTGGAGTGTAAAAAGTTCGAGGACCAGGGCGTGAGCGAAATGGTTCCTGCTTTTTAGGAGCTTTTTCTGGGAACATGTCTGAATCGGCTTACACTGCTTAGATCTAGGTTCATGGCTCAATCTGACACCTGTAGCTTACTGTTTCGGCATTTTTACCTTTATTTCGAGCACTTTTACCCTAATTTCAACAATTCAATTTACAAAATAGGGTTATCCATAAAACCCCCAATCCAATTAGAATTATCAATCCTAATCCTTTATGGTTTGTGACTAGATCTATTAGATTGGAACCCCCTCTTTTGAATGTAATGGTCATTAAGTCATAAAATTAGCGATTTCTTCTTTCTATGGTGGAAACCCTAATTTTTCACTATTACAATCTCACAATCATATCTTGACCATCCATTTCCCTTTTCAAAAGTTAGGCACTCTTTCCCCAATTTCATGTCCATCATCACTTGAGCTAAGTACATGTCAAATTGGTAGTCTTCAAGCAAAGAAGAATCCACATATTAACTATTCAAGGAGTAAATAAAATCACAATGGAGTCATGGGTAACATTTTGATTTGATTTTGATTTTATTGTGTTGTTTTGATCTCCTTTGTGACCTCTATCTAGAGTTTTGTACTGGTTTGAAATAGGAATCTCATGTCTTGCATTAGTTTCAATTTTAGTTCAAACTATTTCTTGTAAACACTATTATTGGTTTTTCTCTATCTACTCATCATCATTATGCTATCACGCTGACAATAGACAAGCTAGTCAATGTTTCCCATTTTCACTTGTGAGGACATCCTATAGTGTTGTGCTACTAGCACATGCCTTCATGATGTTTTTTTCTTATAGAGAGTAACTTATAGGATTATTTTAGATCACAGACTCATCTTCATCTATTATTTGGCCTACAAACTAGAGGCATATGGTTAGATGAAGAGGGTGAACTAGATGTTGGATGATATTCTCTATATTTATATACTATGGATCACCACTCTAAGTGGGGGTGCTATCTATATATTGTTGAGGTTGTGTATAATCATAATTTTCATAGTTATCTTGGCATGGCACCATATCATGATTTGTATGGTCATCCTTGTAAAACTCTATTGAGTACAAATAACATTGAGGGTTAAGTTTCCCTTGGACTTAAGATTCTTTAAGATATGGAGTAGTACTTTGTTTATATTAGCGAGTAGTTGTTGATTGGTTAGGAATTGTAGTATCATAAATTGTAATAGTGCACAATTTACACCACCTTTTGTGTTCCTAGTTTAGTGTGCTCCATCTTAGCTCTCCCCCTAGGTCCATTTCTGGTCCTTTTTATCTCAAACCTAATGTATCTTTTTGCACAGAGAACTGAACCTGTACCTCATGTGGTGCACTATGCTTTCCCCCTTATCTGTCATATTTTTGGTGGACCAAGGCACCTAGGGCATCTAATTCCTCCTTAAATAGGACCTAATTTAAACATGTCGGTGCACTTGTCCTCTCTAGTAGTTTTAGTTCTTAGTGTGTCAATTTGACTGTTTGAGGTCAGCCTAATTGATAAATTACCTTCGGAACCCTATATAAGAGCATCCTTTTGATTTATTTTTAAAACTTCATATTTACCCATCATTCATGCATCCACATCAAATGACATCAATCATCTCCAAGCATTCAAGGCTTCATTTCATCCCACCATATTCTTCAAGGATTTCAACATCATGGAGTAGCAAATCTACATCAATCTTCATGCAAGCATGTGTGTTTGATTAGGTCATTCATGCTCATGTCATGTCAAGTCATGTTATTGCATCAACACTTGTACTTACATTCAAAGAGTATTGTATCATCATCTATTACAAATTGTAGTAAAACTGAGATATACCATTCAACATTTACTTCAATATTTCTATTTACAATTTCAATTCAATTCAAGGGTTAATTACAAACCCAAGGTTTGACTTAGGTAAACCCTTATCAAGAACACCATTTCTCTTCTTTCTCTGTGCATGAGATAGATTTATAAGGTACGAACAAATATTTCAGTAGAGAATTCGATGATGATGATATCCAACTTTTTACAAGAGCAAAAAGCGAAGGACCAAGTCACCCAAATCCACACAAACCTTCGAATTTTTGATAAAATTCTAGGAACAAATTCTAAAAAACATATTGATTGTGAAAGTTTCTTATTTGTCTATATTTAATAGCTAGAGGACCCGGATGCCTAGTGATGGGGTCGTTGTAATCCTCATTATTTAATTTATCAATCCAGAGCAGTGTCCATGGCTGTATGCAATAGAGAATCAAGAAAACTCATTTGACAGTCTATTCTAACTTGCAAGAAATTAAAGTTAATCTAAGGAACACTTGCATGAAATAAAAAGATAATATAAGGCACACTTGCACGAATTGAAAATTATAAACTAAGGAACACTTGCTGGAAATAAAATACTTGCTTGAATTCAAATTTACTCTAAGAAATTCTGGAAAATACATTGCTGGAAATGAAACTAGTCTATCACATTTCCTCAGGTTAAAACAAGCCTTTCTAATCCCCCCTTTGCTTGATTTATTACAATATATTTATATAATTATCATTACATATCTACCTAACCAATCTACTAATAATATGGATCCAAGATCCACTTTTGGAGGGGGTATTTACAAAACTTTGAGAAAACTAATACTATTGTCCTTCATCCTGCCAATCTGTCTCAGTCATTTTTTGATGTGAATTGCTCCTTCACTATTGCAAATCTTGCCAAACCCTCAAAAGGGGTTTTATCTCTTCAAGTCTAATTTCCATATCCTTCTGAATTTTATAATTTCATTGAGAAACGAGAGAGATATGGTTGTTTTACTAAGATTGTGTCTTTCACAATTTTTGGATGCCTGAATTTTAGGAAGTCTCAAGTTCTCAATGTGAATGAAGGAATTATTCTTCAATTCAGTTGACCATATCATTGTACATCATCATGAATAATTCTCTATAATAATACAATTACATTGGAGTGCTTTTGTAACTTGATTTATCTTTGTTGGAGAAGGATAACACAGTGTAGTGTGCAATTGCAACTTGTATTGGTACTCCATGATTTTGCATGATTATTGGAGTGTTCTAGGAGTCTTCAATAATATTCTCTATCTTCTCTTAATGTCTTCAAAGCCTTGTCAAGAGTTGTTTGGAGCTAATATCTGGAGCTCTCTGCTGCAAGTGTTTTTGAAGCTTCATCTTGTCATGAGTTATTTAATAACTCATTCAACTACATTGTAACATCTTGCAGACTCATGGAGACATATTAGAATCATTTTGGATAACATTTATTTAACTAAAACAAACCAAATATCTACTTTATATTATACCTGAAACAAGCTAAATAACTTTCAATTATTACTTAAATCCACTTTTACAACAATACACTAAGAAGAAATAGATAATTTTAATGGGTTAAATATGAGACAAGTTATGGTATCATCACCTAGAGCCCCTTGGTCTTGTACTTTTGGGTCAAATTTTATGACACAAAGTACCTCTTTGTTCCTTATACTCATATTTAGCTTTGTGTCTGCATATTATGTCTATAGCTTGCTGTTTATATCCATCAAATTCCCATCATTTGCCCTAGATCTAGCATTCAATTTTAAATCTCTTAAGCATCCTCAACTGAAACAAAAGAGAGGATAAATTCTAATCAACATTCCATTCTATTTAGGGTTTAATCTATTAATTTTACTCCTCTCTTTCATGTTTGGTGCTCATAACTGGATTCATATTTGTGAACCTGACTCTTCTTACACTCACATATTTATAATTTTAGTTTCAGATCTAATTTATCAGATTTATATGCATCCATTCATGTTTAATGTACTTGAATTAGTAAAAAAAAATTAGAAATTGCATATTGTTATCTCTTTTATCATGCATTTTCCATATGTTTTCATTTGCAAAAATAAATTGTTTTCATTGTGTGTTTATTTAGTTAGTTTTATGATACATACATTTCATAGATGTGATAGTGTCTTAGCCTCCCTTTTGTCTCTTTTTTCCTCTCCAAAGGATCCTCCTACCCATGAAGACAATTTGGTGCAAGAAGAGACTATTGACACTTCTTTCAAAACTCTTCCTTCTAATGATGAAGTTTTTATGAATGATGTTTATCTCTCTACTAAAATGTTCTTCACCTATAAAGATACCTTAGAGCAAGAGGATGAAATCATTAGAACTTTCCTTAATGCTCTTCCTTCTAAATATGACTCATTGGAGAATAAGGAGCTTTAAAAAGTCAATACTATTCATATTTCTAGTTATGAGAATCCTAGATTTTTTCAACATGCCACTCTACCACAAAAGTAATATATGATTAATGCTAACAAACCAAAGAGACCTCTTGGCTATTTATTAAGATTTTCTAAATCTATACGTGAAACAAGTGATATGGAAAGAAAAATAGCACAAAAATATGGTCTCAAAGTGCCTCACACATATAATGCTAGAATCAACGAGTAAGATTCAATGTTCCTCTCACTTTCGTTCCTTCCTCCTCATCATAAGCAACATGATGGTAAGGAATCTAATCATATTGATGAACCCTATGATATATTATATAATATTTCCCTTTGGGACTTGATTCGAACTTCACCTTCATACCATGAGTAGATCCAAGAAGCCTTACAAAAAGTAGTTCCTCATCCTTTTCTAAACCAAATGATGTTATATTCTCACAAGATGAATTGTCTTCCATTGAGGTTAAAAATAGAGATGATCCCCATATTATCATTCCATGCATTTATGAGCAAATAATAAGAGGTACCTTAATTGATAATGGGAAAGTACCTAACATTTGTCACATTGAATTATTGCAAAGGATAAACCGGGATTATTCTTCTTTTCAACTTGATCTTCTTTATGTTTGTGGGCTTTGATAATGTTCCTAGAGATTCACTTGGTATATTCATATTACCTATCAAAGTAGGACTTGTGACTTTACCCACTCCTATTCATGTCATGCCCGACAATCTCATTTATAACCTTCTTCTAGGCATATCATGGATTCATGTTATGAAAGCAATCCCTTCTACGCTTCATCGCACAATCAAATTCATACATAACAATAAACTCAGCACAATCAAGGTTGATCCTGATCCTTATGATGTTGTTGATGATGAAGTAGGATGCATATCTCCTTCTGACACTATGATCCTTTCTGCAACACAGTCTCCTATCGCTAATGCTTTAAAAGATAATTGGGATTCATTAGAATTTACACCTTCATTTAGTTGATATAAGATCCCTCAATATAAGTATGAAGCCTTGAAGAAGCCTTGTGTGTCATTTATCCAAGCTTCTTCTATTCCAACCTTTTTCCAGCACATGTCCTGATAATTATGGAGGCTCTTTAGACCTTGAAACTAAGAATGAACCCCTTCTTCTAAACATTTCAACTCTCCTATTTGATTCCAAACATGGATGCAGTGGATATGATTTAATATGTGTGTAGATAAGTCTTCAAACTAATGAAAAATATACATCAAACTTTTCCAAAGAATTTTTAGGTTTAGAACCCCCTCCTTTATCTACATCCTTCCCCCATTATCTAATGCATCTTCTTACAACTTCTCATCAAAACAAGAGAGTATTTTTTATGAGCTTCTTAAAGCCAACTTGATTGCTCTTTCTTTGATAAATCTAAGAAAGAATTGTAAGAAAAATCAACATAATCCTTCTTTTTGCAAATATCAACAAATCCATGGTCATTCAACCAATGAATGTCATGATTTGGTAGATAAATTTCAACAACTTATTGTAACTAATACCATTCAAATACTAGACGAAGATGAGTTGGACTCTCATCTTACTCCTACATAATATTTAAGTTCCTATTATGTTGCTCCTCGCTATGTGACTTTTATAGCTTACATATTGAGAGCTCATTTTTATTCATGGTGGTAGAATTTTAGGTGCAATCATACTTAGTGAGCAACATAATAGTCTATTTATTCTTTTCTTTGTGCTTGGGGGGCAAGAATAGTTTTCAATCATTCCTTCTTT
Source organism: Cryptomeria japonica (assembly GCF_030272615.1). Classification (NCBI taxonomy): domain Eukaryota; kingdom Viridiplantae; phylum Streptophyta; class Pinopsida; order Cupressales; family Cupressaceae; genus Cryptomeria; species Cryptomeria japonica. The sequence continues at coordinate 266,071,755 of NC_081410.1, forward strand.
CTAAGAATTCAATCTTTCTTTTGTTGAGATGCATCTTTCATGCATTGACGTCCTTTCTTAGGATTTATTTCTTGCTCAAAATGATACATCTTTTATGAATAATCTCTCCTTAGAAAGTGTGCAATCCTTCACTAAGAATCCACCTTTTCCTAGAAATAGGGAAGGCGTGCATTCTTATTCTCGTTTCCATTTTTAAATATTTTATCTTTATTAAATATTTCCTCTTTTCTTCGGGGTAGATATCTTTAGGCAAATATCTCTTCCTCCTTCGTAAATCATACATTCCTCAAAAGGATCCCTTTACACTTGTTGCATGATATCTCTATTACAACTATCTCTTCCTTGTCCCAAAAGAGCTATGCCATGTTTGGTTTGGATTGAATGTACATTGTTGATTAAAGGATATCTCCTTGGTGTTGAAGTGTTTATCCTTTATTTCCATCTACCTTAAGACATCAACATCGTGTTATGTTCACATCTTAAGGGGGGCATATACGCAGCCTCCTAGTTGCATTTTTAGTTATCTTTATCAATTATCATATTAGGGATTATTGCATACTCGTGTTTCATCCCCATCTTATCTATCATTTATAAGATTGTGTCATACTCATGTGTCATCCCCATTTCAACTATCATATATGGGATTGTTGCATACTCATGTTTCATCCCCATTTTATCTAACAATTACAAGTTGTTTCATGCTCAAAACCAATTTAAAAGTCTTGGATGGGGTGCTTCATTCCCGAAATCAAACAATGACATAGCAAGATGAGTTGAATAGCATAACCCAATTTTCTAGACCATTTGACTCTTCCTTTTACTTTTGTATGATGAGTTGGCTAGCATAACACAATTTGCTAGAACTTTTGACTCTTTTTTCACATTAATCACACAACATAATACACTTTGTTATCTCGTAGAATCTGTGTCTCTCATGGATTACTTAGCAAAACACAATTTGCTAGCTCATGGAATTTGTGTTCCTTTGTTTCTCTCCCCATGACCCCCAAGAATAACACAGTTTTTTAATTGTCTGATTGACGAACCGTTTGAAGCACCAGAAAGCTCGCAATTTTCTCTATCAAGCTATAACTATTTATGCCAGTTATAGACGCTTTCTAGCCATTTTGGAGCCTCCAATGTCCTCAAAATTAACTTCTAAACTTTCATTCACAACTGTCAAAAATTAAAAAAATTAATGTAACAACACATCTTCAAATCTAGACATGATATTGCAATGAAAATTTACCGGCATGCTTGTCTAACCAATTCAAAGCTTTGGGGAAAATTTCATATCATTCTGTGCTCAAATGAAAACTTACTAAAAATAGTAACCTTATGTATGTGCAATGTTGAGACACCATTTTCCTAACACAAATCATTTGTGTTATTAAAAAATAGCATGTCATCCACATAGAAGGTAACAGTTAGTATATGACCATCAACACATCTAACATAAACGCAATGATTCTTTTCAATTTTGACAAAACCCATCTTCAAAACATATGAATCAAATGTTTGATACCACATTTGGGGTGATTGTTTCAAACCATAAAGAGACTTCTTTAATTTTTAAACCAAGTATTCTTTTTCTTTTACCTCAAAATATTTTGGTTGTTGTATATAGATTTCTCCTTCTAGATTTTAATGTAAAAATATAGTCTTACACTAATACATTTGGCCTCAAATTTCTATGGAGGTTTCCGACGACAAGGCTTTTTGTGATCAAATGTGATTTTGTTTTTAAAATGCCCAATAATGTCGAAATGTCGACAACATTTTCTGACGATGCCCGTGTTAGTCGGAATTCTGACGAACAAAGCATTATTTAAAAAAAAAAAAAAGTGCGGGTTCATTTGTAAACCACACGTGACGGATTGAATTATCTCTTGACTTCCTCTACCTCTGCCAATTCCTTTGTTTCTTTTGCCTCTTCCTCTGCCTCTACCTCTGCAAATCAGGTTCGAGGTTTCCTTTGCCTCTTTTGCCTCTGCCTCTTCCTTTGCCTCTACCTATGCAAATTGGGTTGTCTAGTAGGTGAAAATGAAGGATTACATTAACTCATTTGGAGGGTATCTAACTATTGGAGATGGCGAAAATCCTTTAGATTTTCGCATGCCATTAAATTCATGTGGAGTTGCAGGTTGTGTGTTTGAATCATGTAAAGTTGGTTGCAGACAAGTTCATTTCAGAGTGTGTGTCTCATAAATTTGAGCTTGTCATCCTACCAGTATGTTCTCATTTATTTGTTTTTCTTTACTTTCCTAATGTTGCAGTTCCTAGCAATTCCTAGTTATTGAAAAGACTTCCAATTATCGATTATGTTAGATAAAGGCTAAAAGTATTTTATAAAAATTAAAAAATAAGTAAACCCTATTTACTATACCAGAATCAATTTGCTTGCTTGCTTGTAAATGAATGTTTTCCATCCCTAGTTATTGAAAAGTCTTCCAATTATTGATTATGTTAGATAAAGGCTAAAACTATTGTATACAAATTAAAAAATAAGTAAACCCTATTTACTATACCAAAATCAATCTGCTTGCTTGCTTGTAAATGAATGTTTTCCATCTGCTTGCTTGTAAATGAATGTTTATAAAGTAGTGATTGTATGAATTAGAAATATGATTCCTGAATGAAACTTGCTTTGGAAATACTTGATTCAAATATATAAAATCAATAAAAGACCAGTGCCTTGATTCCTTACTAGTTTCATATTATTTCAAATGAAAAATCCTACGTTTAACCTTAGAGACAGTTTTAATAACTTGTTAATGTAAAAATACCATTATCTCAAAGGCTTCCATATGAATTGCAATTAAAATGTGACATCCAGTTAATCTTACTAATTTAAGTTTACTTTGAAAGACCAATAAGACAATTCGAAGTTTGCCAACCAATCCTTCAAACTGATATTCAAACTGAAAATTAATCTTAATTACAACAACATAAGATTGCACAATGAAACAATCTATGTAAATAGATTTACCGAAGGAACTAATCAATCCATTAAAAAGATAGATACCATCATGAATGAGAAACACTTGAATCTTTATATTAAAAATAAAATACTTAAACCAGTTGATTTCAGTGCATATCCTCCATCAACTCGGTACTTCCAAACAACGAGTTCATAAGAAAATGCATAGAAACTGTCTTGATAAAAAAATTTATAAACTTGTGATAGCTGTCTCTCCTAAACATTCCTCCACATATAAATGAGGATTTCGTTTGAAAAATGAAATGGCATACCCTGTCATTAAACTAAAATTAACAAAAAAATAACTAGAAACTAACTACCTAAAAACTGCCCTAACAAACTAAAACTATAAAATACAAAGTCACATCTTTAAACATCTTTTGATATCTATGGTTGGTCTCCAAGCATCTGATCACACTTCTGAATGTGCTTCAAATATCCCTCTGGTTTGTAGGTATCTGCATTGTAGGTAATATCTCTGACCACAATGAAGTTTTCCATCTGCTCGATTGTGTCTGTCATGTCAAGTACATCAAACCGGGCAATGTTAAGGGAAGCATTGAGAAGACTTTGGCACTCCACAATCCATTTATCCTTATCCTTAAACTGTCCATTCTGATCTTCAGTTTCTAGAAAACCATGTTGTACTATTTCCTTACATTCAATAAATTCTTTTTGCAATTCTATGTCAAAGTCTTCATGGTTTTACAACAGCTTTTGTACTCCTTTAATGACTTCAGCATCTGTATTGGCCATTATCTTACCATGCAAAAGAGTTCCTAGTCTATTATAAATCTAGTTGTGAGATATTGCATTATCCATATTCTTTTGATAAACAACCCAGAAATCTTCAAGGAAACCCTGCAATTTTTCAAATCTCTTAGTCAATAAAACAGAGGTCATGTCAGCCCTCACACTCTGCATTTTCCTTTTCAACTTGTTATTTTCTAGTTGCACTTCATCACATTTCTTTTTCCATTGAGACCCATATTGCATGTCCTCTTTTTATCAATTCTTCATATAATCCCTTGTACTGATCTCTTTCTTTGATCACTTTGACCAATTGTTCTTTATTAAATTTTGAAATATCAATACCCATATCAGCAGTAACAATGGGATCTACTTCACCAACTTTCAATTTCATCATGTGACCAAAGGCTTTATCCACATCAATGATTTTTGGCCTCTTATTTGGAGGGTAAAGAGCCCATAAAAGAAAATCTTCTTCATTCTAGTCAAATCTAGAGCCAACATACACATCATTTACCCCCTAAATATCCAATTTAAAATCCTTATTCTCATAATGTAATATGCTATCAAAAATAAATGATGCACTCATGTCCCATCCTGGAAATATCATAATGCATGCTTCACTAAGAAGTTGTCTTCCCCTTTGAGGGGTTATAGTGGTCAATTCAAAATTGATTTCTTCCTTTAGTTTCCCCAACAATTCTGATTCTTGTTTAGGGGTTACATTTGGGATAGAGTCTCTCAATTTTTTCCCTTTGAAATTGTATAAAAAGGATTTAAATTATTTTGACTTAATAAAAACATCATCAAACACAAAGGCAGAATACGCATCGTATCTTGCATCACTATGGATGTTTAGCCTAACAACAATTTGTTGTTGCAAGTCTGGCACATCTATTGTGTCTGGTGCTTGATGCCTAGATACCACCTCAACTTCTTCGAACTCGCCTTCACTCTCTTCTTCTTCAGGTTCCATTTCTTGCAATCTCTTTTTCTTTTCTTCCAATTTCTTGTTTAATTCATCAATGGTCATTTGGGCCTCTTCCTCCTCCATGTTTCTAAACATGTCCTCTGCTTCCAAGTAAACATGAATATAATTTCCCAGATTTTGACTTTTCTTGCAATTGTGAATATATCCCTCAGGGTCATAATTGACCCTAGCAACATATTTGAACAAATTGTATTCTTCAATCAGTTTCCTATCAATGGCTTCATAAGCCTTTGTTGATACAATGGTAAAATCCCCAAAACTAAGAGTCTCAGGTAGGAAAGTCTACTTATGCATACCTCCAAAATGTTTGGCGTTTGAAACACTTAACTGTCTCACAATCTCCAGATAATCAATTCTGTCTAGTACAAGTTTTGGCAATATATATGGGGTTCCTTCGAAACCATAAATCTTGAAGCAAGTAAAATCCTTGTGAACAAACTAATCACCCTGGAGTTGTGATTGAAAATACCTCTTTCATAAAAAACAACAAGTCTAAGAAATCTTTTAACTTCAGTGGAAATAGATCCTTCACACAGGACACCATACATCTGGTATAATAGCTTTACTATTATCTCTTCAAACTTGATGTAGTTTGATTTCACATATCGTGAAGCCCAAACCGATGTCCACATATGTATTGGTTGTTCTTTACCTTCTCTGTCCACTATGTTCAATTTTAAATTCATTGGTCACATACCCCTAAATCTTTTATAAAATAAAATAAAATGCATTAACAACGAGTAAAACTTGAAAGTGGGCTCCCTATTATCTATGAGGTTAAAGAAACCTTCATGTAATTTTTCTACAACATAAGTAGCATAATCAAAGGGTCTTGGCTCATACATTTGTACATTTGTTGCTAGCACCAATGGCCCAATATTAACTACATCAGGGACCTTTTTACCTCCAACTTGTCTGCATGACATATAGGTGTATTGTAAGTAGTGTCTGAAAATGTCCATGTTTAATGGGGGACCATCCTCTTCAGTTAGAATGCCCTTCTGAACCTTGTGGAAAGCTAAGTTCCACCCTTTATAAGTAGTATCCATTTTAACAAATTTCTCCTCTAGTTCTTCAAATGACAAGGGTACATCAGGGTTAGGCTCTAAGCTAAACACTTCATCTATGGTGCCACGACTAAATCTGATAAACACTTCACCATTTGGAAACTGAATGCATCTCTTCACAAAATTGTAATTTTTGACCAAGACTTCCATCAATCTGATATTTATGAAAACATTTGGAACAACTAGTTTACCTAAGTTGGTTATCCACGAGTTACAAATTGGCACTTCTCTGTCCTTTCTCAAAAAATGAAACAGGAAGAGTTCATAACCTCTCACCTTTGTCCACACATCTCCAACCTCTTTAAACCTTTCGTCAAGCTGGTCTTTTCTGGGCAAATGTTGTTTCGACCTCCTTGATTTTGGGCCCGGGGACTGCAATCGATCAATAATATCTTGATTAAGTTTTCCTGCAGGAGGGACTTCCATTGTTTTGGATTTTTTAGACGTAGATTCGGAGCCCTTAGAACTCCTCTTTCTTCTTGATGAAATTGCAGCCTCCATGATGTGTGATGAATTGTGAGCAATAATTCTCACCTTGTGTGTTTTTAACTAAGACACAACCTGCATTTGGTTATAAGTATTGAAATACTGAAAAACATCTTTTCAATGGGAAAGAAGAGACTACATCAAAGCCACGAAGAATGACACCTTGCCTATGGAAGTTGGAATATAATAGAATTAATCATCAAGGTAATGTCATTCCATCTAATGATTTATGTTTGGAATTTGTATTTTTCTATTGTATTTTGTTTACTGATGATGTAATTGATGATCATGAAGGTCGTCAAGGCATTAATGACCACCTTCCAAAGGGACTAAAAAGTTATCCAAGACAATTTAGTAGGTTGCCCTACTATGAGCAGCTACAAATTGTGCATTTGTTTGATACTATGCATATTGGAAAGAATATAACAGAGACATTATGAAAAATATTGGAGGGAAGGCATGACAAAGAAAAAATTGTCAAAATTTCTAGTGACATTCAGGAATCCAATCATGCAATGAAAAATGTCATTCAATCAAATAGAAATGGAGACCAAATTAATATAAGTGCCCTTCCTTGGTTATTAACGGACTAGCAAAGCAAGGCTATAAAAGAAGTCATATAAAAAATTCGATTTCCCACAGGATTTGCAGTGAACATAAACAATCTCATATCAAAGAAAAGTGAATTCGGGCCAAGGATGAAAACTCATGATTGGCATACCTCCATTAAGGTAATTCATGTTCTTGTGTATTTACTAAATATTTGTATACTATACATGTACTTTTCATTGTATTATGTTAGAAAACAATGAAAAGATCATTTGATAATTGTTGCAGTACATTTTACCTCTATCTCTCCCAGACAACTTTGACAATAATGTCAAGCAAGTCATATATGATCTTGGAAAATACATGAGGTAAGTAGTGATCTTTGTTCAATTTGTTGTATAGATAATATATTTGCAATTTGTTTTACTTGTTATGTAATATATTGTATATTATTTTGTAAAGTCATTTATATATTTTTGCGTCTTGAATCTCTTCTAGGTGGTTGTCATCTAAAGAAATCCATAAAGAAGATATAAATATTGAAAGAGAAAAATTATTCATTTAATGTGTGAAATGCAAAAGTGTCTACCTTCAACTTTTTTCAATGCACAAGAACACTACCTCATACACCAAGTTGAGGAGATTGAATTGTGTGGACCTGTACACACTAGGTCAATGTGGATGGTTAAGAGGCACTTGAAATTTTTGAAGGCTTTGGTTCTACAAAGAGCACATCCTGAGGGTTCTATGGTGGAGGGATATATGGTATACCAAACTATGGTGTACATTGTTGAATAGCTTCCTAAGTTTGTAGCAGACATCCACGTAAATCTCATTTGGGATCCCAACCCCATTAACAAATTCGAAGGGGAGTACTTGATGGGGAAAGGTAGATTGAGGAAAGTGAGAGGTAATTATAAGATGTTGTTGTAGTTAATTAATTCTTAATCTTCTAAATAAATTGGTTCTAAGTCGTTTATTAATTATTTGTACAGTTGGTCGAGAGTGGGATGCGCTACATTTGTATATTGCAAACAATCTTGATTGGATGACGGTGTGGATTGAACGATGTCAATATTCTAGTCGCACATTAACATGGGAAGGTGTGGCTTCATTGGTTAAAGAAGCTCATCATAATGGAGATTCCAATGTTATGCAAAGGGAAATTGATTTAGCATATGGTTTAAGAGAAAAACATGTACGTATAATTTTATTAATCACTCATATGTTTATCAACTCACAATGCAATAATTTTAACATGTTAGACATATTGTAGGTCAAACACCACAAGGCTATGTGTTGCAATGGTCATAAATTTCGCATCAAAAAGTTGGATGACACGAAGAAAACTTGTGATTCTCGGATAACTACAGTCTTTGAGGTGACCAATATTTCATCTAGAAATGACATACATCTTCAAGAGTCTCAAAATCGATACTATGGCATTTTGGATGATATACTTGAGTGTGACTTTAATTCCTTCAAATTAGTTTTGTTCGTCGTCAAATGGTATAGGCTACGACTGAATAAAAATGATCCTGATAGAACTGTTATTGAACATGGTAATGGATTTACAATGGTTAATACAAGGTCGTTTGAGCTAGTTGGGGATGAGCCCTATGTTCTTCCAAGCCAATGTGAGCAAGTATTTTACTTAGAGGTTTCACATAAACTGGGTTGGTCATTTGTTGTTAGACATGATCCAAGAAGAAGGCCGATAAAGTATAATAAGATGGAAAAAAAAGATACCGAAGAAGTAGATGATGATGATGATGATGATGATGATGACGATGACGATGACGATGACGATGATGATGATGATGATGATGACGATGACGATGGTGGTGGTGGTGATGAGTTGGATGAAGAAGAAAATCAATGACATGAATTAAATGTATGACACTTTTTGAACTTTGTGTTTATTTATGGAATTTGGACTATTTATTAGCTATGTGGTGGATGGTGATTTAAAATACACATGTGATGGATTACATGTTTATGATGATACATTTGACATTTTTTGAACTTTGTGTTTATTTATGGAATGTGGATTGTCTATTATCTATGTGATGGATGGTGATTTATGATACATATGTGATGCCTATGATGCTCAATTACATAAATGATGATACATATGTGATGCTTATGATGCTCATGATACATATGTATTTATCATTTATCAAATTACAAATGTAATGCTTATGATGCTAAATTGTTTTTTTTTTGTCGATAATAAAGATTTTTATTAATATATAAGTAAAGAAGTTAACATTACAAAATTGGGCCTAACTTGAGCCTAGAATAGTCTATGCACTGCTGACTGTCTACAACCTACCCAATTACATATGATAATCATTGAATTTAGAATCAGCACCCATACCCCTTACAAAATTCACAACTTGGACAACAAAAAACTAACTCCATCAACCATGTCATCAATCATTCCTAATATCATTGTGTGTCCATATTAGTAGGATAACAAAACCACCCCTGAGGGGGCTAAAAAACTTCATCTATAAAAGCCAGAGAACCGAAAACAAACTAACAGACAACTATCTATCCACTCGAAAAAGAAAGCAAATTCCCAATCTCGAGGACCTCAACCCTGAGTTGGTCGATGCTGCACACTTCGTCGTCACCTTCGGATGAAGCTCAGATACCATGGCCTCCGATTTTCCTGTGCACGGTGGTGTTTCCTTATTGCTTCCATCAGCTAATTCCATTCAGCCTGAATAGATTCAGATAAAGCCTTTGATTAACCATGTTTGGCCAATGCACAAAGGGAACAAACCCCAGCTCTTCCATTGCAATTTGGCTCTCAAAGCATTCACCAAAATCAAACCCGTGTCCCGGGTGTGCCCATTCCATGATAGAGTCCATTCCGCAGATTAAATCATGCTCAAACAGAGAGTTCATTACCTAGCGGATGTCCTCTTTGGCAACCCAAAACTGATGGCCCTAGGCCAAAAGCATTGTTGCAATGTCCACATTGCAATTCCATCGATGAGTAGCTTGTTGGAATAAATAACCCAATGTCCCCTGCACCGTATTTATCACCTCCTCTGATGGGCATTTGAGAAGGAGCTTGAGCCTATGCTCTTCAACCAGCCCATAGAGCGCCTTCTATTGCTTCTATGTTTGGAAGGTAAAAGTGGCTTCCATCCGACCACCGAACAAAACCTGCACATAAAAATAGAAAAGCCAGAAAAATAGAAAATGATGTTAAAACAACAAGTTTGGCTTCCTTAAAAAGAAAGCTAGTTCGTGTGAGAAATCAATCCCATATCTGTCACAACACTGGGTAATTAATGCTCGACGCTAAAAACATCACATCACCGCCTGCTCTCATAGGGAGAGTCATCATAATAGGTAATTTGTTGTAAGAACCCACACATTTTCAGTTCATGTCACAACTACCACTGCCATCATGCAGGCACACCACTTGCAAAAAATGAGGACCAAACAATTAAACTACCAACCTTACAAAAGCAAGGAATAAAAGAGATAAATTTTATGTTTACATAAAAACACATTTGCATTTGGAAACCAAAGACTGTCGACTGCTGCCTGTCGAAATATGTTGACACTGCCTTGACAATTTGTAAGCATTTTTTATTTTATTTTATAAATTTAACCCTTTGAAAATAGAAAGATTCAATCTAAATTTAGCTCGCCATCAAAGACTTCAAAATGTGCATCCTCTTCTTGATTGAAGGACGGGGCCCATTTAGATAATTTATCCACCACTGTATTACCCTCTCGTCCGATATGACTAACCACGATATCTTCAAAATATTTCAAGTCCTCTAAGATAAGAGAGATAAAAAAATTTAAATGTCATTCTTTAATTTCACCATTTTTAATAGCTTGGATTATGATTAGCAAATCCCCTTCCAGATGTAATTTTTTAATCCCCATATTTTGAGCACATCAAGTATCCAACAATGTTGCATATGCTTCGACTTCATTGTTAGTGTCTTTCTTAATACGTTGTGCTCCAATTTTAACTAAACTACCACTATCATTCTGAAACACCACCCCCACACCAGACACACCCCCTCTGATTTGAGCCGCCCCATCAAAATTTGCTTTGATCCACCCGCTCTGGGGTGGAACCCATTCTGTGGGTGAATTACACTACTTACTCTGCTTCCTGTTATTCCAGGCCCCATGTCTTACTTTGACATTAGGCCATGATTTTTGGATATTCATGTCCTCTATAGTAAAGGGGGTACTCGTAGATTCCATTTGAGAAGACGCAGCCCCCAAAGTTTCCTCAATTGCCTGATCAATTCTACTAAATTATGATGCTCAATTGTTGGTGTTGATTTCATGTATATATTTTGTGTGATGCTGCCACCCTTAGTGTAAACAGGTAATTGACTATAGACATCATCAACCCTTTAGTTGAGGATCCTGCACAGTCAACATAAAGTAAAGGTAAGGAATAAAAAAATATACAATGATTATGATGATTGCATATTGTTCATGTTGTGTACTATGTAATTTTTAGTATATGTATCATGTAATTTTTGGCTAACATAAGATTATTGAATTACATATGCAGGAACCTAAACCCCTTTGATGAGGATCCTGCACAGTCTTATGAATCGACGGGTATAAGTCAATACACCCTATAGAAACAGTTTATTTTTAAAAAAAATACTAGGAAAACAAAGTTCCTCAGTTCTTCAAACCTCGACATTAGCAGCAAATCTAATACAATTATCAACACTTGAGGCCCCAGTTGGACTTATTCAATTTTTAATCTCAACATCAACTTTAGGGATGACTTCTTCATCAACATTACCCTCATTTGCAAAATATCTCTCATTACCAACTAACTCTCTCATTTGATGGAGTGCAAGTACCACCAAATAGGTATTTGTCAAATGTGTCTTCCTCAAGTGAGGGAAATGTAGGAATAGTCGATAAAAGTGAGACATGTAGTAGGTCTAAAATAGGGAGATCAACTAGAGGTCAAAAGATTAGAAGAAAATTCAGTAAACGCATGGAATTTTTCCTTGCTCAAGGGGGGTCATGTTCTTATGATGATGAGACCAAAGGCGACATCGAGGTGCCCTTGAGGTACAAACATCTAGAGAAACAATGGGTACCCAAGGAACTTCCTCCAATAAACACTGATTTTTGTGTTAACGAGAGGATATATTGCATAGCACCTTCATCGTTACATGGTTTGTTACAACAAAGTTGCTGAATTGATGGAGTATGTCAGACCTTGTTACAATTATAAAAAATGGATGCAGATTGTTCGATATAAAAAAATATCTATAGGTATGCAATGTTAAAAAATTATATACAACATAAAGATAATGATCAAAGTAAACGAGTAGTTGTATACATTGATGGAAGGCCAAAAGAAACAGGGAATATTGCTGGTTTTATAAATAGTACGTGACCTGGGTCAACTAATAAGCAACCCAATTTCATATTTGAGGTGCGTGAGGGAAATCGTGTATTCGTATGTGCGATAAAATCAATAAGTGCAGGGGAAGAGCTGATAATTTATTACAACTTGCAACGTATAGATACAAACAAAATTACTAACATGGGGGTGGTACGTACTATATACCATTTAAACCAACCTCCAGTTAATGACTCCAATATACCATCTTATTATTAAGGTTTTTTGCTAATTCTATTGGTTTCATTTCACTAACGTGTTTATATTGTTTCTTTGTCATGGGATGACCTGGATCCGTCACATAGCACAGACAGGGATGTAGGTCCCGACACTTCTACTAAGCTGGTAAACCTCATTGTAATTGTAAAAATTAGATAGAAGCAAACTGTTACATTATTATGTTATTTTCTTGACTTTTTGGAGTAATTTTGATAGTGTTAATAATATTCTTGTCATAGACGAATGTTCGGGGAAAGGCAAAGGAACCTCCCTTGCATCAACACCTCAGCACAGTATTAAGCGATGAGGACTATGCAATTTCCACAAACCCTGTAGAAGTGATAAAAATGTCTCACAAAAATTAATAAAGAGATTGTTGCTTTGGTATTCATGACCCCTCAGATTGATGAGATAAAAGATAGGCTGAATCAATTGATGCAAGCAGTAGAAAAGATGTGAGTAAGCAGTAATGAAAGCTTTAATTATAACAAAAGGTCAATAATCATTTATATTTTATACTCTTTTATGTCACTAACTAAAATATGTACATGTTGTTTTTATAGAATTTCATGTGTGATCATCAACCTGGTGGACATGATCAAGGTATTGCAGGTGATGACTATGTTCTATACATTAAAACTACTCCTTCTTTGGACTTGTGAACTTGATTTTTTAATGCTGGTGTTATTTACACATGCCTTTCCCTGTATATACTATTGCTCTCTCTTTAGAATGAATAATAATAAGTTTTGTGTGTATATATGACTGTAATAATATTTTATTAAACTGTTAATAAAGTATTTAGTTGCACACTTAGAAGTTCTCATTTGATCTGATCTGATCACTTGTATTTTAATTTACTATTATTAATATTTCAAAGTAGGAACATTACAAAGACCAATAAGACGGCGTGAAGTTTGACAATATGAGATAACACATTGAAGCAATCTAAATAAATATATTCCATGGACTATCTTATGTAAGAACTATACTAGTTTATCACTTACACTGCCCTCTTGTCACAAATTTGCATACCTTTGTCCTGCATCAAAACCTACCTTCCTTATTCTCCTTCATACTATTGTATTATTAAGATTATTATCGAACACTTAATAAAGGTTCATATTTTTTTACAGCTCTTAATAAAGGTTCATCCTTGTTTACGATTCTTGCAGTTTTCATATATTTAATGTATTATTCTTCAGGTGCTGCCAATGTTCCTGTGGAAAGGCCGCCTCACTCAAGGTTATTGCCGAATACAATGTCGGCAAAAGGAAGCATGCATATGTCCTCTACTACTCGTCGTGTTGACCTGCCCACTGTTGGTAGATCCCTCTTTTGCTCTCTCTTTTGTTATGTGTTTATTTCCCTTGAAGTGTTCTTTCTTGGGGGCATTTCATAGTGGATTCATTTTCTGCAGCAGGAGATGCACATGAGGATGCGCTAGAGGCGAATACTACTGATACCATACCATCATTTCCTAGATCTTCCTACATTGCTAGTACGGGAACGTTGTAGACCACATTAGTGGTGAGCGATGAAGAATTGATTCCCTTGAAGATACAGAAGGTTTCAGGTACTTAAAAATTATTATTATATATAGTGTAATTGTAATTTACTTACTGATCACTCATTTTGGACTAATTATCCCATGATTTTTTTGCAGGAAATGATATTTTTAATAAAAATCTTAATGACATTGCATTGTAGATGTTTGGGCCCACCATACGTAAAAGGTGGAACATCATATGTGAACTAACCCTAATCCACTATTTTATATCACATCATTTCTAGAATAGTTTTCCTTTGATCCATTTCTTGAACTATATTAAAGGTAGCTTCAGTTCATTTTTTATTCTAATAGGTTTTTTTTTGCTTAAAAGTTGGAATGACCAAGAAAATAGGTTAAAAGATGAACTCACAATCTGTATGGTTGAGTTGTTCGGAAATGACACATTCAACAAAACCAAGCTCCTTGAAAATGCTAGCACATATCTAAAGTATGTGAGGGACCAGTACAAGACACATTTAGAGAAGAACCTAAATTACAAGCATCGTCCCATGATTCCAGAGAGGGAGTGGAAGGACCTGATTTTGGATGCGAAGGAGAGAGTTGAAAGGAAAAAAGGAAATCCACCACTAGACGCTAGGAGAAGGTATGGGATACTATTAAGAATGTAATTATGTACTAATAATTACTCTTTATATTTATATAATTTAATATATTTCAAACTTTTCATAGACTGAGTGACACGTCAAAGGCAACCAAGGCAAGACAAGAAAAGCATGGGAAACACAAACTTGACTCTGGTGGTTATATGAAACTTGCCGCACGAATTGTAAGAATCAGTAAATGGAATATTGCATCAAAATATTTATAAATTGAAAAAAAAATAAAAATTCAGCAAACAATACAAGCAAAATTCACGATACTAAGCAAAAATGCAAGGCTCTGAATTCAATAGAGCGCCCACAAAAGATGACAAGAGAATTGCCTACTAGCAAGGCTATACAACTGTGGTTGAACGACTACAAGAATTGAGTGGGAAAACATGAGATTCTGGTGCATCCATCACACAGGTAAATAAGATATATGAAAATAATTTCAAATTGAATACCTTACCAATAATCTATTTGATGTTAAGTTCCAACATAAAGTGAATTTATTTGTTTTCATTAAGCAAGCAATTATAACAATCGCATGACATTGGAATGTAGCCTGATAATCATGGAACACAACCTCCACATGAAGGTTCGGATGTGCATCCTAGTAGTGGAGGTATTCATTTGCTATTCAAATATTTTTATGTAATTATTAATACAAATAAACATCTTAAATTGTAATTGGTGTAGAAATTAATGTAACCTTTTTTGTTAATATTTTAGAGCATGTAGTCGGTGGTGACCAAGTGGAGTATGATCCGGGTAGACAACATCAGGAATGTGATGTTCCCCAGTTAGGTAAAGAGGAGCATTGTTATTCATTTAAATATATTTAATTGCAATTGGTGTATTGATTAATGTAACCTTTCGTATTTCAACTCCAAAGGATCTAGAGGGTGTTCAACATGTTGAGGTTGAGTCTAGACAAACTGATTTTGAAGATGATGTGGCCCCATCAGGTAAAGAGCGCCACAATTATGTTCTTTAAATTAATGAAATACTTGTAACAAAAATTAAAAATGATTTGAATTTAATCCATGTCTTTGTTATTGCAGAGGACCCCCCTTTGCATCGGTGTCCTCGTCCTCAGAAGAGGACTTGGCATACATCAAGATGACAAGCAAAGGGCAGAACAACTAAAGAGGGGGGAAGTGATGAAGAAAACGATTGTCCACTTAGACTTTTCATAGCTTCAAAAAAAAAAAAAAAGATGATTGTAATCTACATTATTTGATAATGACTGATTTTTATGTGTTAATGAATGTAATTATGTGCTAATGAATGTTCATGAATGATATGTGCTAATTAATATTGATGAATGTTGTGTGTTGATGAGTGTTAATGAATGTTATGTGTTATTTAATGTTATGTGATAATGAATGAATGTTATATTTTATTAATGGATGAAACAATGAATAAATGTTAGATGTTAATGGGGAATTTAGAGTTATGTTGGGGGGGGAGGGGCCAAATGAGCTTCCACCTTCACATGGTTGGCCCTGTTAAGTAGAGAATATTAAACTATTCTTGAAACCAAGTGAAGCTCAATAAGATAACACACTTTTCAATATTTCATTATGTTGCACAGTTAATCTTATTGAATAATGTATATTGAATCTTAATTGTAGGGTCCAATAGAGCCAACACGAACAACAACACCACAAGTAAGTGGTTTGTTTTTTAAGTTTTTTTTTCATGATAATCTGGGAAGGTTCATCTGCAATGTTATGTGTAATTGTGAAGGTGAGAAATTTATATTTTTTATGATTCTGACATTTATTTTTTGTTCCAGGTGGATGACTTGGAAGAGGTCAGTGATTACTATTAAAATAGGGATCGCTTTGATGAACTCATATCCATGTTTGTGATGAGCAGCAACACTGGAAGGAACTTACATATTTATATATTCAAGATGATGAATATGATAATGTTGCCACTACTATCATGAACCATTCTCCATAGCCATGGGATCATATGCAATTCAAAGATGTTGTAGTTAAAGTGGCCAAGGTTGAATTGTACTACAAAGTTGTACACTTTTATTTGCAAGAACACCCAGATCTTATTAATGACCTCTTGAATGCCATTTCCCTTAGGGTAGACCACACACTAGTGGTTGACATCATGCGTAAGGTATGGCTCTAAAATAAATTTTTTTGTTACTGTTTTTAGGATTATTGAGATGTCTTTTACTTGGGTATTAAGTTTTTCAAGATGTTCTTTTTAGCAGCTATTTGGTTTGGAAAAAAATTATGACTATCTTTTGTTCTATTGTATTTGTTATCCACGCTGGACATCTTCATCTTGTGAAGTCGTACATGGTTGCAGTACAGAGCAACAATGTAGTTGTTGTTAATGAGGCTTTGACTGAAATTTATGTAGAAGATGAAGATTATGATAGGCTTCTAGAATCTATAGATATGCATGATAACTTTGATCAGATAGGGCTTGCTAAGAGGGTGAGATGAACTTCTCTATTGGTTCTTTCATTTAAGTTAAGTGGGATGTAATTTAGCATTTGAATAGTTTTATAATGATCTTGAATTTCAATTAGGTTGAGAAACATGAACTTCTTGAATTCCGGTTAAAGGCTTTTCTATAGAGAATTTTCGAGGAGGCAAATGATTCTTGAATTTTGTCCGTTTATATTTATGGCTTGCTAAAAATTATGAAATGCTTACTTATAAATGTTTATGAAGTTGTGCTTGTATAAATTAAAAATATGATTCCTTGATGAAGATTGCTTCTGAAAATACCTAATTTAATTATATCAGATCAATAACAGACCAGTGCCTTCTGTAATACCCTAAAATTGGTCATCTAAACCATGGGCCCCTAATCTCGACAACATCACCAAGGTCCTAACCAAAGGCAATTAAATCAACTTTGAGCACATTATTAATTCTTCAATCATCAAATATCACATGACAAATCAATTACTCAATATTAATTAAATATTTATTTAATTAATTGAATCATTCCAAGAATATCATTTTGATCAATTATTCTGTTTAATTTGTTAAATATCCTAGCATATTTAATTAATTAATAAATTTGTCATTTAATCATGCAAAAGAGGAATTAATCTAAAAATAGAATAAAAGAATTGAGAGAGAAATCAAACTTGAGATATTATTTCGTTTTCTAAATTGAAAACTTGAAATCAGAAAAGCAATTAAATTGAATTATTCTCTAAAATTAGAACTCAAAGCTTTTGAAAAAAAAAAGTTCAAAAGACTCTTTTCTTGAATAAATCAAAGAATTATCTATTTTTATCACAAATGCATGGAATTAATTAATTCTTATTTCTAATGCAACTTGAACTTCTTATCTGAATGCATTTCAATTAAACTATAATTGGAATCTATCTCGAAGTTAACTAAACCTGATTCCTCAATTATTCAATTAATTCTAAATTGTGCTTTTTCTTGATCTCTCTTGTGAATTCCCTATAAATTCAACCTTCAGCTCTCATTCAAATCACCCCAGAGATATTTGGGAAACACCTTGGAGATTATTATTATGTTGATTTTACTCTGGAGTCATTGAAGATCTTGTGCTTGCTTTTTGAGATTATTGCATCTTAGTTTAGCTTTTTCCATATTTAGTTTATATCATTATTGCTTGAATCCATATTGCTTGAATTCACTATTGCTTGAATTATTAATCCATCTTGCATCCATATAGTTTAATCTCATGCTCATATAGATTAAATCCTTCATCTTGGTGTAGTCTAGTTACTGGTATTGCTTATAAAAATTTGAGAGCAATCTTATACTCGCATCTTTTAGAAGGAAATTAGTCACTTTGTTATGGTTTATTATTTATTGATTATTTATTTACTAACCATACATGTAATGACTTAATTGAAGTGTTGTGTTTGTGGCTATCAGACTTTATTTCACTTTTTCACACACACATTTCTGGTTGAGTTGATTCATGAGAAATTGAGCGCAAATTGAAGTGAGAATGAGCATCTGATGAAAAAGCGTTAAGTGGTTCAAATTATAAAATTGACTAGGAAAATGATCTCGTATTTCGATTTCAATCTCGAAAATGGATTTAGAACGGGCAAATTAGCTAAGGGTATAATTTTCATGTCCATCGGAGCAAGTTGAAAAATTAGGGTTTTGGCTATATATGGGGTAAAAGTGTCATTTTCAATTCATTTTAACCCTTCAAGTTTGAAAATTCAAAAAGCCTTATGTGAAGAAAAATGGTGGTTCCCACTCATATGCATTGATTCGAGCACCAAAGATGACATAATCGACCTCAGAACTATGAGCTAGCGGTAAGTGAGCTATTTTAAGCCTATTATTCATTTCAATTTTGAATTTTTTTGTTAATTTTTTCAATTTTGGCACGTTTAAGTCAGGTTTTCTCCTTTTGTCATGCGAGACAGGATCATGTCTTGTACGACAAACTGATGAAGTCTATTTTTTTGTTTTAGCCCACCAGTTTTGTCGCTCTAGGCCTACCCTTGTGTTGTACGAAAACATTCAAAAGAGCCCCTTTTGTCATCCTAGGGCTAGTCTTTTGTCATATGGGAATCCTTTATCGTACTAGACCTATTTCTGACTCGTACGAATTTCTTCCCTTACTGTGTTTTGTCATTTGAAAAACAATGAGCATTTTTTAAGGTCCAAACTTGAAATTTTGATTTTCCAGTTGACGTAGTTGGATTTGCATGATGTTTTGCTTCTCTTATAGGCTAATTTGAAATGTTTTTTGATGCTCTGTTGTTTGATTTTTGCAGGTTTGATTGCCTCATGTTCTTTTCAGATGTGTCTATCCACTGACGATGACATTAGTATGTCAGTTGTCAGAGGTTGACCGGGCATATATTGATTTGTGCGGATTAACCCACCTTCTTGATTTACCTAATATTTGTGTGAACCACGGAATGTTGACTGCGCTTGTAGAGAGATTTCATTCTGAGCATAACACATTCCATTTGCCAATTGGGGAGATGACCATCACTCCCGAGGATGTTTATTGGATTCTTCATATCCCGTTTGCTGGGGATAAGGTGGATTATGATGCAGCGCAGCTTCTTGGGTTACTAGTTGTTAGACATGTTTTCAGGGATCCAGATATTCTGACATGTTCTATCAGTTGGGATGTGATGATGACCAGGTACAGTGAGGACTTTCCAGTAGCTTGCATCTTGGGAGGTTTTATGGGTTTTTTTTGATGCCGAACAAAGGACAACAAGGATTTTTGTGTGGATGGGGCAGGATGTTGGAGAGGCTTATTGAGACCCCTCAGAGGTTAGGTTGGGGCTCTTGTATATTAGCACACATGTATCACAAGATGCATGAGATTGTATATAGGGAGGGGAAGAGTATGACTGCAAGAGTTTTGATTTTATAGGTATGGGTCTGGGAGCACCTCCCTATTTGCAGGCCGATTGTAAATGACGGTAGAGATCCTGGTCAGCCTATTGTATATAGATATTCAAGATATGTTACTCAGCCCCATTTGGGCAAGACAGATTTTTGGAGACGGCAGCTACATGATTTGATAGTCATGACATAGAGACCATACAGGGGTCTAGAGCCATGGGATGATTGGAGGGTTGTATGCAAGGATTTGTTCATGACTTGCCCACTCATCGGTAGATCATAGATAGTATTCGAGTGATTCGTTGTTTCCCGAGTGATGAGGCAGTATGGTAGACCTCAAGGGATCTCACAAGAGTACACTGCATTTGCTCATTATGCAGATGAGGAGAGGCGGGGATGGGCACCAAGATTATCTTATGCCTTGAGTATGCAGGAGTTGACTGGATTATAGTGTCTCAGATGGGACTATATGGATGATATTGCAAATGTGGGCATCTTTCCCCAGTACAGGGATTGGTTCCAACAGCATCCATTCCCTAGATTTACGGATCTAGCTGAGCAGGTACCTCGTATAGATGAGATAGAGGATGATGCCCCGCACAAGGAAAGGGACAGGGATAGAGACAGAGAGCCAAGGCTCTGAGGTGGGCAGGTGATGATCTTGGTGCTAGCAGCAGTGGGGTACTAGCTGGTGGTAGACAGCAAAGAGGATAAGGCGGATCCCTAGGTACGGTTGGAGTGAGACTTAGTGGAGTGAGAGTGCCGGAGCGTGGAGGAGAGGAGGAGAGAGAGCAGTGCCGAGACAGGTTTGACAGAGGAGAGAGGAGCAAGGGGAGCTGGAGGTGGAGATGGAGGTGGAGAGCCTGCGAGGGATCAGGGGGCTGACACTGCATGGTTGATGAGAGTACGCCTAGCGAGTTTGCAGTCATAGCTGGCAGTGGCACAAACTCAGCTGGCGGAGCGAGACCAACAGCTAGTGGATCTTAGAGAAGAGAGAGATCGTTAGCTAGTGGATCTTAGAGCGGAGAGAGATTGTCAACTAGCTGAGCTCAAAGTAGAGTGTGATCGTCAGGGTGTAGTGATGAGGGTAGAGCGAGACACTCTTCAGCAGGAGGTTCTTCATCAGACGAGTCGAGCAACCTATTATGTTGCAGCTTATAGCGTAGTTGTTCCAGTAGCACAGCAGGTTGTACCATATTCATAGTATATGACTCGATCTAAGGGAGCTCAGGCACCTCATCGGGATCCCAGTCAGCAGGCTCCACCTCCTCCACCAAGCGATGAGGGAGAGGCCGAGAGCTAGATATATTTTTTTGTAGCTCTGAGATTTATTATAGACACACCCATTTTTTGTAGCCCTTATGATTCTTGCTCCGATGGGAGTTTGTATATGTCAGTTGACATTTTTTTGTACCCTGAGATGATGATTACATATATGAGATCTGATTAGACTTCATAGTACTTGTGTTGATAGATTATGAGATGTCTTCTATATGCTTTATTCTATATGTATGCATATTTTTTTTAGCATGGATGTATGTAATGTAGATGAATATGAATGTTTGTTTTTGTTTCTTTTCATATGCAAATAAATGATGAAAATGAGTAATGAGTAATGCAATTTTTTCTTTTTTTCTATGCAATAAGATGAATGCGAATGAGTGATAATGAAATGTATGAATATATATAAGATGCTTATATATGCAGCTAATATCTCAATACACAAGTACTCGATCGGAGAAATGATGAAAAAGAGACCGCTTAGTTAAGAAATGATGATGCTTACAACTCTCATTCAGAATATAAAGAGATTATTACCATACCGAAATCACTCTAAATTCACAAAATACAAAATTAAATGCAAAATGAGATACAAAATGAAATGCAACCTAAACCTAGTCATTGGATTTAAAATGCTTAAGTTTCATCACCGAGCATAACAAACATAATAGGCATTTTAGAGTTCCTTTCTTTTCATGTGGAATATTAATTATCTTGTCCGCAATGACCCTTTTTTTTCATTCATATCCTTGGACAGATTACCCAGGGACCCGAATTGCATGATAAAGAAATTCACTCAAAACAGACAAAGAAATGATGGGAACCTCCCTGTAGCATTCAAGTAAGCGGAGTCGAGGTATGTGTGGCGATTTCACCTTGATGTGAAGGCTCTTATCACAGACACCCAGCTTATTAGATGTTTCCAGATCATTGGAATCATTCCTACAAGCAGAAAACAAAGAAAATATTATGCCCCCAATCCTTGCTTCTCTTAGTCAAGACAGACTTCCTCAAGCTACTCAGAGGGATAATAATTCAAAATCATTATAAAAGAAAACATACAAAGAAAATTTTCATTCATAGCTCAAACTATTTAGTGATTTTTTTTCCATTATTTGTTTTGCTTGTGTACTCAGTGATAAAACTCTTTGGTAGTTAGGAGACAGGTGACTGACTCAGAGTGGACGACCAGGTTTCACTGACGGAAAGATGACTTGGTTGATATCGCTTAGGACATATAATGTGCTCTGTCAATTAACCTAAGATTGGGACATTGATCAGTTTCAAGCCATGAGGGTTCCAACTAACCAAGATGTCACAAATGTGACTGAAATATGTACAAGCGATAATAAAGATACATGAAAGCGGGAAATGCCAACGTTGCGTTGATAGATGGAGCGTTGAGTACAAGAGGTGCCTGTTTACTAGGTCTTCACCTACTTGACAGAGATTCTTTTTTTTAAACCAAGGTGCCTATTTACCAGGTTTTCCCCATGGCATGTTTTTCTTTTTCTCTTTTTTTTTCTTTTTTTCAAGACTTTTTATGATTTTTTTGATTTTTTTCAGGACTTTTTCAGTTGTACAGTTTGCTTGGAGCAAAGAATGCTAAGTGAATAATTTCTTCCAATGGATGGTGTTAATCGGTTCATGAAGCTATTCTCCTTTTGATGTTGAGAGCTAATAGGCACGAGAGCCAAATACTGTAGTAACAATGTAGGGACCTAGCCAGTTGGGTTCAAATTTTCCTTTGTTGTCTCGAAATTGTTGATTTTTAAGATTTTCTCTCAGAACTAGGTCACCAACCTGAAATTCTCTTTGATGAACCTTCTTGGTATATCCTCTGGACATTCTCTTTTGCTACACTCTAAGATGATCAAAAGCCACTTGTCGATGTTCATCCAACAATTCGAGTTCTTGCAATCTAGATATCCTATAGTCTTCATCAGTAACAAGACCTTGCAAAGAAACTCTTAGAGATGGTATTTCTACTTCAATAGGTAATACTGCTTCAGACCCATACACCAAAGAGAAAGGTGTAGCCCCAGTAGGTGTTCTGATACTTGTTCTGTAAGCCCATAATGCAGGATTGAGCTGCAGATGCCAATCCCTCCCAGATTTTTTTGCTATTGTGTAAGATAGTCAACAGGTTTTTGTTAGATGCCTTAGCTTGTCCATTACCTTGAGGGTAATATATAGATGACCAGTGTTGTCTAATTTTGAATTTCTCACAGAGCTCATCTAGATCTTTATTCTTGAATTGTCCTCCATTGTTAGTCACGATGGACGAAGGTATCCCATACCTGCAAATGATATGGTTTAGAATGAACAAAGGTACTTGTTTATCGATTGCTTTGATGAGCGGAACCGGTTCTACCCACTTAGTGAAGTACTTAGTGGCAGTTATGATAAACCTGTGTTTGTTAGATGATGCAAGATAGATCTGACTAATGAGATCAAAGGCCCATTGCTGGAAAGGCCAATGTGCGATGAAGGGTATGAGATCCCTTGTTGGAGCATGTATGAGATTTCCATGTAGCTGACATTTTTCAAAAAATATAGAAAACTTTATAGCATCCTTCTCCATGTCTGGCTAGTAGTAGCCAGCCCTTAGTAGTTTCCGAGATAAATTAAGACCATTCAAATGAGATCCACAAATACCTTCATGGACTTCTGATAATGCATGTTTAGACTCTTCAGTTTCTAGACACCTAAGCAATGTACCATCCAAACTTCGCCTAAACAAATCGTTAGCAATGATGACATACCATGAAGCATTTCGAGTTAGGTTCCTTTTCTCATTACGGGTAAGATTTTCTGGGATAATTTGGTCACGCAAATAAGAGTAAATGTGGTTATACGAGATTAGTCATGTCCAATAATAAAACAGACTATCTGGGACTCAGGAGAATCATAGGCAGGGTAATTTAACTCTTCCACTAGGAATTCAAAGCGAAAATTAGATTCTTGTAACTCAGGTATAGACGCCAAGGTGGTCATAGCATCTGCTGCTCCGTTTGCTGATCTAGGAATCTGCTGGAATGATACAAAAGTAAAATAATTTTTGAGATCATCAATAATTCTCTTATAAGGCATCAGTTTCTCATCTTGAGTCTGATATGTATCATTTATTTGATTGATAATTAGTTGAGAATCTTCATAGATATGTAACTCCAGAACCTTCCATTCAATAGCTAGCTTGACCCCGTTTACCAAAGCTTCATACTCTGCAATATTGTTTGTGCAAAGGAATAGAATCTTGTAAGCCTTCAGGATTGAGTAATTCTGAGGAGTGATAAATAGTATTCCAGCACCGGAACCATTTTAGATGAAAGATCCATCAAAGAACATCTTCCAGGATTGTTGAGTAAGGTGCATTATTGATTCATCTAGAAACTCTATATGCAGTGGTTGATTGTCTTCAAGTGGAGCTTCAGCGAGTTGATCTGCAATTACCTGTCCTTTGATGGATTTGTGTTCCACATATTCAATATCAAACTCTGTAAGAACCATGACCCATTTTTCCAATCTTCCTATGAGTGTTGCTTTGTTGAGAAGATACTTGAGTGGATCAATCTTAGCTTCTAGCTTGATGGAATGTGCCAACATATAATGTCTCAATTTTTGTGATGCAAAGACTAATGGCAAGCACACTTTTTCTATTATAGTGTAGTTCATTTCATAAGACACCAATGTTCTGCTGATGTAATATATAGCTCTCTCTTTTTTATTTTCATCTTGTTGTGCCAGAAGTGCCCCTGATGATGAATTAGTGGCTGATATATATAAGATCAATGGTTTTCCCTGAATTGGTGGCATTAGTATTGGTGGATTGGATAGGTATTCTTTGATCTATTGAAGGTTTTGTTCACATTCTCGATCCCAGTTGTATATTACTCCTTTCCTTAATACTTTTGTGAAAGGTTGAGCTTTGTCTACCAGCTGAGAAATGAAGCATCTGATTGATTGGAGACGTCCTTGTAAACTTCTCATTTGACTGATATTCTTCGGAGGTGGCATTTCCATTATATCTTGGACCTTCTTAGGATCAACCTTGATTCCCTTCTTTGAAATGATGTATCCAAGTAGTTTACCAGATGTCACTCTGAATGCACACTTTTTTGGATTTAGCCGAAGTTTGAATTTTTCCATTCTATCTAGTATAGGGCCTAGCTCTTGAATATGCATGGATCACTTCATAGTCTTTACTAAAGTGTCATCAACATAATCTTCCATATTCTTATGCATCATGTCATGAAAGATAGTAGTTACCGCTCTTTGGTAAGTTGCTCCTGCGTTCTTCAGCCCAAATGGCATGACATTCCAACAAAAGGTTCCCCATGCATAGGTGAAAGTTGTCTTTTCTTGATCTCTGGGAGCTATTTTGATCTGATTATAATCAGAGAATCTATCCATTAATGAGTACATCTCATACCCAGCAGTCATATCGACTATCATATCAATGTTTGGCAATGGAAATTCATCCTTCAGACAAGCTTTGTTGAGATCTCTGAAGTTTGTGCAAACCCTAATAGATTTGTCTACCTTTGACACAGATACTATGTTTGAAATCCATTTTGCATAGTCTATAGCTCTAATAAATCCATCTTTTAGTAGTTTTTCTAGCTCAGCTTTGACTAGTAGTTCCACATGAGGGTGCATCTTACGGAGTTTTTGCTTGACTGGTTTAACTCTTGGTGTGATAGAAAGATGATGCATGATAAGATCAGGATCCAAGCTTGGCATATCAGAGTATGTCCATGCAAAATTGATCTTCTTTTTTGAAAAGAGATGAGTGAAATCTTTCAATTCTTCTGCTGATAATGATTGAGCTACATGAATGATGTGTGGTGTTTCTTGACTCTCAATGTTCACTGGTTGGCTCAATCAATATAGAAGATCTCTCTTAGAAGTGACTTGGCAGTATATCAAGTATCTCACCTTCAGGCGCCTCAGAGAGGTTTTCACCTTTAAGTATGTCCTTTATTTTCTCTTTTTTAGATTCTGACACTACCACAATGTGGTTTTTGCCATCAGATCTTTTATTTTTATTTTTCTTATTTTTGTGACTAAGATACTTGATATCTGTTTCAGTCATGTTTTCACTCTGTTCGCTGGTGGAAGAGTACATGGGTTCAACTGTATTTAGGTAATAAGCTAGTGTATAGTCATTGGAAAAAGTAGGTACATTCATGGGTTGGTCTTGTAGACTATAGTCAATTAATTCAGGATGTACCAAGGATAGAGTGTGGACAGGTTCGAGGGAGTTCACGGTATTGTCATCACCACTGCGAATCAAAAAGTTCAGTTCTAGAAGGATACATTGTGTAAATGCCTCGAGACCAGGAAAAGTCAAAACATGATTATTAAAGTGCGCATTAATATTTAGTTGACCTAATCCAATAGACCTACTTGTAGCATCGTTCTCTACGCCAGTCTAAACTTCATATCGAGGTTCGACAGTAACAAGATCAGTAGACAGATTCTTGCCATTTATATCAAAGGATTCAGAGTTTGATGTTGAGTAGATATTGTCATAAACAGGACTATTGTCAAAGTCCTCAGAGTCATTGGATGAAGTTTCCGAGTCTTCTTCAAGTGGTTGAGTGAATGTTTGTATGGTATCAACACCAACATCTTTAATGCTACAAGTTCCTTCAAGATTTGTCTCATTTAGAATTTGTATCTGACACACCTGTTGACATGATCTTGATGGTTTTGTGACTCCATGTCGTCTACTCCATTCAGCTTCCTCTGGACTGATGACCAGTTCTGCTTCTGTAGCTTCCAATTCTTCTTGTGTAATCTCATACCTGATTTGTTCTATTTTATTAGAGGGGTATATAATAGATGAAAAAATTTCTAGTATTCTTCCTTCTTTCAGCCCTTGTTCATAGTTTGCTTGTCTTTTTAATCTGATTTCCTGTATCTCCTTTTCTAGCTTTAAGTGCATTAGCTCTTGAGTATCATCTATGATACCACTAGACTCTTCTGGAGTTTCTGTACTGGATGTATCTGAGAGGTGGTCTAGACCCCATTCATACTCGTTTGAGTCAGTCTTTGAATTGTCTACTTGCTGCCTACCAGTGTATGTGACTGGAACTTTCAGTGGTGCAAACAATTCTCTAATTCTTTCTACTTCATCTCTCATATCTTCTGGAACTTCAACTCCTTGTATTGTTGTAGCTAAGACCATCGGAGCTTGAGTGCTAATTCTTTCTTCTTTCTTGATTGTTGATTCCTCTTTTTCTTTTACACACTTTACTTGAGTTTGTTGAGTGTTTGTTTCCTATAATTTTGAAGGCGATATCCTTTTCTTCCACTTAGACTTAGAAGCATGTTTTTGATCTGATGTCTTTTTTGGATTGTACCCCAATCCAGCCTTATCATTTGTTGATTTTGTTTGCAGTTGAATCGGTTCAATAATACCCTCTTGATGTTTGCCCAGGGGACCCGTACCTGAATATCCCGTGTGTTGAATCATTTTGTAGCCTGGACCATATTGTGTTGAGGAAATCTCACAATGTCGTACTTCTTTGTTTTCATTATCTTCCTTAAAAAGCTATTTTAGAACAACATCCACTTCTATTTCATCTGCCAGAGAAGTAGAAGACTGTATAAAAAGACCATCATATATGATATTCAGAGTTGAAGTCTGTGTTCTCATAGCCTTGGATGGTTTGCCCAATTGTTTCGGTGATGGAGGAAGAGAAACTATTGAAAGTACTGGTTCTATCTTGTATCCATCCTTTCTAGTATTGGTAATTTTCAATTTATTTTCCAAGTCTTTCATCGGGGCTTCTGAAATTTCATTTGTAGAGGTTGCTCTATTATGAGGCACAAAGGTATTAGCACCTTTTGTCAATGCATTACAAAGGACATTTGTATTAGCATGAATACTGACCTCAACTCCTTTATAAGGAAATTTTAAGCATTGATGGTATGTAGATGGAATTGCCTTCATTTCATGAATCCATGGCCTGCCCAGTAAGATATTGTATCACAGAGAAAGATCAAGTACCTGGAAAATGACATCTCTTTCTATAGGTCCCACCCTGATTGGTAATGATACCAAACCTTTAGAGGTCCTTTCCTCCTCATCATAGGCTTTAATTGTTATTTTCTAGCCCGGATCAATGATATTTTTAGAAAATCCTAGTTGTGTAAGTAGACTATAAGTACAGATATTCAACCCCGCGCCTCCATCTATCAAAACATGTTTGACTCTATCTTTATGGATCATGGCTTCAATATGCAATGGCTAGTTATGTGGATGATTTAGCGAGTTGTCATCTTCTTCAGAGAAGGTAAAAAAGTGAGGTGAAGTCAGATGACCCACCATGGATTGAAACCGATCAATGTCTAAATCTTCTGGAACATTAGTGGTGAGCAAAGCGTTGTCCAAGATTTATTTGTGAGCAGGAGAGATTTTTAGTAATTCAAATATGGAAATTTGAGCGTTTGTCTTTTTCAACTATTCAACAATGGTATATCCAGAGGATGATGATGAAGTTAGCCTTTTAAATTTATCAAATGTTGATTCTTTTTGTTTGTTTGACAAGGCTGGTAGGTTTGACATTGTTTGAGCCGAAGTTGAAGAACTAGCTCCTTGGAGAGTTACTTTCTTTTGAGAACGGGTCATAGCCTTTGCATATCGTGATTCATTTTGTTTATCTTGGATTATGATCACATTGCAATATTCAGATTGGGAAGGCTCAATCATGTTGATGATGTTGTCATTGTGTGTGGGGGAAAAAAGCGAGACTAGGCTAACATGTCCTAGTCCTACCTTTTGTCACACATTACGGAATACGAAAGAGCCTAGAGGTATCACACAATTGGCTACTTCTTTTTGGTGAAAGAGAGAGCCACGGGCTACCTATTAGGGTTTCTATTCCTTTGTTGTAATTGAAAGGTAAGATTATGCAAGTTCAATTCCTAACCCCAAAATGCCAGTATGAACTAATAACAAGATTGCAGAATTGAACTTAAACAATGGAAAGCTATAAATACAAAGATAAGACAAGAATGCAAATGTGTACCTGGAGTCAAAATCTGAGCGGAAATGTTCGAGACGGGGGCGCGGGCGCCACTATCCTGATTCTGTACCCAAAACTGCACCTGAAACTGCTGTTTTGCACTCTGGAAAACTGTCCGAACTGCTAAAAATTGCTGTCTGTCAGGAGGACCAAGGCGCCTAGCGCCCCTGTCCCAGGGACCAGGGCACCTAGCACCCCTGTCCTGGTAGGACCAGGGCGCCCCACGCCCCTGTCCTGGTCTTCTGCTCCGAAACTTGGTGTGTGGTTCCATCTCCGTCTGCTTCTTTCGAATGTGTAACTTGCGGCGTCGTCTGAATCCCGAAATCTGCACTTATATCTGAAAAAGGTGTTTGGGCGGCTATATAGGGTTTTGCCTTAGTCAAACCCCCGCTTCAGTGATTTCCACCTCCATGAATAGCCAAGTTGTATTGTAAAAGTAATGTGTGTGCAGACCTTGTGTGTGTGCAAGATCTAAAATGCAAGTAAGCAAACTAGAGCAACCTAGAAAGTAAACCCTAATTGCTTGTAAATGACAATGTAAATGCTCCAAATCAAGATGCCAAGTGATCTAAAGCATGAATGTAAGTGATATAATGAGGCTTATGTAAAGACATGAAAACAACATGAAATCATACCCAACCCCAAGGGAGGGGTACAAGCCAATCTTCAGTCGGTGATCCCTTATTGCTCTTCAATGCCTTCAAAGCCCTAAGTGAATGAATGGATTTGATGAATGCTTGGAGAATGAATGTTGAGAGTTGTTGAAGTCTTCAAAGATCTGCTCTTTCACTGCATATGAGGTTCCTCCAAACAAAAATTCTGATTCCTTCAAATGAAGAAAGAGAGCTCTTATGTATGAAACCCTAGGTCTTAATTCCAACTTTTGGCCGGCCTAGAGATTGAATATCCCACCAATTTCTTGGGGTTAAGCTTTATTTTATGATTGGATCATGCTCCTAAAATTTTGGGAAAAATATCCGGGACCGTGTGCACTCCGAGCACCATGGTCCCGGCAACTTTTCACCAAATTTTCAGGGCCGTCAGATATGATGATTTTAGAGAGAATCCCGAAGTTACAGGTGATTTCGAGATGTTTTGACCCCCGAAATCAAGCCCCCAAGCTCAGAATAGGGCCTAATTAGGGTTTTTGATTAAGTGATGTATTGGAGGAATAAAATGAAAGGGGCACGCTTTAATGAAAGGGCCTGACTTTATGATGTGGAAGATGATGAAATAGAACCTTTAGACCTAATTAATTTGATTAATTAAGTGCTAAAGGGGAAATGAAATGCAAAATGCAACTGCGCCAAGGCGGGTGCTAAACTAGGTGTTAAATTGTACTGCTTTAGCAAGTGCATACAATTTATGATGTTACATTTAGCCCCCACTTTAGCGGTCATATGAGTACTATGTGCATATGCAAGCTAAAGTACAGAAAAGTAAACATTATTTGAAAAAGGATATATCCATAAGTTGTCGGACGAAGCCCCTAGCGGTATCTGCAGTACACAGTTAGGAACCGCACCCTACCAAACACACGTTAGATCACAAAATCACCTAATGCTTACTAAGGAAAGTGATGAAATTTGTGAGTAGCTATATGCCCCCCCTGTTTCGGCTTGCTTATTAGGGAGGTGAAACAGGGTAGCATGTTTACTTACGACAAATTGTGTAAGAGAGTATCGATGAGGGATGTTCACT
The DNA here is from genome assembly GCF_030272615.1 of Cryptomeria japonica. Taxonomy (NCBI): domain Eukaryota; kingdom Viridiplantae; phylum Streptophyta; class Pinopsida; order Cupressales; family Cupressaceae; genus Cryptomeria; species Cryptomeria japonica. The sequence goes on from NC_081410.1 coordinate 266,102,748, forward strand.
GAAAAGGCTTCATCAGAGCACTTTTTGGAACATCCTGAGAGTAGGGGAATGAAAATACGATTCCTACGCAACAAACAGTTCGAAAATCGCATCTCCCAAACTCAAGTTATGATGAAATGAGTGAAATAGGAAAATTAGGGTTTTGAAAGTAACGGTAAAGGAGTGAAAGTATATACCTTGAAAGTGACATTTGCATTTGTCACTTTGTTGATTTCTGAATATTGTTTATTGCAGCAAAGCCCACATAGCCATCATCATGCCTTCACGACGATCGGAGCGTCCTGTGAGGATTGAGATCATGCGACAAGCCGTGATCGACGACGAACCCCTGGACGAGGTGAGTTGACTGAACGTTGACTTTTGATTTTCTGCATTTGACTTTCTGTGATCGTTTGCGGGCCCTGGAACCTGACCCTGGATCCCACCCAGGGCGCCATGGTCCCTGTGGGGTGCCATAGTCCCTTCAGGGCGCCATGGTCCCTGTGGGGCGCCATGGTCCCCTCAGGGCGCCATGGTCCCTGACAGGGCACCATGGTCCCAATCAGGACTTAGCGAGAGATGTCAGGGTTAGCATACGATGTTCGACAGTTTGCATGAATGATTTTTGATGATTGAGTACTGATTATAGTTATGTTTTTGTGATGCAGGGTCTCCCGTATATGAGAGAGCACACGACGGGGCAGATTCTACGCAGTTTGCGTGATCAGATTCCCCGACTTACTCAGGCACAGAGAGACACATTGTCGATAGTAGGTTTGTGGTCTATGATTCTTATGCTGGCCATTTGATTTCATCTCGCGATGCTGATGGCACTCATGGAGCGATGGGATCCTAACACATGCACGTTCCAACTTCCAGTAGGGGAGATGACGGTGACACTTGAGGATGTGTACCGCATTCTTCGCCTACCGATCAGAGGAGCTACCGTGACATATGCGACCGATTGATCAGTAGAGGATCATCAAAGGGAGCAGGTCTATTGCATAGGGAGAGTCATGCCGAGTGAGACGAGAGGTCATATCATGGTCAGCTGGCTCTTACATCCTACAGGAGAGGTGCCCCTCATGAGACGTCTTATGATAGCCATCATTGCACTAGCTGTCTGCCCTAACGGGCGAGGTACGCACATGCATGGGGGTCTCACATGGTGCATCAAGGCTATGGAGAGACATAGGAGAGTATACACCTGGGGTCGGAGTATGCTTGCACATCTCTATCACGACCTCGAGGAGTATGTTTTCGGACAGGGTTGCAGCTTGATGACATGCACACTTTTGCAGGTGTGGATATTTGAGCACTTTACATGCACCAGGCCTGTCGGCTATCCGATGAGTGCGACTAGCGAGCGACCTAGGGTATTTGCTTATCCACTTACCAGCGAGTGGAGATTTGGAGATCTATTGTATTGGAGAGTGATGTTTGACAGGTTGACAGCTGAGGTGACTGTGTGGAGACCATATCTGCGGATGCACAGATGGGATGGGATGGAGAGACAGTTAGCATGCTTACAGAGGAACCGCCTACTGAGAGGGCGATATCCACACATCCTAGTCCCATTCTACTTTGACCGAGTACGGAGGCAGTTTGGGCTAGAGCAGTGTGTTCCAACCGATGTGCCCATCTACACTCGACACTCACGAGTCCTTCCCAGACCCAGAGCAGTAGCGAGACCGACGATAAACGATATCGAGATCACAGATATAGAGGGGTCCGACCAGGATGTGGTCACTGATTATACTGCAGACCTCGGGGCACAGCGCAGGTATCTCTCATGGTTTATGAGATCATACCCAGGGCCTATCTTTCCACCAGATCACCCGACAGGCCATCCAGGTCCATGGAGGCATGGAGATCGAAATGAGGATCAGGGATCCAGATCAAAGGAGCCAGAGGAGGGAGAGGGTCATGAGGAGACAGGAGATCCTGATCCGCCTATAGGAGATCAGCCTAGTGCCGAGGAGGAGGAGGAGGACGACGAGGACGACGAGGAGGAGAGAGATGATGATGAGGAGAACGAGGATGCAGATGAGGAGGAGGATGCAGATGAGGAGGAGGATAGAGATGATGAGGAGGAGTCAAATGCAGCTCCTCACCATTCAGGAGATGATACCATAGCCTTAGATCCTCCTATTATTCCCCAGAAGGGGGAACACGAGGCGATACGGAGACCTGTACCTATCGCGCACAGATCATTCGAGCGTGGGGAGCCTAGTAGTTCCCAGTCACAGATGCTTCCATATCATGATCCCTACTGGTGTGAGGGAGATCCAGGTATAGTAGGTTTATATTGATTGATTGATGTTTTGATGATATAAAATGGTACTAACACAAAATCTGTTCTACTGCTACAGCTAATGTGCAGGAGTGTCACTCCTTAATCCAGCAAGCAATGACAGATATCTCCACGACAGCGCAGATCCCTAGTTCCTCACAGGTTGCTTATAGACCTCAAGGGAACGCGGGTCGGCATGATGATTTGTTTTCCCCATTTCGAGTACAGGTAGAGATATGGAGGGAGAGAGAGCGAGCATTATCAGAGGACCTTCAGTGGGTACAACGTGATCTAGCAACCGCTCAGGCTGAGGCTACCTCGTATCACGCGATCCTTATGGATAGGGATCGTAGGAGTTCCTCTCGGAGCCATTCACGATCTATATCACAGTATACCCCTATGGGTCCACCTGCACGGCTGGATCAGGAGGGAGCATCTAGTCGTCACTCTCCAGCCACCAGCCCTAGGGATAGGAGATGATTTTATGATGTAGGGTAGGTCACATTTTGGATGCATAGTGACCTACCTTTGTATATTGATCACACACATATATATTTATATACATGCTTCTTTATCTTTATCTTTAATGTCTAAAACAATGTGTATTTTGATTAAAATTAATACATTTGGTAGATGTACATGTATGTTCTGAATCTAATTTCCATGTGATTGATTTCTCAATGCTCCATGATTAAATTGATACATGTGTGACTTAATTAAAATATTTGATCAAGTACTACATTGATGATAAGGAAGAAAGTATGTATTAAGCCTACGAATCATATAGCTAATGTGATTTAATTTGAATTTAAACACAACATGACATGATTCAACTTAACACATAAAAATATTGTATAATACGTCAACATAATGAAGAATGTAAATCTTTTTCAATGTACATAAATGAATTCAAGACAAACCATAAAGTTAAGAAACACGCTTGTCAGGAACGAAGCAATATAGATTAAACAAAACATCATTTAATTCTATTTGCTCTAACAAAGATATGCTAACATATTATCCAATTTTGAAGAAGTGAGAAAGGAAATAGATGAATGATAAGGAATGAGGAACTAAGCATAGTATCTACGCAAATGCATAGCATTTATAGGGTCTTTAAGAGGCGTACCGTCTACATCCGCTATTTTGTAAGCACCTGATCCCTAATCTTCAATAACAATATATGGTCCAAGCCAATTAGGACTAAATTTTCCCTTTTCTTCAGGTAAGGCATTCACATTGCGTTGATTCTCATAGAGGACTAAGTCACCTACTGAGAAGGAACGCTGAATAACCTTATCATTATAGCTTCGTTGTAGAGTTTTGTGATACGCTTGAATATGTTCAAGAGCATTTATACGCTGTTCATCAAGCATCTCAAGCTGTTGAAGCCTTTGTTCTCTGTAAGAGTCATCGTCTACTATACCTTTGAGAGAAACTCTAAGTGATGGAATCTCTAATTCTAAAGGCATAATAGCATCAGCACCATAAACAAGATTATAAGGGGTAGTTCTTGTAGCAATTCGTACACTCGTTCGGTAGGCCCAAAGAGCATAGATTAGCTGAGTACTCCAATCCTTACCATGCTTATTCACGGTTTTGCGAAGAATTTGTTCAATTATTTTATTGGATGATTCGGCTTGACCATTTGATTGAGGATAGTATGGTGTAGAAAATCGATGTTTGATATGATACTTCTCGAGGAATTTCTTCACATCCTTGTTCTTAAATGATGTCCCATTATCAGAGATTATAGTGGAAGATATCCCGAATCGAGAAATAATGTTTTCTAGAAGAAATCGACAAATCACTTCAGCAGTAGTGGAGCGAAGAGGAACAGCTTCTACCCACTTTGTAAAGTAATCTGTTGCGGTTATAATGAAAGTATGTCCTTGAGATGAAGGAGGAGAGATTTTACCGATGAGATCCAACCCCCATGCAGAGAAAGGCCAAGAGGCTACCTGAGAACGGAGTTCTTGGGCAGGAGCATGAATCAAATTATTGTGTTGTTGACATTGATGACATTTCTTAACAAATGAAAAAGAATCCTGCTGCATAGTTTGCCAATAATATCCCATACGGAGCAACCTTTGAACCAAGGATTTACCTCCAAAATGCCCCCCACAGGCACCTGAATGCGCCTCTTCAAGAGCAATAGGGATTTCTGATTTGTTAAGACAATGAAGGAGAAGACCGTTATAACCCCTTCGGTAAAGAACATTAGAAAGAATGATATATCTAGCAGACAACTTGTGAACTCTAGCCCTGGTGTTCCTATTGGCAGAATCAGGAAAGGTACCATCAATCAAGTATCTTACGATATGCGAGTACCATTCATTTGAGTCTATAAAGTCGCAACACGTCACCAGGCTGGAATCATCTACAATAGCTGGAGAAATAAGGTTGTGAATAACAAATTTAAGATCAACCACAGGGTCCTCTAAAGATACAAGAGAAGCCACACATGCCATTGCGTCTGCATGTCGATTATCTTTTCGAGGAACAGGTTCTATGGTGTAAGAATCAAATTTTTGTAACAAAGAGATAGCAAGGTCTTTATATTGTGATAATTTGTCTTGTTTCGCTTGATACAGTCCTGTTACTTGTCTTATAATCAGTTGAGAATCTCCAAAAATATGTACGTGTTTTATATTCAAAGCTAAGGCTGCCTTTATTCCTGCTATAAGAGCCTCATACTCAGCAATGTTATTGGTACATAGGAAATTGAGACGGTAAGATAAGGGAATGGACTTCTTTGTAGGAGAAATTAGAACAACACCTGCCCCCGATCCCGTACGACACTTAGAGCCATCAAAGTATAACTCCCAAGTTTCATCTTTCTCTGTACAAAGGATGAAGTCATCAGGATAAGACTTAGGGTTAGGAAAGGAGAAAGGTGAAGGGGCCACAACTAAGTGATCGGTCAACGCTTGCCCTTTAATTGCTCTTTGTGAAACAAATTTAAGGTCAAATTCAGTTAACATCATAACCCACTTAGCTAGGCATCCTGATAAATCAGTTTTAGAGAAAAGATGCTTCAACGGATCAAACTTTACCATGACGTGGACTTCTGAATTTAAAAGATAATGTCTCAATTTCTGAGTCGCAAACACCAAGGCCAAGCATTGTCTTTCTATCGCAGAATATCGGGTCTCATAATCGAGTAAGGTACGACTTATATAATAAACTGGACACTCCTTACCATCTTTATCATGTTGTGCCAATAATGCTGCAAGAGCATGAGAGGAAGCAGTTGTATAAAGAAGGAAGGGTTTAGAAGGTTCGGCCGGTCGAAGGATAGGAGGATTAGCCAAATACACTTTTAAATCTTCAAATGCTTGTTGACAGTCTTCATTCCATTGAAAAGTGATATTCTTTTTGAGAAGTTGAGTAAAAGGAAAAGTACGATCCGCAAGTTGAGATACAAACCTACGAATAGCTTGAATCTTTCCTTGTAAGCTTTTGAGTTGAGACACATTTCTAGGAGGTGGCATGTTGACAATAGCATCTATTTTCTTAGTATCCACCTCAATCCCACGATGCGAAACTATGAATCCTAATAGTTTTCCACTATCCACACCAAAAACACATTTTCGGGGATTCAAGCGCATGTGATATTTACGAATCCTTTCAAAGATTTGACGAAGGATCTTAATGTGATCTATGCGGAGAATGGATTTGGCTAAAACATCATCAACATAATCTTCTAAAATCTTATGCATGTAATCATGAAAGATAAGGGTCATCGCTCATTGATAAGTTGTGCCGGCATTTTTAAGTTCGAAAGGCATCATTATCCAACAAAACGTACCCCAAGGAGTGGTGAAAGCAGTTTTGAATTGATCTTGAGGATTAATGAAAATTTGATTGTATCCTGAAAAACCATCCATGAAGGATAACAAGGCATGTCCTGTCGTAGAATCAACTATCATGTCAATGTTTGGAAGAGGGAAATCATCTTTTAAAGAAGCTTTATTTAAATCTCGAAAATCGGTACACATTCTTATTTTATTATCTGGTTTAGCCACAGCGACAATATTTGAAATCCACGGGGAATAATCAATAGGGCGGATAAATCCAGCCTCCAATAACTTTTCAATCTCAGCCTTAACAAGTAGAGCCACCTTAGGATTCATTTTTTGAATCTTTTGTTTCACGAGCTTAGCATCAGGAACTAAGACAATATTATGAGTGACAATCTTAGGATCTATACCAGGCATGTTAGAATATGTCCAAGCAAAGATCTCAGGGAATTCACGCAATAAATCATCATATTGTTTTTGTTCCTCTTCGTCCAGACATTTTCCAATTTTAATAACTTTTTCTTTATTGCAAGGATCCATCTTAACATCAGTGGTGTCACTTATGATAAGATTACTTTGTTGAGGAGTATCCTTTAACTGAGGGAATTCTTTCACAATCTCATCATTATCAATCTCTTTTCCAAAATAGGCTTCAGTGTTCAAACAATAAGGGAGTCCCCTATTGTGATGATAATGAGGAAGAGTATCATATGCTCCTAAAAACTCAGCTAAGGCATCATCGGTAGGAAAAACATCCAAAGCACAGGCACACGAAGGATCCTCATCAATATACTCGGGGTGTTGCATTGATAGAGATGTAGAAATAGTATTAACACTAATACATGGTCTTCTAGAAGCTTTAGTGCGCTTGCAGGGATTATAGCCAAGTCCAAAGGCATAATTGTGAAGATTATTCTCTAGAGGAACCTTTATCCCTTGTTCGTGAGTGCCACAACCATTTCCATGATACCCATGCTTAGCAAAAATGCGAAAACCATGACCATAATGATCAGCCATTTCAGAAAGAGAAGGTGGTTTTTCATAAGACAAAGAATCAAACCCTTCAGAATTGGAAGTGCGAGGAGAAGAAGTTTGAGAAGCGGCCACGAAGTTATTACTCATAGGTTCAGGTAGTGTTGATTGATTTTTAGCTTCTTCCTTCTTTTCAGCTTTAAGCTCTCTAGAAGGAACCTTATATTCACCTACAAAGGTGGGATTAAAATCAAGATATCCCCAATCGTCATCTGCGAGAATCTTCTCAGGATCAAAATCCTTCTTATATGTAGTTTCAAATCGAGAAGAGTCTTCTTCAGGAGCTCCAGACTCATCCAAAGAATTTTGATCATCAGAGAGCGAGGATTCATCGATAGGTATCTTGTTTAAAGAGTCATCACTAGACGAGGATGGCTTAGAAGAACCCCCTTTGGAAGTAGATGTTTGTAAACAAGCTTGGAAATTAGTATCACCTATCAAGGTATATGTCTTATTGTTATAAATAAATTTAACTTGTCTATGCAATGTAGAGGGGACAGCTTGCATACTGTGAATCCAAGGTCTCCCTAATAGCAAGTTGTATGTTAGATTTCCCGACATAACATGGATAGGAGTAGGCAAAGTAACAGGCCCCACTGTGACGGGTAAGGTGATAATACCTAATGAAGTTTTAGCCACATTATCAAAGCCTCAAATAGGACGAGAGTCAGGCTCAATTAGAGATGTATCCACATTCATCTTATGCAAGAGGTTAATGCTACACACATTAAGACCAGAGCCATTATCTACTAGTGTTCGTCTTATAGCAGTATCATTTATGATAACCACAATCATCAAAGGACCATATTGATGTTGAATTTCACTAGTGGGCAACTCATCTTGGGTAAACACAATATGAGCTTTAGGATTCATCACAGAGTTAACCAAAGACACTATATTACTAGATGTATTCGGTGGAGGAACATTCAAATCTTTCAAAGCATCTTGTAACATTCCGTGATGAGCCGAAGAAGTTTGAATCAAATCCCAAAGGGATATCTTAGCAGGGGTAGCCTTAAGTTGTTCTATGAGATCATATTCCTTGCCAAGAACTTGTGAAATACGCGGAGCTTGCGGAAGAGTTGGTTGAGGATTAGGAAGAGGAGCTGGAATAACCGGAGGAGGATTAGGTTGCCTATTATTTCTAGTATGATAAGTATGAGCAACCGCATGATAACTCTCTCTAGTTAATTGCTTGGCATAACTATAAGGACTTATAGGTTTTCTTCCTTGCACAGTGATGATAGGTTTATTTGGAGTAATAAAGGGATCATACCCTCCTTGGACAATAAGGAGAGGTGATTTAGGAACTTGAAAGGTGGGAGAAGGACAAGCACCTTGGACTTCAAAGAGAGGCTTATTATGCTCATTCAGGTTTATCATGTTAACTAATTTAGAAGTTTTGTTCTTGTTTAGAGATTTCGATAAAGCCACAAAGTCATCAAGAGCATCATCCAACAAAGCATGATCATATCTATTAAAAGGTTTATCTTTTGACTCAAAAGGAGACATCTCCTCATAGAGGGGATTATTGAAAACAACCATGTTACTAGATTCAGTGGAAGAGTTGATAGGAATGTACCCTTGAGAGGAATCATTCAACTTATCTTTCTCATCACAACGAAATGGCATAGTAACAAGGTTTATGAGTTTTTGGTAAAATGAAGGTTTAGCATCTTTAGGGTTCAAAAACACATCTAAAGCTTCATCTAATTCATCTTGGCTATACTCATAATCAACATAATTGTATACATCATCATAAACATGAGCATCTTGCAAATAGAAATCTGACATTTTGAAAAAAAAGTTGCATAAAACTTAGACACACAATGCAAAGAAACACACTCCTTTTCTTTTTTTTTCTTTTTCCTTTTATGAAAATGAAATGAAAACACACTAAATCTAGATCTAGATCTAACAAATGCAATGCAAGAGAAAGCAATGATAGATTCACGTCGGGTTCACCAAAATGTGTGGGGGAAAAAAGCGAGACTAGGCTAACATGTCCTAGTCCTACCTTTTGTCACACATTACGGAATACGAAAGAGCCTAGAGGTATCGCACAATTGGCTACTTCTTTTTGGTGAAAGAGAGAGCCACGGGCTACCTATTAGGGTTTCTATTCCTTTGTTGTAATTGAAAGGTAAGATTATGCAAGTTCAATTCCTAACCCCAAAATGCCAGTATGAACTAATAACAAGATTGCAGAATTGAACTTAAACAATGGAAAGCTGTAAATACAAAGATAAGACAAGAATGAAAATGCGTACCTGGAGTCAAAATCTGAGCGGAAATGTTCGGGACGGGGGCGCAGGCGCCACTATCCTGATTCTGTACCCGAAACTGCACCTGAAACTGTTGTTTTGCACTCTGGAAAACTATCCGAACTGCTAAAAATTGCTGTCTATCAGGAGGACCAGGGCACCCCAGCACCCCTGTCCCAGGGACCAGGGCGCCTAGCGCCCCTATCCTGGCAGGACCAAGGCGCCCCATGCCCCTGTCCTGGTCTTCTGCTCTGAAACTTGGTGTGTGGTTCCGTCTCCGTCTGCTTCTTTCGGATCTGTAACTTGCGGCGTCGTCTGAATCCCGAAATCTGCACTTATATCTGAAAAAGGTGTTTGGGCGGCTATATAGGGTTTTGCCTTAGTCAAACCCCTGCTTCGGTGATTTCCACCTCCATGAATAGCCAAGTTGTATTGTAAAAGTAATGTGTGTGCAGACCTTGTGTGTGTGCAAGATCTAAAATGCAAGTAAGCAAACTAGAGCAACCTAGAAAGTAAACCCTAATTGCTTGTAAATGACAATGTAAATGCTCCAAATCAAGATGCCAAGTGATCTAAAGCATGAATGTAAGTGATATAATGAGGCTTATGTAAAGACATGAAAACAACATGAAATCATACCCAACCCCAAGGGAGGGGTACAAGCCAATCTTCAGTCGGTGATCCCTTATTGCTCTTCAATGCCTTCAAAGCCCTAAGTGAATGAATGGATTTGATGAATGCTTGGAGAATGAATGTTGAGAGTTGTTGAAGTCTTCAAAGATCTGCTCTTTCACTGCATATGAGGTTCCTCCAAACAAAAATTCTGATCCCTTCAAATGAAGAAAGAGAGCTCTTATGTATGAACCCTAGGTCTTAATTCCAACTTTTGGCCGACCTAGAGATTGAATATCCCGCCAATTTCTTGGGGTTAAGCTTTATTTTATGATTGGATCGTGCTCCTAAAATTTCGAGAAAAATGTCTGGGACCATGTGCACTCCGGGCGCCATGGTCCCGATAACTTTTCACCAAATTTTCAGGGCCGTCAGATATGATGATTTTAGAGAGAATCCCGAAGTTACAGGTGATTTCGAGATGTTTTGACCCTCGAAATCAAGCCCCCAAGCTCAGAATAGGGCCTAATTAGGGTTTTTGATTAAGTGATGTATTGGAGGAATAAAATGAAAGGGGCACGCTTTAATGAAAGGGCCCAACTTTATGATGTGGAAGATGATGAAATAGAACCTTTAGACCTAATTAATTTGATTAATTAAGTGCTAAAGGGGAAATGAAATGCAAAATGCAACTGCGCCAAGGCGGGTGCTAAACTAGGTGTTAAATTGTACTGCTTTAGCAAGTGCGTACAATTTATGACGTTACACATTGCTAGTATAAGTATAATTTACTTTGGCACCTCCTTTGGTCTTTGAGGAATCACCTTGTTCGTAAACAGGTAAGGGGTCCTTAAAAGATTTACGATCAGCATTTGTCGAGTGATTCCTGACAACAATTTTACTAGCGTCTATGAGATCTTGGATCTCATGCTTGAGCTTCATGCAGTTGTTTGTGTTATGACCTTTATTCCAATAGAAATCACAGTATTCATTTTCTCTCCACCATTTTGGTTTGACTTCTGGATCATATGGCCTAGAATTATCTGGTAACGTTATTAGGTTGTTTTCCAATAGAGTTTTGAAAGCGGATTCGTATGATTCTTTGAGAGGAGTGAATTTGCATCTAGGTTTCAAAAGCCAAGGTTTCTCTTTGAGCCACTCTTTTTCTTTCTTCGGAGGATTTTCTGTTGCGGTTTCAGCTGCTTTGAGTGCTTATGTGCCACTAGCCAAGTTGAATATCATGGGCTTTGAGTTGGTTTTAACAGTGTCTACTACTTCGTCATTAACAATGTTCTTATTGTTGTCTTTTCCATACTTCCAATACTTGTTCTTCTCTTTAGAGCTAGATCCTGGTTGTGTTTCTTTCCAAGACGTGATATCTCCTTTCTTTATAAGCACATCTTCCATTCATATAGCATTATCTACCATTTTGTTAAATGATGGGTGCACTTGCATTTGGATACTATATTTCAATTCAGGGACCAGATTATTGATGAAATATATCCATTTTCTCAACATCTGGGATAGGTCGTGAATACCTAGAGAACATCTTTCTCCAACGTTGGAGGAAAGTGAGAAAAGGCTCCCCTGTTTTCTGTTTGGTATTGCAAAGTTCAATCATAGTAACAAGATGTCGAATGTTGTAGGAGTATTGTTGTAAAAACAGTTGGATGAGTTCTTCAAAAGTTTTTATCCCCTTAGGTAGACTTGAGAACCATTCCATAGCTTGTCCTCCCAAACTCCTTGGAAAAAGGTGCATGAGATACATTTGATCGTGCATGAACTCCATGCAAGCAACACAAAATTCTTGGACATGATCTTGAGGATCTGAGGTACCATCATATTTGTCAAATTTTGGAATCTCAACTCTTGAAGGGAATGGAGGCATGTATAGGTTTTTGTCAAATGGAAATGGGCATGTTGTCTCAAGAGAATATTGTTTTGGGGACTTATCCTTGTTTTTTAGTTCTGTGAGCTCAGTCCATAAAGCTAGTAATTGTCTGTGGACATTATTATAGGTGATTCTTCCTTTTTAGTGACGAGAGTCTGAACATCATATCCAGTGGGAAGTTTGGCACCTTGTTTTGCTAGTTCTAGAAAATAGTCTTCTTTTTCTCTAGCCATGATAGCCTTCATCATTTTTTGAAAATCTTTATCCTTTTGAAATTTATGAATATCTTTTTCTGGAGGTTCAGAATCTTCAACTTCACTTGATGAGGAATCATTATCGGTTTCATGAATATTGAGGTTGTCTTTGTCATTTTGTTCTGTTCTAGGCTTAGTGGGAGATAATGGTTGATCGTAAACTGGTCTCTATGATGATGAAGGTTTATCAGTCAGGGGATCCTCTTCGTAAAATGGATTATCTTTATATGAAAAGGGTTGCCCTTTTCCTTTGGCATCTTTCTTATGAGAACTCCTAGTTTGAATAGGCATTTTTATTGATTGGTGTGACCTAAAGCTGTTTGTAATGTAGAAGTCAAGATCAAATTCAGAGCTAGTTGTTAAGTTAACGTATTGTTTGAGAGAAGCAACTAAGATTTAGTCTGGTTTATAGGAAAGATCTATCCTGTGTAAGACATTTATCTAAGTTGATGCGAGAGAAGTGAGTAAGACTCGATCTGGTTTCAGGAAAGATCTATCCTGTATAAGACGTTTATCTCAGTGACTTAGGTTTGATATGTAGTTGATTGAACTAGCTGAAAGATGATCGACAAATCGTGCAACACAAATGGCAGAGGTACATTGTTTTGATCTATTTATGCTCAGGATGATGAGAACTAGTTTTATGCTCGTTGTAGACTGTTCTAGGCAAGTTTGATTGTTCTGGACTGACAAAATCAAAGATTCGTACTACAGGTTTCTCAGGACCAGATGACAATTTAAAAGCTTCAAGATGACAACAAATAGTGTTTCGTACGAGTTGATGCCTTATACCGTACGGCAGATGGGTATGTCTAGAACGATAGACTGATCAATGCAATGTTTTATCGTACGACACAGGATTCAGGATGAAATGAAAATTCTCAAAATTGGACGACAAACAATAAGGACTCGTACGATACAGGATGCAGGCTCAAATGACAAATTGTTAGGACTGATGGAATTTTGTATGACACAGGATATGAAACCAGACGATAAATCAGAGGAATCGTACGACTGTTTGCTGGACAGAGGTAAATTTTTGAGTTTTCAATGACTGAGTATGACCAGATTTGAGATGGACTGGGTTTTGATCGTTGACTGACGATGAGCAGTTTAGAGGTGGACTGAGTTTTTTTTTATCACTGAGGTATACTAGTTTGTGACACGGACAGAGTTTTGACTAGGATAGACTAGTTTTGGACAGAGTTTCAACTGGGATAGACTAGTTTTGGATAGAGTTTCGACTGGGATAGACTAGTTTTAACACAGACAGAGTTTTTGATCACTGAGTTATTTCTTGTTTTCTCCAGTTTTGGTATTTTAGTTTCAATTTCAGGGATGAAAAATACAGAAAACACGTAGTATGAATAATAACTCCAATCACAACATGCAAACCCTACAAAATTTGGTGAGAGAAGAAAACATTTGCTTGTAGACTCGGGTACACACCCAATAGCTAATCAGAATATGGCCACTGAGTCTCACGCGATGGATTCTCAACGTCGTATTAGCCAACTCCAAATGCTAATGGGGGCACAAAATGACAAGTATCTTGGGAGAGTTACTATCTCTCTTGCACAAAGATTATCCCCTCTTTCGGAGGTGAACCGGGTAGCTTCTATTTTGAATTGGAACTAGTAAAGGGTTCATTCGGTGCATCGAGGTATAAACTCAATTAAGAGGTCTCCCAGCCTTGAAAACCAAGGTTTAATATACCCAAAGGTATAGAGGAGAGCTATTCCCGAGTACTGTTGTTGACTTGATTTTCATCAAATCACATTTATTTTATAGTGGGTTGGAGTACTTGGTGTTTAGTCGTTCCCACTTGGGTCGTTCCCCTCACATCAGTCGTAAAGGCTTTAAGAGTTATTAGCTCCTCGGGAGGGCAGGCCCGCTAAAGATGTACAAATCTCAAACTTAAAGAAAATACCTCAAGGGTCTGGATTTCTGATTGTCTATGCAGACAAGAGCATACTCTCCTACCTCTCAGAATTTACTTAAAACACGAAATATAGATTTGTTCTTTAACCAGATAGCAAGTTAGGTGCCTAAAAATGAATTTAAAGAATACGCGATGTTTGCTTAAATCTCCTTAGGCAACCTGCAAAGACAATGAATCAGTAGTCTATTGTCTTTGTGCGACAAGCATATTCTTCGACAAGCATTCTGCAAAAACTGATTAGGCTATGAAAAATTCTCAGATAGACAGATAAATAGCCAGGGTCAGTCGTAAGTATAATCAAATTTGAATGAGAAAATTGAAGAATGAATAACAGGCTTAAGATAGATCACTTACCATTGGCTCATAGTTTCGAGGTCAATTATGTCGTCTCTGGCGCTCGAATCTATGCATATGAGTGGGAACCATTATCTTTCTTCATAAAAGGATTTTTGAATTTTCAAACTTGGAGGGTTAAAATGAATTGAAAATGACACTTTTACCCCATATATAGCCAAAACCCTAATTTTTCAACTTGCTTTGATGGACATGAAAATTGCACCCTTAGCTAATTTGCCCATTTTGAATCCATTTTTGGGATTGAAATCGAAATAAGAGATCATTTTCCTAGTCAATTTCACAATTTGAACCACTTAGCGCTTTTTCATCAGATGCTCATTCTTGCTTCAATTTGCACTCAATTTCTCATGAATCAACGTTGAATCTCAATTTCAATTCTACATATCACTTTGCGCTCAATTTCTCATCAATCAACGCCGAATCTACAAAAATTCCTCTGAATCAATTTGTGCTCAAATAATTATCATCGCCAAAAATTGCCTATAATCATGTACCCTCACTATCTTTCAATTTCGCTCCCGAGGGGGCATACTCATGACCTCATGATTCTCACATCTTCAAAGTAGAGAAAATTTTCAAATCTTCATCAAAGTTAAGCAAAAAAAATTCTTTTTCAACTAAAGAAAATCAAATTCTTATTGCTAAAGGGCATCTCAGCTTCATCGCTTCACATCAAGTTGAGATCTCTCGATCATCTGAATCGAATCAATCGCTAGGGGCATATCGGTTTCATCACTTCAAATCAAGCTGATTATTGTCTTCATCTGAATCAGTCTCTTAACGTTAATCAGTTTCATCGCTTTTCATCAAGTTGATTATTCATTTAAACTCAATCAAGGGTTTCAAGAGTATATTCGATCACATGCTCAATCTAAGTAGGTGTTCAGTTTCATCGCATCAAATCAAGCTGGAAAGTTTATCTTCACTCATCGTGTCTTGATCCATCAAGTTCAAGATCGATTTTATCTTCGCTTGTTGTGTCTAGTTCAATCAAGTTCTAGATCAGTAAGATTTGCTTCTTGATCAGTCAAGTTCAAGTTTGGTATCTTTGCTCTCTATCATTCCTAGTTCAATCAAGTTCAGGATTCGGTATCGCTTTAATCAAACTCTGTTAAGCTTCTTTGCTTCAAATCAAGCTAAACACCTCGCTTTTCATCTGGTTCAGGATCAATCAAGTTCAGAACTGGCATCTCCTAGACATCAACTATTCTTTGAACCAATGCGTTGCTCGCACATCAATTCAAAGAGGGGCAAATGTAATACCCTAAAATTAGTCATCTAAACCATGGGCCCCTAATCTCGACAACATCACCAAGGTCCTAACCAAAGGCAATTAAATCAACTTTGAGCACATTATTAATTCTTCAATCATCAAATATCACATGGCAAATCAATTACTCAATATTAATTAAATATTTATTTTTTTAATTGAATCATTCCAAGAATATCATTTTGATCAATTATCTTGTTTAATTTATTAAATATCCTAGAATATTTAATTAATTAATAAATTTGTCATTTAATCATGCAAAAAAGGAATTAATTTATTACAAAAGAAGAATTAATCACAAAGCAAGAATTAATCTGAAAATAGAATAAAAGAATTGGGAGAGAAATCAAACTTGAGATATTATTTCTTTTTCTAAATTGAGAACTTGAAATCAGAAAAACAATTAAAAGGAATTATTAATTATTCTCTAAAATTAGAACTCAAAGCTTTTGAAAAAAAAAAAGTTCAGTTGCATTAAAAAGACTTTTTTCTTGAATAAATCAAAGAATTGTCTATTTTTATCACAAATGCATGGAATTAATTAATTCGTATTTCTAATGCAACTTGAACTTCTTATTTGAATGCATTTTAATTAAACTATAATTGGAATCTATCTCGAAGTTAACTGAACCTGATTTCTCAATTATTCAATTAATTCTAAATTGTGCTTTTTCTTGATCTCTCTTGTGAATTCCCTATAAATTCAACCTTCAACTCTCATTCAAATCACCCCAGAGATATTTGAGAAACACCTTGGAGATTATTATTATGTTGATTTTGCTCTAGAGTCATTGAAGATCTTGTGCTTTCTTTTTTAGATTATTGCATCTTAGTTTAGCTTTTTCCATATTTAGTTTATATCATTATTGCTTGAATTATTAATCCATCTCGCATCCATATAGTTTAATCTCGTGCTCATATAAATTAAATCCTTGGTCTTGGTGTAGTCTAGTCACTGGTATTGCTTATAAAAATCTGAGAGCAATCTTATACTCGCATCTTTTAGAAGGCAATTAGTCACTTTGTTATGGTTTATTATTTATTTACTAACCATGCATGTAATGACTTAACTGAAGTGTTGTGCTTGCAACTATCAGACTTTATTTCACTTTTTCACACACACACCTTCATCCCTTACTAATTTCATACTATTTCAAATTGAAAGATCCTACGTATAACCATGGACACAGTTTTAATAACTTATTTTCAAAACAAGACCATCACATCAAAAGCATCTATATGGACTGGAACTGAAATATAAAATGTAGTTAGTCTTATTGAATTTTAACTCTGCTTTGAAAGACCAATAAGACAATTTGAAACTTGCCAACCAACCTTTCAAACTGATGCTCAAACTAGAAATTAGTCTCAATCACAATAGCATAAGATAGCACATTGACGCAATCTAATAAAATAGATTTATCACATGGAACTAATCAATCAATTGAAAAGCATATACCATTTAGAATGAAGAACACTTGAAATTTATATTGAAAATAGATAATCAAACCAATTGATTTCAATATGTATCATCCATCAACTTTGATATTTCCAAAAAACAAAGTGCATAAGTGTTGTATAAAATTGTCTTGATAAGATCATAAAATTGAGGTATCTCCCCCACTTGTTTTAAAAGATCCTCCATTTATAGATGATGATTCATTTTGAGAGTGAAAGGGCATACGCTTTCATTAAAACTAAAACTAACAAAAGATAACTAAAAACTAACTTCTTAAAAACTGTCTTTACAATATGAATATATTATAAAAACATATAAAAACATGACTTTGGGCTCCAACTTAGACATCAGGTTTGGTCTCCCAGCATCTTGCCGCAGTTCTGGATATGCTCCAAGTACTTCTTTGACTTATATGTGTCTGCATCGTGGATGATATCCCTGACAATGACTTCCAACGTGACAAAGTTTTTCATCTATTTCACAGTCTCTTTCAATTCAATTCCATCAATTTGGGCAATATCAAGGGCAACATTGAGAAGACTACGACATTCTAAGATCCATACATCTTTATCCTTTAGCTCACCCTTCTGATCAGTTAACTGTGGGAAACCATGTTGAATAGTGTCTTTGCATTCATCATATTCAAATTGTAATTGTTTATTAAATTTATTGTGTTTAGCCAACAACCTCTTTATTTTTTCAATTTCTTTTGTTTCCGCTTTGGCCATTGTTTTATCATGCAACCTTGTTCCCAATTTGTTTGAAATTATGTTGTGTGAAATTGCATTGTCCATGTTCTTTTGAAACACTATCCAAAATTCTTTCAGAAAGCCCTGTAAAACCTCAAATTTTTTAGTTAGTAATACATAAGCATTATCTGCCCTCACACTTTGCGTTTGTTTTAATATCCTTTTATTTTCTTGCTGCAACTCGCATTTTTTATTCCATTGAGAGCTATTTGGAGTAAGAACCATTGGCACTTGTTGCCCTCTTCTCCTTAGCGTTTCTTCATACAACGCCTTGTACTGGTTCCTCTCCCTCACTTCTTTGACCATGTATGCTTTATTGAATTTTGAAATATCCACTCCGATATCAACAAAAATAATTGGATAACTTTCACCAACTTTTAGTTTCATCATATTGCCAAAGGCCTTGTCAACATCAATGATCTTTGGTCTCTTGTGGGGAGGGTACATAGCCCATAACCTCAAAGATTCCTCATCCTGATCAAATCTTGAACCAATAAATACATCATTTACACCTTGTATATCCAATTTGAATTCCTTGTTTTCTGAATGCAATAAACTGTCAAAGATAAAAGAAGCACTGAGATCCCATCTGAGAAACAAAATCACCCCAGCCTCTGTAAGTAGTTGCCTCCCCTTTTGAGGGGTCATTGTGGTTATCTCTGCATCAATTTCCTCTTTTAATTTCTTTAACAACTCAACCTCATTATTAGGCGTTATGTTGGGAATAGAGTCCCTCAATTTCTTCCCTTTAAAATTGTACAAGAATGTTTTAAATTCTTTGGAATGAATAAAAACATCATCAGCAACAAAAGCAGAAAACTCCTCTAATCGAGAGTCAGCATGAATTTCTAATGTTGTCTCTATTTGGCCTTGCATGTTTGGCTCTCCTTCCTTCTCTAGCACTTGCCATCTAGAGACAACTGCATTCTCATTAGATTCACTTTCTGCCTCCTCCTCCTCAGTTTCAATTTCCTCGAGTCTCCATCTCTTTTCTACCAGTTCATTATTCAATTGATCAATTAACTATTTGTCCTCTGCATCCTCCATGTTCCTGAAGATATCTTCAACCTTAATACTGACATGCAGATAACCTCCCAAGTTCTGCTTCTTCTTGCAAGACTGAATGTATCCTTCAGGATCATACTTTTTCCTGGCATAATGCTCATACAAATTATATTCTTCTATCAGCTTCTTATCAATTATTTTATAAGATTTGGTTGACACTATGGTGAAATCACCAAAACTCGACGTCCCAGGCAGGAAGATTTCCTTACGCATATCTGCAAAATGTTTAGCATTGGACACACTCAATTGCCTCATAATCTCTAAATAAGTTATTATGTCCAGTACTAGTTTTGGCAGCATGTAGGGGCTCCCCTCAAATCCATATACTCTAAAACATGTAAAATACTTATTCACAAACCAGTCCCCCCATTTATGATCAACAATGTGTCTTTCATCATAATCCCTGGGTCTTAGGAACCTCTTGATCTCGTCAGAGAATGACTCTTCATATGAAATCCCATACATTCGGTACAATGGCATCACGATAAGTTCTTCAAACTTAATATAGTTGGACCTCATATATCAAGAATCCCAAAGAGATGTCCACAATTGGACGGGCTGCTCCTCACCTTCCCTGTTCTTGGTATATAATTTTAGGCCCTTAGGCCAAAAACCCTTTACATATCTATAAAATAACACTAGATGCATCAATAGTGAATAAAATTTGAAATTGGGATGAGTATCATCCCTAAGGTTTAAAAAACCTTTGTGCAACCTCTCCACCAGATATGCTGCATAGTCAAAAGGCCTAGGTTCATACATTTGTATATCAAAGGCTAACACCAGCCGCCCAGTGCTTGCCAGATTAGGCACCTCCACCACTCCTACTTGCCCACACGACATATATGTGTACTGCAAGTAGTGTCTGAACAAATCAATGCTAAATGGTGGCCTGTCTTCCTCTGTTAATTTTCTTGTCAGCCTCTTGTGAATGGCAAATTTCTAACCGATATATGTAGTGTCCATTCTGAGGTATTCTTCCTCCAACTCCCCAAAGGATAAGGGCTTATTAGGACTAGGGTCTAAATTGAAAACCTTGTTTATGGTACCCACAGAAAATCTAATAAATGCTTCCCCATTTGGGAGCTGAATGCACCTCTTCACCGAATTATAATTCCTCACCAGAACCTCTAGCAATCTTATGTTTACAAAAACATTGGGGACTGCTAGCTTACCTAAATTTGTCATCCAAGGATTGTAGAGTGGCACCTCCTTGCTCCTTCTCAAATAGTGAAACATAAACAATTCATGTCCCCTTACCTTGGTCCAGACATCTCCGACCTCTCTGTACTTGTCTTCTAATTGGTCTCTCCCTGACAGGTGCTGCTTCGACCTTCTGGATTTTGGGTTGGGTGCCTGCATTTGGTCTATCATGTCTTGGTTTAACTTCCTGATTGGAGGCACCTCTTCAGTTTTTCCTTTCTTCGCCTTAGAGTTGGGGCTCTTGGCCGCCCTCTTCTTTCCTATTAAACTCGAAGTTTCCATTTCTGCAATTACAATCCTCTACTCTATTTTTCAAAGGCGCAATGTGTTCTATCTGTGTATTCTTCTTTCACCAACGCAGTATTTAGACAAGGCAATTTCTAGTTCCGCCGTATTCTTTTGCAATAATGAACTTCTCATAAAATTTGCCTCGTGTGAACCATAGATGCATATCTGCTGCAAGAATTAAATAGAAGACTTTTAAAAATTTCAGTTTTGAATTCTGATATGACAATGGCTCGTCGTCATATGTCTCCTCAATGAATATTTCCCTTTTGGCGCTCTCTGAAGAACCCTTTATCTTCTTTGACATCTTACTTTCTCTTATTGGGATACCCTAAACCAACGACTCCTTTTCCTCCTCATCGGTATATCTCAAACTGATATTCTCATCGGGCGTCGAGTGAGCTCATTTAGCGTTATCGTGATAGGGATTGTTTCCTCGATGGGCTTCACCATAGGTATAGATCTTCTTGATGCAACCTGTGTCGACTTGAATTTCATCCGCAAAATGTTACCTGCAATAAGTTAGTTTCACAAAATACAAATGGAAATACTATAAGAAATCCAAACTCAACCAATGAAACTACATGAAGTAAAAATAAAATACTAATATTACCTTCATAGCTTATGTCTCATTGTGTCCTAACTCCACTGTTCCTGGTTGCAGATGGTGTGCTCTCAGACAATGCACTGATGGCTTCCAAGATGACATATGAAGAATGGACTGATAACTTGTAGTTAGCTGATACTATGATATGCAATACTACATGATTATGCTAAAATGTTATGCTATATGATATTATATGATAATTGCTATTTGCTTCAAAACTAAAACTCATGGATGCATATGATTAGCTTGCAAAATGCACTTGAAGTCTCTTGAAGTCTAACTCTCTCTCAACTGAAGCTCTTGATTTTATAGACTTTGAGAGGATAAGATGATGTGGCTTATATCAACGGTCATGATCAGATCTATAGATTTGAATGGTTGTGAGCAAAGGTGAAGGTTGAAAGAAAGGGGGAAGGAGAAGACAAGTATCACTCATCTCACCTTGACTAGGTTGCTGACTGAGGGAATCTAGGGATGGTTGGAGAAAATTTAGGCATGATAGGACAAGTGGACTCAAGTCCTTCCTAAAATGTAGGGGGTGTTGGAGAAAATATAGAAATGGTTATGAAATGTGTGTACGTACACAATATTCATTAAGTTTGGAGGTTGAAGATAAATGATGAATTAACCTTAGCCACATGTTTGATGAGTTGGCAAAGGGAAGATGAAGTGGAGATGGAGGGTGAGTTGGAAAAGGGATTAAATAATTTTGAGAATTATTTAATATTTGAGACTATAGGATAGGAGAATAACTATTAAATATTAGATATTTAATTAATTGGAGGAGATAATTAAATATTAGATATTTAATTAACTTGGTTCAAAGAATAATTAAATATTAGATATTTAATTAATTAGAAGAATAGGATAGATGAATTAATTAATAAAATATTAATTAATAGAAAGACACGAAAATGAATTAAATAAATTAATCTTTTCAAATTAACTATTTAATAGAAGAATAATTATTATAAAAATATAAAATATTTATTTAATTGCTCATAGCCAATTTTTATGTCTATACATTTTGCCCCTCTTTGAAATGATGTGAAGACAACATTGTTTCAAAGATTAAATCAAGTCTTGATAATGCGCCTGATAGAGATTGAAAATCCTGATTGTGTGCCCCCTTAGGAGATTGATCGTGAAATTGTCAAAAATTCTGGTTTGAACAATTATTATCATGATAATTTGATAAACTTATGGTTAATTAAATTCATTTGTTAAAAAAACAAAATAAATTAAATTACCCCATTGAAATTAATTACTCTTCAAATAGTAAATATAAAATTAACCAAGGCTAATTTTAATTTCATTGTTATCCTTGTCAGCTTGTGGAGAAAATATTCTTGGTGAGGTGGCAAAATGGTGATTCTCGTGGAGAACCATCGTTTTGAGCATGTTCAGCATTATCAGCGACCTGTCGAGCATGGGTATCTGGTAGGTATCTTATCTCGTGCTGTATTGTCAATTTTTTGTGCAAATTTTCATGTTTTTCATGAATTTTTTAAATCTTTTGCAATTTTTTCGGCGTTAGGTTAGCGCTTTTGCATTTTGTTTTAGCGCATATGCAATTAGGATTAGCGCATTTGCATGTTTTAGCGCAAATGTTTTTTTTGTTAGCGCATAGGCATAGGATGTTAGCGCAAATGTTTCATTTGTTAGAGCTTTTGCTCAATAAGGTAGCGCTTTTGCATGGGTTTAGCGCAAATGCTTGTAGATTTAGCATATTTGTTCAAAAGAATAGTGCATATGCTCTAGTTTAGCACAAATGCCTTTAGATTTATCGCAAATGCTCAATAAGATAGCGTTTTTTTCTCAAATTTGATGTTTTTGATACATGCAAAGGTTAAAAATCACTTTGATGATTAGATTTAACGTGTTTAATATGCATTGATGATGAAATAGGGACTTGATTGAGCGATTACATGATTGATTGATTGATTGATTGATGTGATAGATTGATTGATAGGATTGTTGTGATTGCGTGATTGATAGATTGCTTTGATTAACTTAATTGCTTGATTGATTTGATTGATTGATAGGATTGTTGTGATTGCGTGATTGATAGATTGCTTTGATTAGCTTGATTGATTGAGTAGCTCTAAGAAACTGATTTAGTTTCTGATGTAAGAGCTTACCAGAGTTTTGAGTGAGCTCAGTGATTGATAGAAAACCATGATTGATAGGTTTTAAAATGATTTGATAGCGTAAGTTGCTTCAATTTGATTTGATAGATAGATAGCGATTTGATTCAGTTTGATTTGATAGATAGCTTGATTGATAGATAGATTGATTTGATGATTGATTGATTTCTCTTGATAAATAGGAGAAACTTGATGTTCTCCAGTGTCGAGAGAAATTACCGGCAGTGCGTCATTTAGTGCCAGAGTTGACACAGGCTGAGATTAGACATATAGATGCCTGTGGTTTATGCCATTTGTTGTATATGCTTGAGATTACGCATAATAGAGGATTGTTGACGGCGTTAGCCGAGAGATGGCACAGCGAGCATAACACTTTCCACCTGCCTACGGATGAGATTAGTGTGACGCTTGAGGATGTCTATAGGATTCTACACATCCCAGTGACTGATGAGCTAGTGCAATATGATTTTCAGGATCGTGTTGGTACAGAGGCTTGCAGAGTCATGTTTGCTGATGATAGCATTGGTAGAGGAGAGATCTGATGGGTTGATATGGTGATGTATTACGAGGCTCTTCCTGTTATTCTTGCTGGTCTAATTGGAGGATTTATATGTCCTGATAGGTGATCACGAGGTTTTTCGGTTGGATGGGGTGAGATTCTCCTGAGTATGATGCAGCATCGTACTCGATATACTTGGGGTGTTTGCATGTTGACATATTAATATCATGATCTTCATCAGGTAGTGCATGATGAGAGTGCGAGTTTGTCTAAAGAATGCACTTTATTGCAGATCTGGTGCTGGGAGCACATTGCTATTACGCGGTCTATCCATCATAGAGTTCATGGAGAGAGGCAGCCATATGTATATTTTTATGCAGGTATCCTTGCTCAACATAAGCTGGGTAAGATGGAGTATTGGAGTTGGGTTCTTGATTCATTGAACAACATTACTTGGAGACCATATGTTGATTGTGAGCCATGGATAGATGATGCACAGAAATTACCATTTATTATGCAGAGTAGATATCTCATTGGTCGGACACCTTACATTGTTGAGCGACAGTTGATTAGTCACATTCTGAGACAGTTTCGGATGATCCAACCTATGCCTATTGGTGTGACAATATATGCTCGACGATACAGAGATAGGCAAGATTGGGGACCTTTTTTATCATTTGAGATTGCTCATGCAGAGTTTGTTGCTACTCCAAGAGTGGCTTATGATATGAGATTGCACATTCTTGATCCTGGGGTTACTGCAGATTATACTCAATACATATTAGCTCATCCATTTCCTCGCATTACTTATCCAACAGATCCTCCTCCCAGCTCAGGAGATGAGGATGATGATTCAGATGATCCATATTTTAGGAGACGGAGATAGAGACGAGAGCTCAGAGCTTCTCGAGAGGCTAGGGGAGGTGGAGATGAGGGTGGGGATGGAGGTGGTGCTGGTAGGAGACCTGGACGAAGGGGAGGTCGCTTGAGAGTCCGTGGAGGACCATTTGGACTGGTTGGCACGATTAGGAGACCACATCCTATGGGTGGGAGAGATGTTGGACGGATTGGGAGGGAGCATGGCAGGGAAGGCATGAGATCATCGAGAGGGTTGCCATTGATAGGAGGAGGTAGGGTAACTGGACTGGATGGGGGTTACGGGAGAGGCATTGATTTTGGACAGATTCAACCAGATCCTAGGGTTATTGCAGTTCATGGTGGAGATGATGAGGATCCTGAGGATCATGTTCCCCTGATTAGACGACGGGTTCGGAGAGTTACTCGGACCAAGATTCCAGCAGTTGGACATGGTGTTGGTGAGGAGAGGATTGGGATTCATGCACCACAACAGGATTTACCAGAGAAGGATGCACCAGTGCATGATATGCCAGAGCAGGATGTGCCAGAGCAGGAGACCATTGACAGTCTTAAAGCACAGATTGATCAGCTTTGAGCATAGGTGCACACTCTCATGACTGAGAGGGATAGAGTTGTTAGGAGACAACAAGATACTCAGGGCCTTCTTGATCATATTCAGCAGGAGTAGGTTGGATCAAGTACTCTCTCGGCTGACATTGTTAGAGCATTAGTTCAGGTTGGAAAGGAGACTTCCCACTGGTGACGATAATATGAGGAGGTAGTTGCAGAGAGCTAGAGAGAAGGTAGTTATCATACCACCGTGTTGATGGACACTAGCAGTGGTGGGGTCATGGGACCTCCTCAGAGGAGTGGTGATCGTGGGAGACAGGCATCTGGAGGATCTTCTCGCCCACAGCCACACAGACGGACAAAGTCAGGTGGTAGTGGTACAGGACAGCCGTGACTTGATTTGGAGCATTTGTATTGTTTATTTGATATCATTGTATACTTGGACTCTTATTATTTTATGATGATCTATATGCAGACATGGATTCTATATGATGATGATGATTTATATGCATGTTACTCTTAGTTGACGATGATGCTTTATATGATGATGCTTTATATGATTATATGTTTTTGTTTTGATTTTCGATTTTGATGATCTTGGATGCAAATGAAAATGAATTCTATCTTAAATGATGCAAATACAATGATCTATATGGAATGCAAGTGAATGATTGATGTGGTTTATTTTATGATGATGCAAATGATCTACATGAAATGTTTTTGTATTTTTATATGTAATGTTTATAATCATTATGAATCTAAGTGTAAAGATGCAACTAAATGATCGTTAATGGAATGATAATGCAAACTATAATGATGATACACTATATGATGAATGAAATGCACTTAATTGAATGCACCTAATGTGCAAATAAATGAAATGGATAATGATTTAAAATAATTCTAAAAATGAATACACCTATAATGATTAAATGCAAATTGTTTTTGTTTGTCCAAGTTATACTCAATATTTATTTATAACCATTGATCTGTTAATGAAATGATATGCTTATAATGCAACTGACAAATGAATGCTTATAATGCAACTGAATAATGAGCTAATGAAATGATCTAACTAAAAATTGTACTACCATTCTTCATATGCTATCTTGTAACAGTGCTTTGATTTCATCATTGAGCTTTAAAATGTTGTAAGAAAATACAAGCAACTTGACATAATGATTCAAGATGACCTGAGTATTCCTTACATGGATTTTGATATAGCAAGTTAATACAAGAAACTTGATATAATAGATCAAGTTGACCTGAGTATTGCTTGCAGAACAGACAAGGAGTATCTTCTTTCATGCATGACTTGGAACGTCCTCCTTGATCTTTTGCTGATCATATCCTAAGACAAGTTCATACCATAGTAAGAGATAAACCACAGACAGCAATCAAAGAAAATAATCATGCCTCATCATATCTTCTCTAGTCATGGACATCATTGAGTTGCATAGAGTACATGATTAGCAATAAAATCAAGATATAAACACTGAATCTTGTATGTCATTCACATGTTCTTATGGTCATTAACTGATATAATCATCTTGACGAATGATCTTTGATAATCCTTTATTACTTGTTGATTGATTCTTTTGTGTGTTTTTTTTTCATGATTCAGTTTGTTGATGAAATGCCTTGATTTTCGTTGCTTTGTTTGCTCATTATCTGTTTCAAAATCCTTGGTGTTTTTGGTTTTTCTAAGTTTTTTGAATGTTTTGGATTTTTTCAAAGATTCGAAAGATCACCTTAGCAAAAGAAATTAGGATTTTGCCCCCAGTAGAAACAAAAATTTATTATGGATGTATGAATTGATCAAGATCCAACCATGGAGGGATACAAATGTAGATTCATTGATTATGATAAGGTCCAAGACGGTGACTACGACAAGTATATCAAAGATTGACAACTGTTGGTAAGCTACATATTTCTTGCTAAATGGTTCAAAGCAAATGGATGCGAAAGACAGAATGAATAAACTAAGATAGATGGAAGCGATCGATGCGATAGGATGGAGTGGATAGGTGCACAAAGCGATCTCATAGATGGAGGAACCTACTTCTTAAATAGCGCCTGTTTACTAGGTTTTCACCATCTAAATTTATTGCATTTTTTTTTTTTTTTGATTTTATATGCTTTTTGTTGATTTTTTCAGGACTTTATATGCTTTTTATTGATTTTTTCAGGACTTTATATCTCAAGCATAGAATTGATAGGTTCATCAAACCAATCACCTTCAGGGGTAGATAACTTGTATGCTCCTGATCCATATTTTGCTACTATGACAAAAGGTCCTAGCCAATTCGGTTCAAATTTTCCCTTCTTTTCCCGGTCTTGCTGATTTCTTGGATTCTCCCTTAAAACTATATCTCCAATCTGGAAAATACATGGCTTGACTCTGTGGTTATAGCTTCTTGCCATTCTTTGTTGGTATACTTTCAAATGTTCTATTGCATTTTGGCAACGTTCCTGAATCAGTTCTAGTTCCTGGAGTCGAGAGACTTCTTCTTCTTCTTCTTCTGGTATAAGACCGTGCAAGGATACTCGTAGAGAAGATATCTCTACTTCTATAGGTAATATAGCTTCTGATCCATAGACCAAACAATATGGAGTTACCCCTGTTGGCGCTGGTTCGGTATGCCCAAAGATCGGGATTTAGCTGAATGTGCCAATCTTTTCCAGCTTCATTGACTGTTTTCTTCAAGATTTTCAAGATAGTTTTGTTTGATGCCTCAACTTTACCATTACCTTGTGGATAGTATGGAGTAGAGAACCTATGTTGTATATGAAACTGTTCACATAGCTCTTTCACATCTTGATTTTTGAATGGTCTTCCATTATCAGTGATAATGGTCATAGGAACTCCATAGCGACAGATTATGTAATTCAAAATGAATGATGATATTTGTTTTCCTGTCACTGTTGTTAAAGGCACTGCTTCAATCCACTTAGTAAAATATTCAGTAGCAATCAGAATGAACTTATGTCCACTAGAAGATGAGGGATTGATCTTTCCTACCAAATCAAGGCCCCATTGTGAAAATGGCCATGATCCTGTCATAGGATATAACTCTCGTGCTAGCGCATGAATGAGATTTCCATGGATCTGACATTGTTTGCATTTTCTAGCATATGTGAATGAATCTCTTTCCATAGTAGGCCAAAAGTAACCCATATGAATAAGTTTCTTAGCCAATGTTAAACCACTTGAGTGTGTACCACAAATACCCGCATGAATATCATTAAGAACTCTCTCAGATTCATCTTTTTTCTCAACAATGTACCTTCTAGACCACGCCTATATAGGATATCAGCAATAATAGTATAGCGAGAGGATTGACGGATAAAGTTTCTTCTCTGATTACAAGATAATTCAAGAGGAAGGATATGATCTTTCAAATATTGGTAGGTTTGACCGTATAAGGATTGACTAGTTCCTGATATATGGCAAATTCGATAGGTATGCTGGGATTGGATGGTAGGGGTTAAGATATCTTCCACAAGAAATTCGTAATGCTATTGATTCTCCTTATTTTGCAAGGGAGATGCTATTGTAGCCATTGCATCTGCTACTTTATTTTTGTTTCTTGGAATCTAGGTGAATGTGATTTCTTTAAAGTGTTCTTTAAATTCCTCCACCAATTGTTTGTATGGTGTAAGCTTATCATCCTTTGTTTGATATTCATCATTTATTTGATTAATGATAAGTTGTGAATCACCATAGACATGGAGTTCTTTGATGTTCCACTCAATGGCCATTTTAAGCCCTATAGCTAATGCTTCATACTCTGCAGTGTTATTGGTGCATGGAAATCGCAATCTATACGATTTCGGAATTGTGTTTCCTTGAGGTGTGATGAAAAAGATTCCTGTGCCTGATCCATATTGGGTATAAGAACCATCAAAGTACAATTCCCAAAATTTTGTACTTACTGTTAAGATATCTGCATCAGGAAATTCAATGTGCAAAGGCATGTCATTTTGTAAAGGTGCATCAGCCAATTGATCAGCAAAGACTTGTCCCTTGATAGCTTTCCGATAAACATATTCTATGTCAAATTCACTCAGTATCATAACCCATTTGGCTAGTCTCCCTATCAATGTTGACTTTCTCAATAGATATTTGAGAGGATCTATCTTTGCTATTAGTTTTATGGAATAAATCAACATATAATGTCGCAGCTTCTGAGTTGCAAATACAACTGCTAGACATATCTTTTCAATTGAGGAATAATTTAATTCATAGCCAACAAGTGTTCTGCTGATATAATAAACTGCTCTTTCTTTTCCTTCATCATCATGTTGAGCTAGGAGAGTGCCTAATGATACACTTGTTGCTGAGACATAGAGTAACAATGGTTTCCCTTTGGCTGGTGATATCAATACTGGAGGACTCATAAGATATTCTTTTATTTGCAAGAAAGCTTCTTCACATTTTATGTCCCATTTGAATGGAACATTTTTATGTAGAAGAT
Organism: Cryptomeria japonica; assembly: GCF_030272615.1. Classification (NCBI taxonomy): domain Eukaryota; kingdom Viridiplantae; phylum Streptophyta; class Pinopsida; order Cupressales; family Cupressaceae; genus Cryptomeria; species Cryptomeria japonica. The sequence continues at coordinate 266,132,365 of NC_081410.1, forward strand.
GGGTAAATGGAAGGCATCTATCGACCAACTGAGAAACAAATCTCCTAATCGATTGCAATCTTCCTTGTAAAGATCGCAATTAGCTTATGTTCTTAGGTGACTCCATCTCCATGATAGTTTGACTTTTCCAGGATCTACTTCAATGCCACGAGCTGATATAATGTACCCAAGGAGCTTTCCAGAGGTTACCCCAAATGCACATTTCTTTGGATTTAATCTCAATTGATATCTTTCCAGCTTGTCAAAAATCTTGCTTAAAATGTTCAAATGTTCTTTTCTTGTGTGAGATTTTGCAAGTATGTCATCAACATAATCTTCCATAAATGTATGCATCATATCATGGGAAATTATCATCATAGCCCTTTGATAAGTCGCTCCTGCATTCTTAAGCCCAAATGGCATGACATTACAACAATATGTTCCCCATGCACAGGTGAAAGTTGTCTTCTCTTGATCTTCAGGTGCAATTCTTATTTGATTATATCCTAAGAAGCCATCCATTAATGAAAACATCTCATGTCCTGCTGATAAGTCCACTATGATATCAATGTTTGGTAGCGGGAAATCATCTTTTGGACATGCTTTATTCAGATCTCTGAAATTTGTATAGACCCTTATGCTCTTATCTGGCTTTGATACTAGTACAATACTTGAAACCCATTCTGGATAAGCAACTGGTCTTATGAAACCTACTTCTAATAGTTTCTTCAGCTCGGTTTTTATAAGAAGAGCAATGTGTGGATGCATCTTTCTTAGCTTCTGCTTAACGGGTTTTGCTTTTAAATCCACATTAAGATGATGCATGATAAGATTAGGATTAAGTCTTGGCGTATCTGCATAAGACCAAGCAAAATTTATTTGTCTTTGCATAAATAACTCCATGTATTCTTTCCTCTCTTTTTCTGAAAATGAGGTAGCAAAATGAAGTATTTTAGGATCCTTTCATGTACCAATGTTTACTACTTCTGTTGGTTCTATCAGGATAATAGATCTCTCTTGAAAATATATAGGAAGAAAGTCAAACTTTCCATCTTCTGGTGCCTCAAGGAGGTTTTCACCATCAAATACGTCCTTTGTTTTCTCTTTTGATTGATCTAATGTTGCCATGAAATGGTTTTCAACAATAGGTCTCTTTCCTTGTTTTATTTCGTTTTTGCGACTGGAAATTTTGGCATTTTCCTGACTACGAGAAACATCACTTAATTCTGCAATGGAAGATATCTTAGGATGGATGGGTTCAACAGCGTTAAGGTACACGGCTAAGTCATGATCATTGGAAAAGACATTCAGTTCGGGGTTATTTAAATTATCCCAATCGATTAATTCAGGATGGAGAAGGGGTAAATCGTAATCACTGTCATCATTAGGTGTTTCAACATTCATGACATAATGATCATATCTTGGCATAGAATAGGTACTGTCATAGATTAAATGTTTTTGAAAATTGTCTTTTCCAAGCGTCTCCGAATTAGTCTTAACAAAATTAATATTAGCATTGTGTAGTTCACACTCAAGTGGTTCTTCAACTGACGTGTGTCCCTTAAATGAAAGGATTATATCCACATGCACATCTTTAACACTGCAAATTCCTTCTTGATTGACCTCATTTGCATTTAGAAGTTGACATATTTGTGCACATGATAAAGAGGATTTTTTTAATAGATTTTGTCTCCTTTCAAACTCAACTTCTTCTAGACTAATAGTCAATCCAACTTGACTATCTCTTAGTTCTTCTAGGGTTCTGCCACATCTGGATACATCTTGTTCCTCTTTTGATGAAAATCTTGTATTTTCATATGCTTGATCTATCCTTGTTTGTACTTCTTGTGGCATTACTTCTTTGTCTTTGTCATTTCCTTTCCTTTTTGCATACGCCTCTTTTCTCTGAATTCTGAGTTTTTATTGCCTTCTTTCTAACTTCATCTTTTGTTCTACAATAGACAAATATTCTTTCGTGATAGCTGCTTGGTCTTCATTGTGCTCCTTACTTGATGTAGTAGATAAGACATCTGGACCCCATTCATACTCATTGGAATCTGTCTTTGAATCCTGATCTAAGATTACTCCACTATACCATACTGGAATGTCGTATGGTACGAAAAGTTCTCTGATTTCTGCCATCTCCATTTTTACTGTTTCTGGAATATCTTGTTCAGACTTTGCATTTGTTTGACAAGATTTTTCTTCACCTTTGATGGTAATCTCCTCTTCTTTCTTTTCATGTTCTTCTTGCTTCTTTTGTTTATTGGTTTTTGTTTCGGCCGCTTGATGTAGCTTTTCTTGCCAATTTTCTTCTTTAGAAACTGATTTCTTTCTCCACTTTTGTTGTTGATGATTATGTTGCTTTTGATTTAATTTTAGATATCCCAACCTGAATTTATCTTCTTTGGATTGTGAGTGCAGACAAATAGGTTCTGAAATACCTTGATGTTGCTTACCAATTGGTCCTTTCCCTCCATATGCCATCTTTTAAATGATTTCATATCTGTTGCCATATTGTTTTATGGGAATATTGACTTCTGTTGTTGTTGCTATAGTTTTGTCTTCATCCTTGTACAACCAACCAAGAATGTCTTTGTCTTCATTTTCTTCTTCAAGAGTTCCAGCACTAACAAATGTTCCTTTAAACATATGGTTTGATCTTTCTGATGGCTTTGATTGAATATCTGTAGGCTTACCATATGACTTAGGGGAAAGTGGAAAATTATGCAAAGAATATTTTCCCATTCCTTCATCATTTAACTTGATTTTTTCTTCAAAAGTTTCCCATAACTTTGCTTGGATTTCTTTGGTAGGATATACTGATTCTCTGTTATGTGGAACTCTTGTATCTTGTGTGGGCTTCAAATTATTGCAATATTGACTGGAATGTGCAATTATAGTGATCTCTTTTCCTTCATGAGAAAATTTCACACATTGATGATACGTAGAAGGAACTGCTTGCATCTTGTGAATCCATGGTCTTCCTAGAAGAATGTTGTAAGAGAGGATCAAATCTAAAACTTGACACAATGTATCCCTTTCCATAGGTCCTATCCTTATTGGTAGCACAATAGTTCCTTTAGAAGAACGTTTTGCTTCATCATAAGCCTTGATGGTTATTTTCTTTTTCGGGTCTACTGCATTCTCTGAATATCCCAAATCTTTTATCAAACTTAATGCACAAATGTTTAAGCCAACTCCTCCATCTATGAGTACATGTTTAACATGAGTTTTATTAATGGAGACTTCAACATGTAAGGGAGCATTGTGAGGATGTTGTAAGGATGCGTCATCATTTTCAAAAAATGATAAGCAATGAGGAGCTATAAGGTGTCCTACCATGTTTTGGAACTGATCTACATCCAAATCTTTTGAAACTGTTGTTTCCACTAAAGCTTTCTCCAAAATTTCCTTATGCATAGGTGAAACCTTGAGAAGTTCCAAAATTGATATTTGAGCGGGTATTCTTTGTAATTTCTCTACTAAATTGTATTGTTGTGATGTGGATGTTGAATCTTTTGCTATACCTGGAAAGGGAACCTTTGCTTTGCTTCTTGTGACAACATTGATTGGTTCTAAAGATGAATTTTCGTTAACAATGATCACATTTAATACATCATCGTATGTATAAGTGTAATTCACTTTGGCTTTTACTTTGTCATCTTTTAATTGGGACGATTCACCTTTGTCATAATTCGGAAGTGGAGTTTTGAAAGCCAAGTGTGATTTGTTTGTCTTATGGCTATCCACTATGATGGTTCCATTATCGATTAGATCTTGGATAAGGCGTTTCAATCTCTGACAATCATTTGTTAGGTGTCCTTTATTCTGATGATAATTGCAAAAATGATTGTCATTCCACCAATTGGGCTTGACTGGTGGTTCATAACTTCTTGCTTCTGGTAAAACAATTAACTTGTTGGCAAGCAGAGTTTTTAGAGCTGATTCCAAAGATTCTCCAATGTTTGTGAATTTCCTCTGAGGATTGGAGAAAAAGGACTTGGCTTTATGGTTTTCTGGATTGTTATTGCTTGGGTTTTGACTTGATAGATTAAAAATTGGTTGTTTTTGTTTTGTAGTACTATTGTCTTCATTCCCTTCATTGTTGACATTCCTATTCTTTGACCAGAACTTGGGTTTGTCATTGTTGTTGTTGTTGTTGTTGTTGTATTAATTATTGTAAAGTTTTAGCTCTCCTTTCTCTACCATTGTGTTCTCTATTTTTAGACCATTCTTGATCATTTTGGCAAAAGAGGGAGGACATTGCATCCTTAGTCGATAACTCATTTCACTGATAAGATTATCAATGAATATGTCCATTTTTTCTTGATCAGGTACATCTCAGGGATACCTATTAAACATGTGTTTCTATCGTTGTAAGAAAATTATAAAGGATTCACCATTATTTTGTTTAACATTGCAAAGATCCAGCATTGTTATTTCATTCCTTATATTGTAGGAGTATTGTGAAATAAACCTATTCATAAGTTCTTCAAAGGATTTGATTTCGAATGGTAATCTTGAAAACCACTCCATTGATTGTCCATTTAAACTCCTAGGAAAAAGATGCATAAGGTAAGTTTCATCATGAGCAAATTCCATGCTCATAGTACAAAACTCCCTAATGTGATCTTGAGGATCAGATTTTCCATCGTATTTGTCATATTTAGGAATCTCGCAATGTTGCAGAAATGGTATCATATTCATATTTTTATCGAACGGATATGGGCATATATCTTCTAGTGAATACTTCTTGGAGCTTGTCCCATTTTGCATGTCTTGCATTTGTTGTTGTAGATTTTGTATTTGTTGAGTACGGTTTGACAATGGATTATCCACATAGTTTCTCCTTGTTTCTTCATGAGTTCTCTTATCACTACGTTCTTTTCTTATGTCATCCCTTTCTTTCCTTGTTTCTTCAAGACTTTCTTTGTTCATGTCCTCGTTATTTGGATCATCTGTGTTTTGGGTGTTACTTGCCTCTGCATCTTGTTTCAAGCTTTCTATGTTAAAGTCTTGTGGTAGTTTAGCTATAGATTTTGCCAACATTAAGAGATATTTTTCTTTTTGTTTTGCCAACAATTTTTCCATTAGCCTATCAAATTTGAAATCTTGCTCAAGGTCTCTAATGGTGCTATTGACTGCTTCTTCGTCAACAACGGTAAATCCAAAAGTGTGGAATACAGGAGTATCTTCTTCCTCTATTTGTTGTTGTTTTCTAAGTTGTTTGTGTTGGGCTCTAGTCCAAACTGGTATGTGATTATTTCAAAGTTGTTGAAAGTTCCAAAGGATAAAGTCAATAGGTGATTATTGGTTTAGGAAGATATGCCTTATTGATTTTACCGCTATTGTTTGTTCGTTGGGATAAAGCGTCTCTTTGTTGAAAAGCACGTCTTTGCAAAATTTCACCGTCAAATTCTGTACCGCAACCACATAGGTAGTGATGAAAATGGTGTAGGAATGTCCTATGTTTCAATAAGATCTTGCGATTCATATACAAGAATCTTATCCTTTTCTAAGTAGCTTTATAACTGGGTTTTGTTTTCTTAAGGTGATACTTAAAAGTCATATAAGCATTTAGCAATTCACAAGTTTGTTTGATTCCAATGTTGGTGCGATTCTAGTTTTGATATAACCTAGATTCAAAATAGGAAAGATATATCCAAGATTAGGAACCTAGTATAGATTGCTCAAGCTTCGTGATAGAGGATTTGATTATCTTGGTGAGAAACTTGACAAGGATGTTGATTTTTGCACTTAAGATGTTTGAATCAATAACTTGTTGAATGTTGATGTTTATAGAACCTTTTGGGTATAACCTGTTGGATTAGTGACCTAGTTGTTTGAGCTAGTTTGAAAATATGTGATGGTTTAGAGACAAATCTACTTCAAGAATTATTTTGATATTGATGTTTTGATACTTTGATTTTGATCTGGTGTTTCAAGTGTTGGAATGCTTTTTGTATTACCCTTTTGATCACACTTTTTTAGTAATTTGTTGGATTTTTTCTCTCTTGTAGATGATAATTTTCTTCAATTTTTGACCATTTGGAACATGTTACAGACATAGAAGACACAATGTTTAATAAACAAAATGCACAAGCAAGTACAATCCCTATGGCAGACTGAGGCAATAGTTGTTGAATCTCATGTGGGGTTTCCTCCGAGGCTATGCTATTCAAAGCAGATATTTAGATGCTTGACCCCACTGGCTCCACCCTCGACACTCACTTATTTGGGGCAACCAAGCACCAGTTTCCATGAAAACTCCCCATGACAAACTTTATATCTTTACTAGGAACCGTATGTATGTGAGCCGCTTTAGAGGTCCGACCTTCTGCACCAACAACTAGAAGGATTTTGACAACTAGTACAAGTGGTTTTTAGCAAAGGCTTCCGGTCATGTGGCCATACATGTGGAACTTTCAACTCTGTAAATACAGAAGGTTCTCAGCCTATAGAGATTACGCTCCATAGGGTTTATGGGGAAACATAGTGTCGGTATGAACTTATCAGCACATGTTGTTTGGGACTTTCATCACAAACACAATTTATTTATAGTGGATTGGAAGGACTTGATATTAGCCCGTTTCCACTTTAGGTCATTCCCCTCTCACTGGCCCCCTCAAGGCATCTCAGGAAGGCAGGCCCTCTAAAGGATTTAATTGCTTGAAAGTAAAGAAGCTTAAAAGAGTGGGTTTGGCTTTTTAGTCACTCAATTAAGGGGAGAGCATATACCTACCACTTTCAAGACATGGAATATAAGTGTTCTTTTTAACCTTTTCAAAACAATTGTTGGCTAAGTCCTATTTGGAGATGTTGCTCCAACAAGCATGGTGTTTATTTTAGCCCTTTTTAAAAGTCTATGTGCAACTATTTTAGAGAAAATACTAAAAATGCGAGTTGTGTGCTGTCAATTCATCTTCTTAGTTAAACTAGACAAACAAGATATGATATATTACTTCCCAAATGAAGACTTTTAATTAACTAGATGAGGAAATGCATAAAATTTGCCTTAAACACCATCCTGCACATGCATGTTAGTAGTCTGAAAATTTTGATTTCTTGGACATTTGGGCTTGCAAGAAATTTTTGTCAGTTTGTAAACAGAAGCGCTAATCTAACACATACGCTACCTTTTTGCTCAAAAGCGCTAACCTGTAGGTCAAAAGCGCTAACCTAGACTACAAAAGTGTTGCTCTGTGGATACAAAAGCATGACTTCTTTGACAAATGCACTAACCTAGGACACAAATGCACAAACTTGAAATGCAAATGCGCAGACTTTAAGACAAAAGGGTTAACCGAAAATGCTCATGCACTAACCTATGGTGTAAATGCGCTACCTAGAAGGTAAATGCGCTAACCTAGGATGCAAAAGCGCTAACATGCAGAACAAAAGCGCTGTCAAAATTCACACATGCGTGAATCTGCATTACAAATGGGTTAATTTTATTATTTGCGAGATTTTTAAAGGTATATGCGAGGTCTATGAGCCCCACGGTGGGCGCCAAAATGTGTCGACTTGAATTTCATCCTCAGAATGTTACCTGCAATAAGTTAGTTTCACAAAATACAAATGGAAATACTACAGGAAATCCAAACTCAACCAATGAAACTACATGAAGTAAAAATAAAATACTAATATTATCTTCATGGCTTATGTCACATTGTGTCCTAACTCCACTGTTCCTGGTTGCAGATGGTGTGCTCTCAGATAATGCATTGATGGCTTCCAAGATGGCATATGAAGAATGGACTGATAACTTGTAGTTAATTGATACTATGATATGCAATACTACATGATTATGCTAAAATGATTATGCTATATGATATTATATGATAATTGCTATTTGCTTCAAAACTAAAACTCACATATGCATATGATTAGCTTGCAAAATGCACTTGAAGTCTCTTGAAGTCTAACTCTCTCTCAACTGAAGCTCTTGATTTTATAGACTTTGAGAGGATGAGATGATGTGGCTTAGATCAACGATCATGATTAGATCTGCAGATTTGAATGGCTGTGAGCAAAGGTGAAGGTTGAGAGAAAGGGGGAAGGAGAAGACAAGTGTCACTCATCTCACCTTGACTGGGTTGCTGACTAAGGGGATTCTAGGGATGGTTGGAGAAAATTTAGGCATGATAGGACAAGTGGACTCAAGTCCTTCCTAAAATGTAGGGGGTGTTGGAGAAAATATAGAAAATGGTTATGAAATGTGTGTACGTACACAATATTCATTAAGTTTGGAGGTTGAAGATAAATGATGAATTAATATTTAAGAAATATTAATTTCCTTAGCCACATGTTTGATGAGTTGGCAAAGGGAAGATGAAGTGGAGATGGAGGGTGAGTTGGGAAAGGGATTAAATAATTTTGAGAATTATTTAATATTTGAGACTATAGGATAGGAGAATAACTATTAAATATTAGATATTTAATTGATTGGAGAAGGTAATTAAATATTAGATATTTAATTAATTAGAAGAATATGATAGATGAATTAATTAATAGAAAGACACGAAAATGAATTAAATAAATTAATCTTTTCAAATTAACTATTTAATAGAAGAATAATTATTAAATAAATATAAAATATTTATTTAATTGCTCATAGCCAATTTTTATGTGTATACATAACCGACTTCATCGCCATGAGTCTTCCCGATAGTGTCTTCGCTCCGCTCAATCAGTCTGCTCCTTCATCGGGTATCGGGGTAATCCAAAATGAAACATACCGATAAGCAAAGTCTTCCCGATAGAGTATGTTCCATCGATATATGTTTCACCGACGATTTCTTTGGGCATCAGGGTGGCTCAAAGTAACACACACCGATCGCTTTGGCTATACCGATGCAACCGACTTCATTGCCATGAGTCTTCTCGATAGTGTCTTCGCTCCACTCAATTAGTTCGCTCCTTCATTGGGTATTGGGTAATCCAAAATGAAACATACCGATAAGCAAAGTCTTCCCGATAGAGTATGTTCCATCAGTATATGTTTCATCAATGATTTCTTTGAGCGTCGGGATGGATCAAAGTAACACATACAGATCACTTTGGCTATACCGATGCAACCGACTTCATCGCCATAAGTCTTCCCGACAGTGTCTTCGCTCCGCTCAATTAGTCTGCTCCTTCGTCGGGTATCGGGGTAATTTGAAATGAAACATATCGATAAGCAAAGTCTTCCCGATAGAGTATGTTCCATCGGTATATGTTTCACCAATGATTTCTTCGGGCGTCGGGGTGGCTCAAAGTAACACATAACGATCACTTTGGCTATATCGATGGACTCTTCTTTTCGCCACTCTTATCAATATAAGTCTTACCGGTACCATCATCGGCTATCGGCAAGACAATTCTCCACTATTGCCACTACTGTTTACTATGTCGATGGGTCATATCGGTATAGTTTTTGCCGATGCATCAATTCTCCTCAACTTTGCTCCTTGATCGGTATAACTTCTGTCGATGAGTACAACTCCGGCTTGCTATGCTCTCTCATTAGTATATGGTATGCCGATGCCTCCTCACCTCAATCGGGTGATCGTGAACTTGCAGAGGAATTGGTGGTGTATTTTGTGGAATAGGTATACAATTGGTAAAACATATAGTTGGTTGTTCTCTCTCGTAGGGTAAAGTATATTTTGAATTTTCATTTTGGATTGGGGCATTGAAATGGGGCTTACTTTTGCAATTTGGAACTGGAGGGCAAGAAATAATGCTTTGCTTCATGCTTGTTCATATGCTATGACTTGATCAGACTAGATGTGGCTTTGGAACTTTCCTGGATGAATAATATGATTGACTTTGTGTTTCCATACCTACTTCAGGTTCTTCAAATATTCTGATGATTCTGTGAATATTTTAAGTTTCTCTTTAATAAACATTTTAAATCTTCTGCACAATTAAATAGCTAATATTCAAAGAATTTATTTTTCAAAGTTCATTCGAGAATACACGACAAAAGTTGATGAGCTTGTTAGGGACAAGTTAGAGTCTGTCTAAGAAGAGAAATCCAAGGAGAAAGAAAAGAAAGATCTTGTTGCTCAGCAGGTATGCATTTTGCTTAATTGAGCCTCTAGGAGCACTTGTTCTACTCTACTGACGGTTTTTAAAAATTCAAATAAATATGTGCCTATTTTGTTTACAGAATATAGCATTGTAAGAGCATAATTAAGGAAATTACAAAAAATAGCATGCACATTTTTAAGATTAAGGAAATTATAGAAAAGCAACATTTTTAAGGAAATTATAGAAAAATTATGTGCTAACATATTGCACTATCTAAAAAGGATAATCTTTACAAGGATGCAATGGAACCTAGTTCTCAATCGGGTGATCGTGAGCTTGCAGAAGACTTGCTGGTGTATTTTGTGGAACAGGTATTTTGTGGAATGAGTTAGAGGTTGTCCAAGAAGAAATCCAAGGAGAAAGAAGAGAAAGATCTTGTTGCTCAACATGTATGCATTTTGCTTAATTGAGCCTCAAGGAGCAATTGTTCTACTCTACTAACGGATTTTAAAAATTCAAATAAATATGTGCCTATTTTGTTTACAAAATATAGCATTTTAAGAGCATAATTAAGAAAATTATAGAAAATAGCATGCACATTTTTAAGAGCATAATTAAAGAAATTATAGAAAAATAGCATTTTTCAGGAAATAATAGAAAAATTATGTGCTAACACATTGCACTGTCTAAAAAGGATAATCTTTACAAGGATGCAATGGAAACTAGTTCTCAAGCAGGTGATCGTGAACTTGCAGAGGAATTGGTGGTGTATTTTGTGGAACAGGTATACAATTGGTAAAACATATAGTTGGTTGTTCTCTCTCATAGGCTAAAGTATATTTTGAATTTTCATTTTGGATTGGGGCATTGAAATGGGGCTTACTTTTGCATTTGAAACTGTAGGGCAAGAAAGAATACTTTGCTTCATGCTTGTTCATATGCTATGACTTGATCAGACTAGATGTGGCTTTGGAACTTGCCTGGATGAATAATATGATTGACTTTGTGTTTCCATACCTACTTCAGGTTCTTGATATACTCTGATGATTCTGTGAATATTTTAAGTTTCTCTTTAATAAACATTTAAAATCTTCTGCAGAAATAAATATGTGCCTATTTTGTTAACAAAATATGTATGCTCAACTTCTTCCCCTTTGCTTTGCCAACACCTCCAATGCCTGGCATGGGAGTGGGCATGGGAGGTTGCTTTCAGCCAAGTATGAGTGGAATGGGAATGCCTCCCATGGCAGCTTATGGTATGCCACCTATGGGTGGCTATTGATGGGATTGAAGGACTTAACATGGGACACAATTCTTCAATCATACATGGTTTTTTGAGGCTGATCTTCGAGTGGAAAGATTAGATTGTCAAATTGTTTTTATTTTTGTTTGGTTGGTTGATACAAAATAATGAATCTTTAGTATTATCGTATTGGTCAATCAGTTCAAATCTTTCCATCCACCAAGCATTCGACGCCCGAACCATCGCATGATTAGATTATCAAATTGTTTTTATTGTCGTTTGGTTGGCTGATACAGAATAATGAATCTTTAGTATTATCATATTGGTCAATAAGTGCAAACCTTTCCATCCACCAAGCATTTGACGAGGATGTTGTATGTCCCACAACATCCTCATCGGATAAGCAGTGAGAGGGCGTCGAAATTCCGATGACTATCGAGTTTTGCCGATGGCTAAGCAGTGAGGGGGCGTCGGCCACCTAATTTTTTTCGACGACTGTCGAGTTTTGTCGATGACTAAGCAGTGAGGGGTTGTTGGAAGTTCGACGCCCACCCAATTTTTTCCAATGACTTATCGAGTTTCGCCGATGCACATACAACATCCTCGTCGGTGCAGATGTCATCGTAGCCGTCAGACATCCGATGACTAAACCATGACGGGGCCATCTGAATTCAGATGCCTGAACTGTTGCACATACAACATCCTCGTCGGTGCAGATGCCCTTGTGCCATCGAAATTTTGACGGCTACACAGTGACATGGTCGTTTGAATTCAGACGCCCGAACCGTTGCACATACAACATCCTCGTCGGTGCAGATGCCCTCGTACCGTCGAAATTCCAACGACTACACAGTGACAGGGCCGTCTGAATTCAGACGCCCGAACCATCGCACATACAACATTCTCATCAGTGTGGATGCCCTGGTTGTCGTTGGAATTCCAACGACTTATTAATTTTTACTGATGGCTAAGTAGTGAGGGGGCTGTCAAAATTCCAATTTATTTTGACGCCTTAGCCATCACAATTTCAAATTATTTTGACGCCTTAGCCATTAGAACATTACTTGTAAGGCGTTGGAATTCCGACGACTTATCGAGTTTTACCGATGGCTAAGCGCAGTCATGGCCGTCGTCAGAAGAGTCTTCGCCTCTGTCAAAATTTCGACGGTCTTGAGCACCGTCATAATGTCCGACTACAAGTTTTCGATGACGTTACTTGTTGACAGTTTGACGAATTATAGTCAAAATCCCGACGAATTGCCATCAGAATTTGAGGTCAAATGTACTAGTGTTAACATCCACTTGATCAATTTCAAAATTATAAGTAGCAACTATAAATAAAATAACTTTGATAGAAGATAATTTAGTAACAAGAGATGATATTTCACCAAAATCAAATCCCTCTTTAGGAGTGGCTCTTGGCCACAAATCTATCTTTGCACCTCTTAAATGAACTTTCTACTCGAAATTCCCTCTAATATATATACATTTACATCCAACGACCTTCCTAACTTTGAGAAAATATACAAGATTCCAATTGTCACAAGAGTCTAAAGCCATCATCTCCTCTTGCATGGCTTTCTATGAAGATTCACTATCATCCACTAGAATATCCTCCTCATAGGATATAGATTCATCATCATTACTAAGTAAATAAAACACACAACATAATTTTGGTGGGCTATACCTACCAATTGGATTATGTTATCTTGTGGATCTTCTCAAGGTAGGAGTAAGGGTCTCTTCCTCTTGTTCATTTGGATGCTCAAACTCTTTTGTAACTTCAAGATCATCTTTCTTAAAGCTCCTACTTGAAAGCTTTTCTTCCACTCGATCCTTTGTTCTTCCTTAAGAACATCTTCTTGCTTTAATTCAAAGTACATTGACTTTTTCTCCTTTTTATCTTTTGGCTATTCAAAATCAAAAGTACTTATAATATAAAACTTTCTTGGTTAGAGGATTCCAAAGCTTATAATCTTTAATATTTTCACCATATCTAATGAAGATACATTTTTGTGATTTTAGATAAATGAAAGAGGATATGGCACAAGGATGTTCTAGGTGACTAAAAATAGGTTTTAAAAATACTACAATTAGTAGCATCTCTCTATGCAAAATAGTGTCTCCTTCCTCACAGTAGTGTATCTTTCACTGCAATAGTTTCCTTACAAATATGTTCTTAGGGGCATGGTGGTGTTCACTCATACTTAATTATGTCCTTTCAAAACTAAGTTAAGTTTGCATCTTGCTTCTATAAGGAAAAGGGGGTGTTTGGAGGTTGTATTTGGGATTTGCCTCCGCCAAATCTAAAGGCTAAATTAATAATTCAAGATTTGTATATTTTTTGATGTTTGAATTCTAGGTGCATGCATGGTTGTTGTTTAGTGTAATAATATGTTGGTGCCCAAAACCACAGATTGGAAAACTTAAGGGTTTGCCAAATCCTCAACTAATCCAATTAGCTTTGGCCAACGAATAGGGATGGTCGAAGACCAAATCCCTTTGCAATTAAGGCTCCACTGAACCTAGGTGGGTATACCTCTCCCTCTCAAGTACAAAAAGAGTCATTTAAAATGAATTTAAACTTTATGGTTAGCAAATGCAAAACTGGCAAATGATTATTCTGCAATTGTGCTTTATTATGTGCTTTAATTGAATGCTTTGAAAATAAATGATTGTGAATGTATATCGAAAATGAAATTGCTTTCAGGATTTAAATGAAATCTGCATAGATCAGTTCATATAGGATTTGGGAAGAATGTTTCTCTATCAAGGACCTTGAATGCATACAGATCAAAACCTTAAAAGATCAATAACAAACCAGTGCCTCTATCCAGAGATATATATGACACTTAGTGGACAAAATATCTTATCAACTCGAGAGACAATTCATTATCAACTATGAAGGTTCAATACGCGTTACACAAACAATAAGAACTCAATCTTTCACTTAATGCAACGACATGTGATTCAAACATATTTATCAAGAGGACAAAGATAATCATCAACACAAAAGTGTACACAATATTTGGAAAAAGAAACAACAAACCTTGTATATTAATCTTTAGGAAATAATTGCATACATAAGCTGCACTTGTAGATACTCCATTACAGATTTCTTGCACAAAATGTCACTTCTTCTTCCTATATACTTCTTTGATACAAAATGATATTCAATCCTTACAACAGTCTGTTGTTCTTATGATTCTTCTCTGATTGTCATAAAACTGACTCCCAATAAGTATGTGAATCAAATGACACATATGAAAGGACACACCCTTTCATACACAGAAGGGAGTTACAGATAGTTGCATTCCAAAGGACACACCCTTTGGTTTTATAAATAATTACAAATGAAACCTAAAATACATACTAAATAAAAGCTTTAATAATGTTCTTTCTAATCTTTCACTTTGATAAAATTCCACTTCCGCTCTTGAACTCCTTGATATTCCTCATCACCAAACTTTGATAAAATATCCCGCACACAAACTAAACCAATCAAATTCAATGATTTAAAAAATTAATTACTCTCAATTAGGTTTTGCTTATGAAAGATTAATAATCCCTTTCCCTAATGCAAGATTAATCCTCCTCAATCAAAGTATATCATCAAGAGGATATTTTGCAAAGTGATATTTATACTTGGGACTTTAAAAACATAAATTCGTATAATAAAACAAAATATTTAATAATCCCTTTCCCTAATGCAAGATTAATCCTCCTTAATCAAAGTATATCATCAAGAGGATATTTTGCAAAGTGATATTTATACTTGGGACTTTAAAAACATAAATTCGTATAATAAAACAAAATATTTACCCTAGTATATATTTCCAAATAATAACAAAAGGTAAAATACTTTATACTAAATAATAATACTTCCCTTGGAAAATGATAACCATAGATAAATATTACAACTTTGCAATACCTTTTCATCCTTTTAAGGCAACTTCATCTTTCTTGGGAATATTTTATCATATAGGATAAATACTTTGCAAAAACCAATCAAACATTAACTATATGATAAAAATAATTTACTCTAATGAACATATTCAATTTATTAACTTAGGGCAAATAATATGCATATGAAAAGATTGCCTCAAAACACCAAAATCCATTTTAATAAATGCTATTCATCATTTTACCTTTGGTAAAAAGAACTTTTCAAAATACATTTTTTCTTTGAACAAAATATAATATTCATACTTTGATCCTCAAATACATTATTCATACGATAAAGAATAATATTTACCCTAATATGGATTCAATTCAAAAAATTAGGGTAAAAGCATGATGAGAGACAATATCATTAGGTCACCATATTGAAAGCACTTATGTATAAATATAATTTCCCCTTTGTCAAAATATATTCTTTAACTTTCATATGTGAGCGTCAATGCAATAATTTTTTTATATTACATTAGGGATATTTAATAATTCGCCCCTTAAAATAGAATTTTAGGGAAAATGTTTACATAAATAAGAATCCCTAACATTCAAATGATTTTCAAAGATATCTTTCAAAAGTTACACTAATCATTTTAAAATTTCTCAAAAATTGTCTATTTACATTTAATAATGTTTAGAGAAATTTTTACTTAATAAATTCTGAAATTTCCAATAGTAACAAATCCCTTTGGAAATATTATTACTCTCTAAATCAACAAAAGAGAAAAATAATAAAAATATACTCATTCTTTGATTATTCATAAATAAAATTTACCCAAAAATATATATTCAACTCATTAATTTAAGATAAAAATATTTATGAAAGCTTAAAAGATCATAACATTAAATCCACTTATTAATCAAATATTATGCACTAAAGAACATTTATATGTAAAATATAATTATTCCTTTTACACAAATATTTCCCCTTCAAAAAGTAAAATAAAAAAATTCAAAGTTCATAAAATGTGGAAAATATAATCTTTAAAATAATGATTTTCCTTTTCTATGGTATTTAAATGAATGGTAAAAAATCATTATGAAAATAAAATACTCTATTAAATTTCTTAGGTAAAAAGATACTTCCTGTACATGCAAACCTAAGAAATATAATTTTGTGTTATAGTATCCTGCACAAAAAAAAAGAAAAATCAAATACCTCAATAAATTTATATATTTCTAAGCATATCTTGAGAAATAGAAACATTGACAACATATCCGTTATGAACAAATAATTTTCCCTAAAGAACAATCTAGCCCTTTGTTCATGGATCCATTGGGGTAGCATACCTTCTCGGGAGAGTGTTATTTTTAATTTAGTGCTTTTGTCAATCTTCCCTTTTAAAACTGCTTCAAACTGGAATGATTTCGCCTTTGCAACCATATACATAGGCATCAGAATAGGCTTCCAGGAGCTTGAAATGGAAAAATATACCTGAACATATGCGTCTCACATGATTTCCATATACTTGAACATAGGCCTCTCACATGATTTCTCCAGTGAACTAGCTGTCCTGCATGAGATTTGGAACTCTAAATTTTGAAAAAATTTAAGGTTCCATCATAATAGATGTTGCAAGATGGTTTAAATAGTGAATTTGTAGGTCTAGTATAGTCATAGAGTCCTAAAAGATGCATGTATTGGTGTGTTCATGCTCTTTTATTAAAGATTTAGTATTTTTTCATTGCAAGGATTTAAGGTTGTGCAAGAAAAAAATGAAAGAGATTAGAGAGACAGAAATCATGTTTGATAAGAGTTGTAAAAGTGAAAGAAGGGTGGGATGATATAAGGATATTCTAGGTGACTAAAATTAGGTTCCAAAAATGCCACAATCAATAGTGTTCATCTTAGGCACAATAAATCGCCTTCATCATAGTAGTGTCTACTTTCTTGCAATAATGCCCTTTGCTTACCCAGATGTTCTTAGGGGCATGGTGGTGTTCAACTACACTTAATTATGTCCTTGCAAAACACTAAGTTTAGTGCTTGCTTCAATGGGTAAAAGTGGGCGCTTAGAGGTTTTTTTTGGATTTTCCCTGGTCAAATCTCATGATTGAGCTAATATTTTAAGACTTGTATATTTTATGATGTGTAGGTGCATATAAAGATGGTAGTAAGTGTAATAATGAAATTTGCAAGATAGTTTCAATGATGAGTTTGAAGGTCTGATATAAACATAGTCTTAAAAGATGCATGCATTTGTGTGTTTATTACCTTTTATTATTATTTTCAACTTTTAAAATTTACTTTTTAAAATATTTTCTACCAAAATTAAATTAGAATTAAAATTGTTAGAATAATAAAACTTTTATATATACAAACAAATTTAAAAACATGTGAACTATTAAATACACTATAATATAATATAATATTAATAATAATGATGATGATAATGATGATGCAATAAAAGAGATGATGTTCTAGAGTCTATAATAGTAAACCGATTAACTTGTAATTTAAATTGTGCATTTTTGTTTTTTGTTTTTTATCATAGATGACACATGACACTAGATAATGTATCATTTACGAAAAAACGCTTAAGCAAATCCAAAAGAAGATAAAAAAGTAAGAAGTAAGGCATCCAAAGATTATCCACTTCAATGGATTAGGGTTGAATCCAAGTGGAGCCCACACCACATGGAAGGAAACCACGTTAGGTATTTCTTTAAACAGAACAAGATTCCCTCTTTGCTTTTAATTTGCAATAAAATCAAATCAATGAAAAATAGGAGCGTAGTGGGAAATGTAAGGATAGCCACAACCCCACATCAGACGCCACGTGTTTCCTAATAGGCTGTCTGGGTGGCAATAGTCTTACGTGGCATGTACTGACAGAGCCGTGTATTGCAAATTTTGTGCGGGTGATAATGAAAGTCAGTAGTGCATGGGATGAGGTGGACAAGTGGATATTGCAATATAATAAAATGTAATATAATATATGCCCCAATTATCTCTCTCTCTCTCTCTCTCTCTCTCTCCATTTTCTTACCTAATATCCAATGCCATTGGGGTTTGTTGAGAGAGTTAGGTAGCTCAAGTTCCTTTTCATTCCATTCATCTTCTGTTTCTGCGCGAACTCAAGCTCTGATTTTGGCGGATTATAGAAAACTGGAATTTGTTCTTCGATTTTGTCTGCAAATCGTTTGAAACTGGAGGTGTGTATGCTTTATCTGATTTTGGCGGATTATAGAAAACTGGAATTTGTTCTTCGATTTTGTCTGCAAATCGTTTGAAACTGGAGGTGTGTATGCTTTGTTAAAGTATACTTTTCTTGCGATTTGGAAATTGCAGATGGCTCATGGAAGTTTTATTTGTTGATCATTATTTCTTGGTTCTGTAAATTGTCGGCTTTTGCTTTCTGTTTGAAAATTGACAGTTGTTATTGTTGGGTATCGATCCTTGGCCGCTCGGGAAGTTTTTGGGATGCCCGTGGATTCGGATGTTACCTGATGGCTGTCAATTGATCGTATAGAATAGAATTTAGGGCTTTTGCAGAGTTGTGATGTAAATTTTGGGGTTTTTAACGTTGATTGGAAAGCGGAACGCGTGAGGGATTACGAAGCGCTTCTAATGGGTGGATATTGACAGGACTGTATATGAAATTTATCAGATTTATCAGATATTGACTGAATATTGACAGGACTGTTTATATTAAGTTTCGGGATAGGTTTAGGGATAGGGTTAGGGATAGGTTGCGGTACAATTGTAAGCAGAAGCAATGATTATCAAGGAAGTTGAAGAGGTTGAGGAGTCGGAGGGTAAAGAAGAAGAGAATGTGAGGATTGAAAGGGTTGCCAAAAGAGCAGTCGTAGGAGCAGGGGCTCGCTTCCTCTTTTATCCAACACTTTTGTATAATATTGTTCGGAACAAGCTTCAAGCGGAGTTTCGATGGTGGGACATGGTTGATCAGGTTATTTGTTACCTATTTTGTATTTTTATCTCATCGATCTTTAGATTAAAAAAGGAATGTTAAATTTCTGGCTTGTGAAGGCATTTTAGAAATTATATCTGAAATGATCTTCACCTTTTTAAAATTTTGCAGACGAATGTTCCTTAATTTTATGAAAGTTCTTTGATGATGTTGTCTTTGCACCAATGGAAGAATGATGCTGTTTTTTCCATAAGAAGCCATTATACATGGTCAATTTTTAAACTCACCGATGCCAAAATTTATTTTGTAAACCTTCAGGTTTCCTTATTTGGTTTTATAATAGGTTCAGCATATTTGTTGTGAATGGCCGCTATGCGACTATTTATTTCGGAAACCTTTAAGCTTCCTTATTTTTTTTTTTTTAATAATGGTTTCTGCATTGTTTTGACAGCATTAAGTTTTTTTTTTTCGATTTGTGGTTTTATTAGAATTATAATTATGTTCTTCTCTTTCTGGATTTGACACTTTGTTTTTTCATAACATAGGTTTGTCATTTTTATTCTGGGATCAAGGCATGGGGGTTAAAAATGACATTTTGTATGGTTGTTCTTTAGATTCCTCTTCTCCTGGGCTGATCTTTTTAAAATTTAATGTGTATTTGCATAATTCACGTTTCCACCATCGTTACTTGGATATTTCTAAAATCACAACTTATATTTTTCAAGTTGCTTTCACCAAGGTTTTTGATGATATTATCATGTGTTCTTGACAAGGTCATCATCATGCATTCTGTTTATTCACTGTACTTTTCACGAATAAGTCTTTTCCGTTTATTCTACTTTGTTCTTCTTAACTGATAAAAGTTTTCTCGCATAATGCCATGTTGTGAAAGGGTTGATTGCTTCATTTATCTGAACTGTCTTGTATTGTTTAAAGCTGTTACCTGGTATTGGCTGTTCTGGCTAGCTCCGATCTCCTATAATTCCGAATTAAATTTAAACTGTGGATCAGATTGGTGTTCATGTAAGATCCATTTAATTCTCATCAGAAATCAATATCATTTCAGCTGCTATGTTCTCCAATTACAGGTTTTCATGACTAATGTTGGCTAAATGCAGCTGTTTAAAATTGCACCTATTGTAATCATCAAAATGTTATCTGGTTTGAAGATTAGTTGCACCTTGCACTTCGTAAGTACCTTAGAGCTATATCTGGGCTTATTCCCCAATGATTCTGTTTCCAATATCAATTTTTATCCATCTTCTGTGCTGAGAGGCACATTTTCGGATCAAATTTTAAATTTGACACCTGTGGGGGTTAATCTATGTACAAGATGGCAATCAGACAACAATATATTTGTAAGATCATAGGTACTGCCACAGTTTTGTTTGGATATCTCTCAAAACATATCAGATCCACGTTAAGATTGCTCTGTGTTAATGGTAAATCCTGTGGTGTGTTTCTGTTAATTGTAGCAGAAGTAAAATAAAAAGTATTTGGATGAATTCAAATTTATGTCTATAAAATTCTGAATGCTTTTGGATCTCTTCAGTATTATGGCCAAAGGAATGATTTGGTCCTCTTTGTGTTTCAGTATCTCTTATTAGGTGCTGTTCCATTTCCTAAAGACGTGCAACGCTTGAAGGAGCTTGGTGTTGGAGGAGTTGTTACACTGAATGAGGCTTATGAGACGCTGGTTCCTTCCTCCATGTATCAGGTGATTTAGTCTTTTTGATTGGCATATTTGTTTTGTAAATGATAGCTAAATTTTTAGAAGTTAGTTAGTAATATGAATCCCTTAGTATGTAAAGGCATGGATTTTTATTATTTGAGGCATAGGATCGTGCTTCCTAGCTATTACATAGAATATTCCAGCCATTATTTCAGTAACTAGCTATCCTGGCTGTAAAAATGAATTAACTGTTATTTGATTTATTGTAGTAAATTCTCATTTTGTTATTATATATGTATGGCATACACACCCACATATGCAGAACATGAAGATTGAATTGCACCTTCACTTATGATTAATTTTATTGGGCATTCTTAATGTTCATATACGTTGTCTTAATTATGAGTTATTATATGTTCCCAACTCAATCTCGTGAGCCTAATAATTACAATGTCTTATGTTTGGGTTCTCTAGTTGTTGCATGATTGACAAGTGTTTTGCTTTCATACGGATCCCTGTACTTGCATACATGTATTAGCTAACTTCCTATGGATGAGAGGAGTTAATGAATTTCATTTATTAATTCATCTGATTATTTGTGCATGCATTTAACTATATGCTTTTTTTGAATTTTACATGGAATGAAAGCTCTATTTTATTCTTCTGGGGTTTGCAGAACAGATTCAAAAGCATTGTGGTGGTTAGGGCATATTTCAGAAGCTGGAAACACATGCAATTCAAATTTTCATTTCCATAGGTCGCTATATAGAGTTTTATATTTGATCGTGCATTTTTACAAACCTGAGATTAAGGCAGCAAATTTTATTTCAATTTGTGTATTTTAAAATCAGTTTAAATCTGCTTTTTCTGCAAATTGGAACTTCTAGCTAGTTATTTCAGCTCTACTCAGTAGAGTGCCACCTACTTCTGTGCATATTAAAGTTGTTATCCTTCTTTTTCTGCAAATTTGACTTTGCAGCCTGATTTTCAACTTTTGATTCATTCTTGTTAGGCGTTTTTGCAAATGTTTTAAATGAAGTGTAATTATATAATTTGGAAATATTTAATTTTTTGATTTAAACATTGGGGTATTAATTATTTAGAAGAGTTTTCTTTAAATAAAAGGCTAAGTTGCCGGTATGGGCTCAGGCACTGGTTCGGGTTTGGGAACCCTGTTCGCTGGTTCAGCAAAATTTTGAAAAGGGGTTTGGATTCATTTTGGGTACGTCACATAGCCTGAATTAAGATTAGAATGTCACATAGAATCATATAAACAACAAAACCACCATAAACTTGTTAGATCTTGCCTGTGACTTACAACTGAAGAAGTGTTGAATGTATACAAATCATATCAGACTACTGATGATCATGAAAGTGTTGTCGAAATAAGAAGCTAATTGCAATTTAACTTATATTTATTTTTGGAGAAGATTGGGACTCTAAATCTGTGTGGAGATGAGCTATTCTATTAAAAGTATTGTGTATATCTCAGATTGTAAGGTCTGAGACAAGTTCAGGGATTTCTGTACTTAGTGAGTCCAATTGCTTAAGTGTGTAAATCATAAGTGAGCTTAGGAAGATGAATATTTTTGTTGCTGTTCATAAGCTGAGGATTGTAAATCAGAATGAACTTATGCATGGGTATTCTGTTGTGATTGAGCACTGCTCCAGTACATTGTATAAGGTTAACAAGTAAGAGGTCAGAATTCAATTGCTTGCTGCTCTGTTCTATCTTGCTTCAAACATAAACAAAATTTGAATAAATCTATCAATTGTCTGTTGTTGTTTTTAATAATTTTAAGTCTTAAACCTGCATGATAACTTGCAAAACAATCACATAACCGCAAGTCTGAAACACATATCTCTACAAACAAAAAACCCTCGTTACTACAAATTTTATAAAATTTTGCAAAAATAAAAACGTAAATTTGGACGCCCAGGCAATCTAGGTTTGCCCTGGGTTTGCCTCAGGTACGCCCTGGATGAACCGGCTTGCCCAAGCATGATCCCTGGCGGAACCCAAAGGTGAACCAGACCAGGACCCAAACCCGAACCAGACCGGACCAGTACCAGGCCTTGAACCTGGCGAATTCTGCAACTTAGATAAAAGGCATTGGAAAAAGGATTTAGACTGTATTTTTGGTTTTAGTTAAAGTGTCTCAAAATGGAGCTTTTAGTTTCAAAGCTATATTGTACTGAGAGCATATGTAAAATATATGCTGCATTAATGCAAAGCTTTCTAGTCATTTTCCACATCTTTTCTGTGATTTGTTTAATCTCAAAAAACCATTTAGTGAATAAAATTTTAGGGTTTGAAAGCATGTTAGTGGATGAAAGCATATTGGATCTTAATGCTTTGCAGGACTGTGTAGAAAGCAATCCATAAGAGTAAAACTGTGTTCGTACCAACTAATTTGTTAGTCACATGCAACATTATAGGGACTGTCAAGGTGCAAACAGCAAAAGCTCCTAAAGCAATATGAGAAACTATCTTTACAATTTCTTAAGGATGCATCAACATTGTCCTGATGTACTCCACAACAACTGGGGTTCTATAAACAAAGAAATTACCTATTTGCAAAAGTCAAAAAGAAACAAAAGGGGGGCATTAAAAAAAATTCTTTACATGACATTGATAATATGAACACCACATATTCATATTTCATATTCATGTTTCAATGTGTTACAGGATTTGGATTTTAGTTTTCATTGGTCAATGATCATTTCTTTAGTATTCATGTTGATGCTAATGTTATTTGAATTTCAGCTCTCGAGTGTTAAATGATGTTTACAATTTTTTCACCAACCTGGAAATGTGTACCCCCTGTTTCATAAACTCAGAGAAGCATAGAAAAATTGATGATGAATGGAATGCCTCAGTTGCTTATAAACTACAAGGCATAAATGTTGAAAATTAAATGAATCTCCTGTACAAAAAGGACAAATGTGTTGTTTGAGATGAAAAAAGTCCAATAATATTTGTTGTTACTTTACTAGTTGGTGGGCAAATCCCTCTCAAGATTCTATACACAATATGCAGATTCCGTACTTTAGGGTTTGAAACAAATTGTCTAACATAACCTTCAATCAGACCTGCAATTATGAGTGCACTAACTTGCATACACAAGCTTCTGAAAGTTCAATCAATAAGACACAAGAAAAGTAAAATCAGAATATTGTAGTAGTTAAAAAATATTATTTAGGCGAAAAATCCAAGTGCAAAGGATGGTTGCCAAACCTATATTGTGCATGGACTTATGTGTAGCCAGTGTGGCTAGCATAACCCTTAATTAAGTTATATGGTTATTTATATATCATATAGGTAGTTAGGTTTGCTTTGGTGGCATCCATGGCATAAGTATGGTATATGGGAGGTAGTGGCTAGTTTATTATTATCACATCATGTATTATGTCTTATTGAAGACTATTGGAGGGAGCCAGCTTGAAGTGGTATTATTAGTCATTTGGAGTAAATTTCCTATATTATTCTTCTTGTGTGCAAATTACTTCATTACAGGTTGTATCAGAGCATGATCTATGCATCCAAGTGGCTAGAAACCAGACAAGTTATTTTTTAGATTTAGGAAGTTAGATTGTTAAGTGCATCTCTCTTTCAATTTGGCAAATGTCTTTTACTACAATTTGGCGTAGGGTTGATCAAAGATATATTGCAGTTGCTGTAGTCTAGATTTGAGATCATTTGGAACCTTTTGGCTTTTTGAAGGATTGGTGAAATCAAGGTTTGCACTAAATTTGCTCCAAAGTTGCAAATCAATGAATACTATAAATGGTGCTTAAATATGCACCTCAACTAAACTCATAAAATTGATCAGCTGAGGAGAAAATTCATTGCACAGCAACACCTAGTGGCAAAAAACTAGCACCTTGTTGCTCAATGTAATTTAAAACGAGTAATTGAGGGATTAATTTCTTGAACATTAGAATTGTCCATCTCAAATTGATGTTCAAATCGAATATGCTGCATCCTTTCATGTTAGTTGCAACTTGCAGGCAAATGCTTTTGTGAAGGTTGTTTAGTAGGTGTCATATGGATATGTTTGTCGAGGGTAACATATGGAAAGCAAGGAAATCAGAGTTGGCACATTTTGACATTTGTGGACAATGCTGGCTACCGTACAATAGGCTGCAAAGTGCTTTGACACTTTCGTGGATGGCTTTACTATGAGAAGTTTGATCCATCTCCTTAAGAACAAGTTACAAGCTTTATGGTGTGTGAGGATTTAGAGTTGGGCACAAAAACAAAAGTATTTGCAAGATTCTAGTCTGAAATGCTAAGAACAAGTAATGAAAGAGCGTAGTTATTAGAAGTCAGCACATTTCTACAGTCTTAATGATGAAAGTAGTGACGAGATCAAAGTTTCAAGAATGAACAATGGAGGCGTGCCGACATTTAAGGAAGCTGTGCAATTTTTCTTCCTCAGTGGGAGCAAGAAGCAACTATATACTAAGTCATCGTGTTCGAATTTGAATTCGAGTTCGGCAACCATGAAATTCGGATGAAGTTCGGGAAGGACAAAAAATTCGAAAAAAAAATTGGGCATTAAATTCGTCTTGTATGTTTAAAAAAAAAATATAAATAATATATACAATAAATTATAAAAACAAAAATTTATATATATATATATATATTAAATTTAAAAACAAAACAAAAACACTAAATTAACAAGTAAAAAATGTTATTTAGTATTTAATATTTTACTCTAGTTATATCAATAAGTAAAATAGAATAATTAAATATACTAAATAAAAAAATATTAATATTTGAATAAAAATTAATTTAAATTAAATAACAATAAAATAGTAATAAAATTCTCACCTGATAAGTTAAAATTCTCACCCCTTAATATTTTAATAATAAAACTCTCACCCACCTATTAAAAAAAATAAAACTCTCACCCACGAATAAAAAAGAAAAACTCACCTGATAAGTTATAAAACAATAATACTTTCATATCTATGAACATCAATAACATATACAAACTGCGGGGGAAACCTGCTGTGCCTGGCCAGGGGCTCACGAACATGCACAAATGAGCACGACGGACAAACTTTAGCTTCAGCTGGAACCCTAGAAAGGAAACGCATATTTCTGCCGTACGAATCTGAGCCAGAACCCTAAAAAACAAATTCATATTTGTGTCGTACGAATTTGAGCCGAACATTTACGAATTTTATAAAAAAATTATAGGTTCGACGAATTTCGAACCTCAAGCCGAAAATTTGGCGAATGCGGTGACAGACTATATACACCACATGTGACTTGGAAAAGTTTTTTAGTAGAAAGAAAGAAAAATAATGTAATAAGATAGACAAATGGACAAGTTTGTTTAAGTTAACCTGGTCGTAGGTGATATTTGCTAGATTTCCTAGATCTTGATGGTACAAAATCATTCAGGTCTCTCTTAGAAACATACGATACATGATCGTATCTATTGGGGGCATGCAAATAATTACCATCATTTAAATTTCTAGAGTTACTACCAAGAAGTATTAACATGACTTGTGATATGCTTGCAGAACACGCATTGGAAAGCTAAATGTGGACTTTGTGACACTGTTTCACAGTTTTCCAAAGATTGAGGTTGACATGTTGCCTAGGCTCTTAGTTATAGCTTCGTTCTTAACAAATTCTGTTCTAGTGCTGCTTATATATCTTGTTGAACTTTAGTATTTAGACTGTGAATAAGAGAATAATTTGAATATTTTTTGTATCATTATTTAAAGTTTAACTCATTTATTGTATCGTTCTAATTATATGTCAATATGTAGTCACTGTGTTTGATGTTATTAAGCTAATTAAAATATGTTCAAAGCTTGTAGATGACATAATTTTCTGCATAATGCTGTTGGAGGTCTCCTTTTTAATAATAAATGATTAATGATACATTTCTTTATTGTACTATGCCGTCTGTTTCAGGAACAAGGCATTAAACATCTCGTGATTCCCACAAGAGATTATCTGTTTGCTCCTTCTTTTGAGGACATACATCGAGCTGTGGATTTCATTCATGGTTAGCAATTATGTTTTCTTTCATTTGTGCACTTATAATGCTCTGTGTCTGGTTAAATCATTTGAATGCAAAACAATCTTGCTTTTAGTCATCTCCCACTTGGAAGGAAACTGGAATGTGTGCATGATAGATTTAACTTACTATTTTTTTCATTCATTTGTG
The DNA here is from genome assembly GCF_030272615.1 of Cryptomeria japonica. NCBI lineage: Eukaryota > Viridiplantae > Streptophyta > Pinopsida > Cupressales > Cupressaceae > Cryptomeria > Cryptomeria japonica. Next base: position 266,159,296 of record NC_081410.1, read on the forward strand.
CTGATGTATATTAAGATACATTTTTGTTGGGTCGATTTTTCCCTGTGCAGAACTTGTGCTTTCAGCTTTTTCGAGATTTGTATACTTTATGTATAACTCTTAAATGTTGTAGTAAGTGTGAAAGGTTTTCTTGTTTGTGACTAAACATATAGGGTTTCATTGGCCCTGTGAAACATTTTGAGTTAGGGTACTGTATGGAGTTTCTAAAACTTTGTTTGCAGTTGATCTTAGAATTGATCACTCTCTGCTAGTGTGAAGGCTTTCATAAAGTTTGTTTCAAGTATATTGCTCCTTTGCAAAGGTGGTTGATTTACCTTGTTAACTGCTTTTTAATCTTATTAATTTCATACATGATTGAAAGATGTGACGAAACATGTTACTTGATTTTATGATAGTTTAGTGCATTGTGTACTTGATTTTCATTATAATGTTTTTTTGTTAATGGTGTCAAAATGTGAGTTTTTTTCAACAAATAAGATAGGGTTAACGTGGAGCAGCTCATGGTGCAGAAATGGTTAGTTTTTACATTAAATGGTTAATGTCATGTGATTCATGGTTTGGTGATACTGTTTTACTTTGTAGGTTGTTGCATTTATTTTTCTTTCTTGTGCATTGTAAGATAATATAAGAATGAATAAATTGATTGATGTTTTCAAGAGGTGAAACCTGAAGTGTGCTTGTTTCTTGGGGGACAATATTCTGAGGCAGGCCAACATTACTTTTGGGCACACTAGCTGTGTAGTAAATTCCAAACGATAAAGTTTAATGAATAGTTAAAGGCTGGTAAATGTTTTAGCTGAACTTTATTTATTCTTATCTCACAAGGAGTTGATCCTATATATGGATGTAATGTGCTTACTAACTCATATAAATGTCCACAGGAATAGCATATTGATATGCTTTTATGTTAATATAGCCGCAAAAACAATTTGCTATAGTTTAACGTCTTCAATGGCAGGTTGCACATATAGTTTATTTGAATCACTTTTATAAACTAATTTGGTAAAATACATACCATCGTGATAGTGGTTCATTGACTATAGCCAATCATTAGCCACTTTACTAATAACCTCATTGAGATCTTAACACTCTTTGATAGTTCTGTTTTGGCTGTGTGTGCACACGTTCTCTCTGGACATGGTTTTGTGGACTGTCCTTTCTTGTCTGAACTAGTTTGGACATGCTTTGTGGACTTGCCTTTCTTCTCTTAGTACACAACCCTTTTCCACTGTTACGAAATTTAAGTTAGTGCTCCATGTATATGGGTAAATAATAATTATGTATGTGAATAATTATTATCATATAAATGTTAGTATGTAGTAATATTATTGTTATATTAACAATAATATATATTATGGTTTGAGTTGTGTTCCCTATTAACAACTAAATAGGGAGGTTGTTCCCTATAAAATAGGATTAGTAAATCCTATATATTTTTTATGTAATTTTGTAATTTTTGCTGCTTCTATTCTGCCTGAAATTTCTATTATCCACTGTACAAATAACCTCATTTCATTGAGATTATAACTCATTGATAGTCAGAATTAGGATGTGTATGCAATGCATATTTTTTTTCTCCTTTGATGGCTATGAATAATGAATTGTTTTTCCATTTCACATACCCAACAGTCTTTGTTCTTGTTGCATTTATGCATGTATAACTAGATATGTATGAAGTTTTACAATTGAATAATGAATATTGAATTGTTTTTCCATTTCGCATACCCAACAGTCTTTCTTCTTGTCAGTTGCTTGAAGTTTTACAATCCATGATCATGTTGGTGGGCATATTGGTTTCATTGGAATTCTCTCATGCCATTCCATCTCAATTTGTCCTGTTACTTACTGCTGTTTGTTGCAGTGGACTCCAATGGTTCAGTAATTTGCATATTGTGTTTGTTAGGGTCATTATACTGTTGTTAATAGTAATGGTTAGTACTTGTACTGCTAAATGTTAAAATGTATACTTGTGTTAAAATAAATGGGAAATTGGTGAATGAATAGCATTATTAAAATGATAAGTGACTGGGTAGTGCATTGTGCAGCTATACAGCAAACTTGGAGGTGAATTAAGTTAGCAACATATGGGAGTAAGTTTTAAGTTTTTCCTTAGGGTTAAAAGAATGGTGTTTAAATAAATGGGAGATGGGTGAGTGAAGAGCATTATAAAAATGATAAATGACTGGGTAATGGACTGGGCAGGCCACACAACAAACTTGGAGGTGAATTAAGTCCACAACAATTGGGAGTATAAGTTTTATATATAGTGTTAGATGTGGTTCATCATTGGGCTGAGAAAATGTCATGGATATTTCCTCTTTGATTTTTTCAACGCTAGAGATATGTGGATTTTCCAGGTAGTTTCAACTGCCCAACTCAATGAAGATAAGCCATATGAGTAGAACAAATCCTTGAATTTTTGCTAAGCGATTGATTAGGTTAGCATTTTATTAATGTTCAATCTGCAAAGCACTGGAATTCGCTAGAGTGATATTCAGATCATATTTGATATTTGCATTTTCCTCCATAAGTCTCGTACTTCTGAAAATTGTCATTAGAATGTAAAATTCTTTTCTATTGATATTATGTACTTCTGAAAATTGTCAAAAGAATGGAAAATTATGTCTGCTGATTTTGTGCATTTTCACTGCTGATTGTTTCAAGTTTTCTTTTATCTGAATAAAAGGATTGTATTTTGTTTTCATGTCTTGATTATACAGAGAATGCAATTTGTGGAAAGACAACATATGTTCACTGTAAAGCTGGAAGAGGTCGAAGTACTACAGTTGTTCTCTGTTATCTGGTATTTTTTTGTTGCTCGCTATATTTTAAATCTATATGAAGACCATTAATTCAGCTGCCTTTTTCCTATATTTTTTAGTAGCCTTGTTGTTTGAGTATATGTTTTAGTATTTGATATTGCAATCAGTCAATTCCTTTGGTGGGGAATTTATCCTCAGACGAGCAACACTAGGTTCTTAGACAGTTGCATAATATGTTTGCTCCAATAGTTTTATTTTCCTTTATCTGAATTTCAACGGAATCCCAACTTGAATTGAAGAACTATATGTTAGTTGCTTTTCCTGTCTTTGAAGAAATTTAAAATCTACATGAAGACTATTAAATCAGCTGCCATTTTCCTATATGCTTGTAATACCTTTGTTTGAATATATCTAGCTTTATAGAAATGCCAGTATTTGATGTTGAAGTGACCTCTATCATTGCAATCAGTCAATCCCCTTGGCAGGGACATAAAATGTTTGTTCCAGTAGTTGTACTTTTTATCTTCTGAATTTCAGTGGAATGTCAGCTTGAATAAAAAGATCTATATATTGGTTGCTTTTCCCGTCTTTGAAGAAAATTAAGCCATTGGTTATTATTGTTTTCCAATGCAAGTTGTGCTGGATAGGTGGTTGTGGATTCATCAGGTAGATACAGTATTGACACTATTAGTCTATTACACATGAGCATAAAATCCTTTTTTGCCAAAATGTAACAGGTGGAGTATAGGCAAATGACACCTGATGATGCATATGCATATGTAAGGTCTAAGAGGCCAAGAGTTTTGCTGGCAGCTTCCCAGTGGAAGGTTAGATAAAATATTTTTGGTCATTACTGGAAATATTTGTGTCTCAAAATGAAATCTAAATTTAGTGTTTGCAGGCTGTTCAAGATTACACTAAGCGGATACACCAGAAGCAGACAAAATTGATTGTTCCTGTTAGATTTTCCCTGCCAGAACAGTTTCCTATTACGCCTCTATACATATCCCATACATCATATGAAGGCAATTTAACTGTGAACAAAACAGAGGTGAATGTATGTTATGATGATTCAATCGTGATTGTGACAAGTGCTGATCTTGAGGGATATAGAAGTATTGAAAGCTCTGGTCTCATTGGTAATGATATGTGGAATGAACTTGGAGTGACTTATCGAGTGAGTTTTGTTGCTGCAAGAAGAGTGGTGGGAGTAGCAAGAGCTTCAGCAGCATTTGCAAGGCTCTCCTACCTGTGGCTTGGCTGTCAGGCTGAAAGTAAGTTGTGCTCAAAAGATCTGCCTGTGCCATCACTTAAGGCTTTGAAAACTTTTGAATGCTGTTCATCTGTGGCAGAGCAGTTGCCCGGCATGAGGACTGATGTTCCTGTATGCCCACAGGGTATAGTAAATTGTTGAGGTATTTATTAGGCAAAAATGTTTTATGCATTGAACAGTCTGTATGTAAACAAGAGTTGTGTACAATTTCGTTTTCCATTCGTCCATAGAGCTTTAAATGCTGCCCTTTTTAAAATCTTATGTTAGCTTGCACAGCACATTCCAGGAAACAGGGCTCAGTATGATACTGAAGTTTAATGCTAGTAAGGGAATTTAAGAGCTTGCCCTTAATTCAGGCATTGGCATATGACGGTGTCAGCTTACATGGATATAAGTTGCATTTAAAATAAGACAAGCGGTAGTGCCTTGTAAATAATTGCACTACAAATGAGCATTGACTAAGCATGTTTGAGTTCCCCCTGTTGGAACAACATGACAGTGCCATAGTTACAGAAATGTACATGCTGACAACTAGGAGCATGATGCAACAATGTTTATTATTGCATTATATGTACAGGATTTTATTGATAACTGCAATTTTATTATCTTAATATATACAATGTTCTTGATGGTTGATTGCTATGCTTCTGTGATTTCTGTCGGTAGTTGACAGTAAGCAAAGAGCTGTTGCCGGTCATACATTTTCTATTTACAAACTTGATTAATTTCTCTTACTGTACAGTTCATGCAGGGTGTATACTTTTTAGGTTACACAAGATTATTTTGGCTATTTTTGGCTTTTGCTTTGCCAACGAAAGTTTCTTGGACTTTTAGGGTAAGTGGAGAATTTTCCGAAGTTCTACTTAGTGCAGAGCTTTCTGATGCTCTTTCTTCCTCTGTGGGCATTGTTTTGGACAAGACATGATGTTATTAACAAGGGCAGTGTTGCATTTGAGGTATGTTACTATCATTTGGTGAGGGTACTTGATTTTTTGCGTCCTTCAATTAGTGTTAATTCGTTTTTAATGAGTGTATTTGGACCACTAATTTTTGAATGTTTGAATAGTGTTTCCGTGGGCTTTATTGAAATATGATATATATGCCTAGATGTTTGTAAACGTTTTAAATAAGATTTTAAGCTTCTGAAGTTGATAGTTCTTAATGGAGAGACTTCTGGATAAAAATTATAAACAATGTATTTATAATCCATGATCAGGGTAATTGGTTATTCAGGGTGATGAAGATTTTGATATATATGCAAATTTTTTAATTTCAGTTAAAATATAAATATAGTAACATCTCTTGTTCCACATGCCGGACTTTGTTGTATTGTATTTTTGGCTTTTTGATAAATACAATTATCTCTTTAAAAATATTAATGTCATGATACATTTTTATATTTACAACAAATTGATTCTTAAAGGCAGAATTTGAATGTACTTCCCTTGTTTCTAGAAATTGGTCAAGTCATCGATCTTGTGTTATCATTTGACATGTCACTTTTTTGCCAAATTATCAAGAAGTCACTGGTGGTTAGTAGACGTAAATTGAATATTCATTTCTTTATGCAAGAAATATAGGTCTGGTGGCTTCTCATTACTCGTGGCAGGCATGTTGTGTATTATAACTTAGATTCATGAAGAAGCATTCTTAATTACACTACAACAGCTTGAGGCACATTACACAAGCCTTTCTACTTTATGCTTGGAATTCTGATCACTACGGCGTTGTTATTTGTTTCCATGTCAGGTATTATCTTTATGCTTCGATTAACATAAGAAAGTCATATAAGAACTGAAGCAAGATGTTTATTTGGCTTTTATGCGATCAAGTAGATTTCGATAAATGAAAGTTTTTAAAGTAAAATAAATTACGTAGTTTACATCACAATCTTCAAAGCGTGATAGTTATATGACGAACCTTACTATGGATTAATAATAATGAAATGGATCTTCACCAAGTATTCGGTGAAAGGATCAATGTTGAGGAGATTATTGTCGTATCTTTGAAAGAAATGTTATGAAATGACCACCTTGCCGTGATATTCGTGTTCTGTTATCAAGTAAATGGAAGGAAACATGTAGATCATAACATTTGGGTTACTGTTGCTAATATTAATTAATCTGCCAATCTTTACTGTTAAAAGTATTATTTAATTTCAAGAGTCCATGATGATCAACATATATATGTACATTTGGGAACGAATGATGGAAATCACCTCGTAAATAAAAAAAATGAGAACCATCTTACCAGGGGAAAAATCCTCTTTATCTCTTATTTTAGTTAAGTATGATAGATGCCTATATGTCCGTCTCTTTATGTTTTAGCCAGAAAGAAGACTTAACTACTTTAATGAAAACTAATATATTAGTATATTTTTATATTTAACCCAAGTGCATATAAACAATACCCGATTCGATAGCATAAAGTGAAAAAGACAAATGAAAACAATACCAAATTCGTAACGCAAAGAATGCAAATAATAGAAACTATACACGCAACATACATTTCGAGGATTTATATATATGGAGAATAACCATTGACGTTAACATCTACCAGACTTTGCTTATTGGTTTGTAAATAGCAAAAATTAACTCCTTTAACTTGGCACATATTTGTTAGTTAATGCAAATTTATGTCTAGATTTTTCAAGTGTCGATTAGCAATATGTTGTGTCTTGATGGGTAATTGGTGTCATCCGAGTTTGCTTGGTCAGCACCGCCTCTTTTGTACAAGTAGTTTTGATAGCAATAAGATCGTTAGATCTGTTCATTACACATTTGTTGTATGTTCCAATGTAGGCCATGATGATGGTAATCAAAGGAATTGCTTTGAGGACATTCCCGGAGAATTTAACTTCACACAGGCTACAAAGAGACATGGCTCAAAAATATTCTGTGGATGTTCATCATAAGTTAGTAGTTATGGAGGGAGCTTTGAAGGTTATCATAAGTGAGGAAAACAAGAGTGGATGTTCATCGAAGAATAAAGGAGAGAGGGAAGGATACCTTTTGGAATGTATGACATCCCTTCTCGACGTAATTAATCCAATTGGAGGACCAACAAAGGGAGCACAACATAGACTAATATAATTAGTATGTAGTATTACCATTTTTGTGCCATTTTGTTGTACAAGAGTTGGCCAATTTTCAAGGTTTTTCATATGGTTCTTGATGTGAAAGGAGGATTATAGTGTTCTTGGTGAGCTTAGTTATCAATTTCAATGGGTTTTGACAATAGTTGCTACTTATAGTGAATGCTTGCATGAGACCAATATTAGTTTTTTTTGGGTTTATTCTCTTTGTTCTTTAAAGAACTTTGTTATTTATAGTAAGTGCTTGTATGACACCAATCTTTTCTTTTTTTTGGAAATTTTGACTTTGGTCTTTAGAAAAAATACTATTTATAGTAAGTGCTAGCATGACACCAATCTTTATGGGTTTGTTCTCTTTGGTCCTTGGGGAATATTGCTATTTATAGTAAGTGGTTGAATGACATTGATCTTTTTGGGCTTTTTTTTGGGTATGTTCTCTTTGGTTCTTGGAGAACACTGTTATTTATATTATGTGCTCATGTTGGCATCATTTATCATCTATCAACTTTAGTTGGTTTTGACATGTTCGATTCTCTATTTTTGATGCCTTGGCAAGTTTCCATGAGTTGATGGAAATCATTTAATATTTTCATGTAAGTATTTTTTAAATATTTTTAATATAAGTTAAGTGAATTAATATTTCAAAAAATGTATCTCCAATTGGGATGCCTAGGCTATGGGAAACATAACTTGTTTTTAAAAGTGATATGGGGGCCTTTTTTGAGGGAATATTATATTCAACTATTTGAATTTGCTTTAATTTCTCCTTCCAAGTTAATATGTAGGGATTTGGGCTCTCATTTTGTCATTCTTCTTATGCACACATAACAAAATTTCATTGATTTGGAGAGTTCTTTATATTTTTGAGCGCAAAAACCCTCTTTAGTTAGTTTGGTTTTAGTGGTGCAAGATTCACCATAGGTGGTTGATTTCAATTAGAGTTTGCAAAGTTTTGCTCAAAGCTTGGTGATAAGAGTTTGATGAAGATGAAGATTTATAAGGTATTTTGATTTGGTGTGATTAATGGTTTTCTTGAGCGTTGTTCAAGTCTCAAAAGTTTTTAGAGACATTACCTAGTGCTAGCCATACCATTCCAGCTATATAGAGAATCACATTTTGGATCATATCTCAAATAATAAGGCATATACCAATTTGGGCATCATTGTAAGAGACTTCCTACGACTGAAAAATAAAGTTCATCATATAACACATGGATTTTTGTTGGTTTCTAATTTTTCTATGCAAGTCGTTCATTTAGGAAGGGTCATACAACTTTGCTTGTGGCAAGTGGTCATTTGAGGAGGCATCAAGATTAGTTTGAAGGGTGAGATCTCTTCTTGAGGCATCCAAGTACCTAGGTGGCACATTAAGTTGTTAACAACATATTGGAGGTGATTGAATCAAAACTATCGATTATTTGGCAAGTCACCCTTGCTGTCCAATGCTTCTTTGTGGCAAAGAATAATTTTTTTTGAGTAATATGTTCCTTTCATATCTCCCTATTTCATCTTGGCATCCTAATATATGAATTGATTGGGTGAAAAGACACAAATCTGAGCTAGTGTGGAGATTGGTTATGACTGAGAAAAGCCTAGTTCTAAGCATTATTCCAAGTTTGTAATGTTTGGAAATTATTTAATTTTCAATTGTTTTGAGAACAACAATAGCTTAATTTTTTACTGTATTGAAATTTGCTACTTGATATTACTATTTCCATTACATGCTCTTTAGCAATGATCATGAACACAAATGAATTGAATATGAAAATAAAACCAACCAACAAGCTTATGTTAAACATTGCATGTTATTCCACAAATTTATTGCAAGCCAATTCAACCTAAAAAAATAAATAGGGGTATATATTATAATGGTACAGAGCAAGTTTTTTCTGCTAGCCTGTTGCATAGTGGTCACTTGTTGTAATTCAACAATTGTATAACAAAGCTAAAAAGATGTTCACATTTGACAAGTTAGTGTGTGAGATGATGCAATAACTCCTTAATCTAATGAAGGATCCACACATTAAAGAGTATCTTAAGATAATGACAAGACCCAAACATGTGAAGTCAAGCATGCCAAAAGATAGGTGAAATACTCTATGACAGAGAACTCAAGAGGAACCTAAAAATGAAATAATATAGAAACTAGCAAAAAATAGCTTTTGGATGGGGAAGTTGTCTTACTTCGTGAGGAATATGTGATAGAGCTTCAAGATGATTCATTTGACATGCATGCAACTACTATGGATGAGATTGAGCATGGAGGAAAAGACAAAACAATAGACTTGGATCCTAGATCAAATTCATTTGGTGATGATTCTAAGACTAATGACTTGCTTAATGATTTTAGAGAACTAGATGTGGATGATGAGTTCACTAATTTTCAGATGCAGAGCATGGAGAAAGCAAAAATGATGACGTGTTCAAATCAACTTTTCATTATCCCTTATCACATTCCAATGATGATAACTCAGGTGGATTTTGGTTTGACTTCCAAACCAAGCCTATGGAGAGGGATGTTTATGACAATTTTAATACTAGTAAGTTGGAGAGTAACTTATTTAGGGAGACAACCACTTTTGAGGAACATTGTGAACACTTTTTTTGAACAAATCAATCATCCCTTTAGTATTTGGGATCTGGGTGTGTTGGCACCTACACATGATGATGATTTTGTATGGGATGAATTTCCTTTTGATCGTGATGTCATCCTAATCTTAAAGCATAATGCATGCCTTGCGGATGCTATAAATAAGCTGATTTTGAAAAGTTTGATGATGAACTCGAACGCAAATCTAAAACTTATTACATGGTGTTGATTTTGAGTAGAGGCCTAGTGACTAGGTTGATTTGGATCCATAGCTTATTGTTAAAAATGGTAATAGAGAACCACATGAGACTTGGGACAACCTTGGAGTTACTATTGACAAGTACGATAAAGGGTTTGATTTTGGTATTCATCATAGTAGTAGTACTCTATCCTTGCATGAACATGATTTGAGAAGGAAGTCTTGGTGTTTGTTAACAACCCATTGTTTGAGATGGGTGTTGATATGACATATAATAATCTGCTTTTTGAGTTGGATGATGGAACAACTTTTGGTTGTAGCTTCACACCGTGAAAATAACATGGTATGGGTTTCAAGGGAAAATTTAGGACTTGAGTTGGAGTGTGGTTTTCAGTTTGGTGTTGATCTAAGTTCACTTTATGAGGTGATTGGTTACCCTCTTGGGAGACCACTAGATATTAAATGTGTAAATAAGGAGACAAATGAAGATTGTGATTGGAGTGAGATGACACTAGGAAGCATCATCATTCCTAACTACATGAAGAATTGGAAGGTAAATTGGGTATGCAATTTGATGGTTTCAGTTTAGAGTTATTTCCTTGTTGGTACTCACCTTGAGTTGCATCATTCTAGCATGAATTTTTGTCTTGAGTGTTGGAGTTGGCCAACAAGTGGGGCATTTAAAAAAATACGAGTTGATAAGTTGTAATGCATGCCCATCATATTTAGTTGGAGATGATGTTTCTACATGAGATGTGATGGATCATGGTATCTTCAACATAGTTGACATCAAGAAGTTATTAAAATGTGATTTTGTAGCTGTAAATTTTAATATAACATCAAGGAAAGGAGGTTTCAAACTTGTTATTTATGAAGCTTTAGAGGAAGGACCTAAACAGGACATCAATATGATTGATGATCCATCCTTTAGATTGAGTGATGTTTTATCCTATACTATATTTCTTTGGGGTTGGTTTTGAATACAACAAATGTTCCTTGCACCTTAGTTGTTGATTCTTTCATGGATAGGCTACAAGAAAATAACAAAGAAGTCATAAAATTCTATGATGAGAAAGATGTTATAGATGACACTTGGAGTTATGATTTGTACCTTTCTAGGTATGAATGAGATCATGCTCAGTTGGGTAACCATGCTTTGGATCATCAACAAGGACAAACAAAGCTTATTGAGAATGGTAGGAATGATCTTTAGAACAATATCTTTAGAGATATTTTAAATAGGGATTGTAACAATGAAGGAATGGTTACTCTTGAGAGTGTTCCTTGGCATAAAATGAGTCAAACTTTAAGCCTTGAGCTTTCTTTTTGGTTGCGAGTAAGTTACCTCACATTTTTGTTGGCTCTTGTTTAGGGGAGTTGGTACAATTTTTCTTGTCAAGGAAGAAACGGTTTTTAGTTGGAGATTTCTTGGAAAAGCTACTTAGCCATTTTTGAGTTGTTTTTGTGCAAAACAATGCTCATCTCACATTCTTATACTTGAAAATTTGTTGGTACCACTGTTGTCCCTTGTGTAGAGCGCTAAAATTAGTGTCCTTCACTGATTCCAGTTTTGAAGAGTAGTGATTATTTAGTTAACTTTTCCAACTCAGAGAGTTCATCTTATGAAGTTTTGTGATGTAAACTTTGATAGTTTACTTGGTTCATAACAACAAACTTCCACATGCCTTGGTTCCTCATTCAAAGGCCCTTGGAGTTGAAACAATAAGCTTTTTCACAAATATTCATTGTTGTATTAGAATAGTTTAGAGGAGGCATGGTAGATCTATGTGTTGTTATGACAATAAGTTTGTTGAACTCTTGCTAAGGATCACTCTCCTATGAGCAAGAAGTTTGGATGAGCTCGCATTTGCAGTTGACTCTACATGAAATCATGAGCAGATATACTGAGGGTTATGGCTTTGGGTTGAGAAAACTTTTATTCTCTTGTGTAGGATAGTGTTAGGTATATGGATTGCAGTTATGTACCTTATTGAGATGCTTCAATGAAGTAGTTTCATGAATTACATTTCTACCCTTACATGCGTTTCAACTTTGGTTTCGGTGGGGGCTACTTTTTGGGTTCCAAGAGAGGAGAGTGTAGTTTGGGTACAATGGTTTAACAATATAATCAGAGTGACACAACACCAACATGATGGGTTCTTTATGAGATTGACGTGAGACCTTGAGACCTCATTTTTGCAATTCAAATTAGTTTGGTGTTTTTGGTGATTTTGATGTTGCACAAACATTGCTTGAGGACAAGTAATCCTTGGGGAGGGAGGACAATAATGTTTCTTTTTATGCCATCTTGTTTGATGAGCGTTGGGCAATTATTGGGGTTTTCCATTGGTTTCTTATGCACTAGGAGGTTTCCAATGTTTTTGGTGATCTCAGTTTTTTCAGTTTTAGTGGGTTTCGACAATTGTTGTTATTTATAGTAAGTGCTTGCATGATGCCAATCTTTTTATTTTTTTTCAGGGTTTGTTCTCTTTGGTCCTTAGAGAACATCATTATATATATTAAGCTCTAGCATGACACCAATCTTTTTGGGGTTTTATGGGTTTGTTCTCTCTGGTCTTCAAAGAACACTACTATTTATTGTAAGTGATTGCATGACACTAATCTTTTGGGTTTTTTCTAGGTTTGTTTTCTTTGGTCCTTAGACAACACAACTATTTATGGTAAGTGGTAGCATGATATCAATCTTTTAAGGATTTCCTAGGTTTGTTCTCTTGGTTCTTAGAGAACACTACTATTTATAGTATGTGCTTATGCCAACATTAGTTATCATTTGTCAGCTTTAATTGATTCCGACATGTTTGATTCTTTATTTTCAGTGCCTTGATGAGTTTTCGTAGGATTATGAAAATTATTTTAATATTTTCACTTGTGTTTTAAAAGAATAATATTTTGAAAAATGTTTTTTAATTGGGGTGCCTAGGCTATGGGAGATATAAGTTGTGAAGTTATACGAGGACCTTTTTTTTGAGGGAACATTATATTCAAATATTTGAATTTGTACTAATTTCTCCCTTTAAGTCTATGCATTGGGATTTAGGCCATCATTCTCTCATTTCACTTGTGCAGGCATACCAAAATATCGTTGAAATAAACTTGGAGAGTTCTTTTGATTGTTGAGGACAAAAACCCTCTTCAATTAGCCTGGTATTAGTGGTGCAAGATCCACCCTAGCTGGTTGTTGATTTCAATTAGAATTTGAAGAGTTTTGATTGAAGCTTGGTGATAAGACTTTGATGAAGATGGAGACAATTTTTGGTGCTGCTCGTACCATTTCAGCTACATAAATAGTCACATTTTATTCATATTTCACTAATTACAAAATATATCATTTTTGGGGGGCACCATTTCAAGAGACTTCCTATGGTTGGGTGCAGGCCTGGAATTTGACAGGCAAAATGACCGTTTTTTCACTTTTAGACTGTATATGACAGCTGAACAAATTATTGGACAGTATGTGTTGACATGTTATCTTTTAATAAAACTATATACATGACACTTCATATTATCAATAAACCGTAAAATACTATTGTAGGTAACATATATTATATAGTATTATAATTCATAATATTGATATATATTATTTTAGAATGTATATTATAAAAACTCCATTTATTTAGAATATTATGAAATGGTTGGATATAATTATTTCTATTTTTTATAATATTTTAATATAAATTTTTCAATACTGGAATAATAGGATATAATTTTTAAGTTTCTAACTTTTAAAATATTTTTATATGAAATTTTAGAATAGTTTCTATTTTAATTATAAATAAGATTTTTGGTTATGAATTAGAAACTTAGTAAATTTGAGATTTTTGTAAATATTACTAAATTACTAATTTATTATTGTTTTCTAAATTTTTATATTCTTTTTATCTATATAAGATTTGCATATCTGAATATGAATAATGAAAGGAGAAATATTTTCATTTATATTGAACGAGCATCTATATTTTAGTGTAGTTTCAATCTTCTTTTGTTCATAGGTGAAGCTTAACGTATATAATTTCACCTATTCTTTCTTTTGATTTTTTATCTCATTTTAAAATTTTATATTATCTTAATATTATATTTAAAATAATAAATAGATTACTTGCACATTACATTATTAAAAATAAAAATAGTTTTTAATATTTAATATGTATTGTTGGTTAAATTGATATAAATGTTTAAATGTAAAAGAATTTTTTCATAAATTAGATATTTTTTTGACAATTAATATTTTTCTTAAAACGTCAAATGAAAGGAATTGCAATGACCAAACCATCATAAAAATACTCATGTGACAGGCAGGGGTGATCGTCAAATTCCAGGTTTGGTTGGGTGATATAGTTCATCGTGTGGGTTTTTGTTTGTTTCTGATTTTTCGATGCTAAGTTGCCCATTTGGGATGTGTCGTGCAAATTTTCTTATGGGACGTGGTCATTTAAGGAGGCATCGAGATCAGTTTGAAGGCTACACTCTCTTCCTTTTGAGGTGCCAAAGTACCTAAAGAGGCAGATTAAGTTTTTAACAACAGATTGGAGGTGAGATTGAATTAAAAAAAATTATTTGGCAATTCACCCCTATTTTCCAACGATTCGTTGTGGCAAAGAACAAATTTTCTAAGTGATATTTTAGAATTAATGAAGGTCTAATGTTCCCCTATTTCATCTTGGCATCCTAATGTATGAATTGATTGGGTGAAAAGGCACAAATTTGAGCTATTGTGTGATGTGCACCAAGAAAGAAATTGCAGATTGTTTAAGACATAAATGCCCAATTCTAAGCATTATTATAGGTTTGTAATGTTTGTAAATTACTTCATTTTTAGTTGTTTTGAGAACAACAATAGCTTAATACTTGACTGAATCCCTTCTGAGGATGAGTCCTCCCTCCCGGATGATGTTGTGCCGCTCACCGTTGATGATGCTGCTGTTACTGTCCATGAGGAATCAATTCTTGTTGCTCCTGATTTGCAGATTTGTTCCACTCCTTTTGAATCTGCACCTGATGTTGCTCCTATGCAACAGTCTACTCCTGTTTTGCAACAGTCTGCTATTGTTCTACATCGGCCTATTGCTGTCCTGCAACAACACTCTACTGGCGATTCTCTTCATGCTTCGACGGGGTCCTTCTCGCTTGATCCTTCCTCTGATGGTCCTAACGACAGTATTTCTTGGATTGTGGTTTGTCGTAGGTGAAAGGGAAAGTCTTCTCCCCCTCCCCAAACCTCTCCTTGTCTGGGTTTGGGGGTCTCTCCCCTTGATTGGGCTTTTGGTTGTTAACTGGTTTAACAGGGTATTCGTTTGCTTGTTCGATTGTGTTTTTCTTTCAGGGTTTGCCTTGTCTTTATGCCCCTGGGATGTTGTATTTTAGGGACAACACCCTTGTTTTGTTGCTATTAATATCAAAAACAAAAACAAAAACAATAGCTTAATACTTCATTAGATTGAAATTTTCTACTTGATATTACTATTTCCATTACATGCTCTTTAGCAATGATCATCAACTCAAATGAATTGAATTGAAAATGAAACCAACCAACAAGCTTATGTTAAGCATTGCGTGTCATTACACAAATTAATTGCAAGACACTTCAATCTTTAAAAATAATCAGAGGTATATATTACATAGAAAAATATGTTTTGCATTGGGTGTGATGGAAGTTGCAAGATTGGTTGTGTATGTATAGAGTAGAAGATAAAATAAATTTGAATGGAGGTGTAGTAGAGTAAGGAGGGACACACCATTTTGTGGAAATTTTTTATAGTTTTGTGAGAAGGTATGGAGGTTAGGATGGTGTGTAGGGAATCCATTTTTTGAGTTTTTATTTTGGGTCACTGCTATGTGGAAGGCAACACAATATATTTTAATGCCTACATGAGAACTATCTTTATCATCTCTACTATTAATTCTACGTTCTCCATGGGTCATTCTACCTTTGATCACCTATTAATTGATGTCGACATATCTTTGGACCTCCCCAGGGATGTGGTTCTAATGGTTGGGGATAGGCCTTGGACTCAACCACTGGATTATGAGGGCCTCCCCTTTCGCTGTCGAAGGTGCTTCTTAACGGGTCACCTTACTTCAGACTATTCTCTCTCTCGTCACAAAGGTGCTGCTACTTGATGGAAGGATGCTACAAAAGATCACTTGACAATTAATGCTTCGGACTCTATTTCGGTTGAATCCTCTCAAGATAAGGTGCCCCTTACTGCTGATGAAGCTTTTGCTGATATTACCGTTGCTGTGGATCCACCAATGCCTTTGATGGGTCCCGACCTGGAATAAGACCTGACTATATTGGTTACTCCGAATTGGCCCAGGTGAAGACCCAAGAAAGCAAACGATCTACCAGCAGCATCTGACACGAAATCCGGCTGATCTGGCGGCTATGCTCTACTCGAACCGATGGAATAATAGTTATTTATCGATGATGGACACTTACTGGATACAAATAGCACATTCTCCACACCTTCGCTTTTCTCCTGGTGATTCTGCTCTTGTTGCTGTTCTACAACAACAAACTGCAACATCAGTTTGACAGTGACTTTGCGAGGTCTTCCCAGCCTGATTTTTGTTTGAAAGTTCCTAATGATAGTGTTGCTTGGATAGTTTTTTGTCGTAGGCGAAAGGGAAAACCTACCCCCCTTTCCCAACCCCCCCATTGTCAAGTTTTGGGTATTTCTCCCCATTCTTAAGTTGGGTTGGGTTGTTGCTGGTTTGACAGATTTGTTTGGGCTGTTTGACTTTGTTCTTTTGGGTTTTGCACCCCTGCTTGGTCTGTTTAAAATTGATAGTCTTTGGCTATGTAAAGGGTCAGAGTCCTAGTTAACACTGCTTTTTTAATCAAAAACATCTCTACTATAGCTCTTTTATTAACTATTCTATTGACATGTTGTTATTGTGGTGTTGGCATGGTGCTTATATGGAGGTATTTTATTTATTTTTCTTTTCTTTTCCTTCTCTAGCCAATTGTTATGGTAAAGGCTTGAAAGAAGGAGCTTAAAAAAAATCAATTAATTTAAGTTTGGTTCGATGCACACACACACACACACACACACACACACACACACAAAGAGATATATATATATATATATATATATATTGGCTTTAAAGGTGGTTGATAGAAAATTGATTCTTTGTTTATTGTGTATTCAAGTAGGATAATCTAATTTGTTTTGTGAATGTTGTATGGGTGACATTTAGGTTGAATAGTTTGTGTAAATGTTATGCTTTAAATAATTTGCACATATATAATTGCACATTTTTGTGGATACATATATATGTGTATACTGGTTGATTTTATTATATGGGAGATTTGTGACTTCATAACTAAAAGAGATTCCTATCCTTCATTTCCAATTACAAGTTATGTTGTTAGGAGCAGGATACATTGTTGAATTGGTCTTAGAAAAATGTTAAAAAAGGAAAATTTTGAAAGTGAAAATAAATAGTATCATATTATTTGTAGACTTGCTATGCAATTAAACTAGTTTGAGAGGTGAAAATTCATTTCTTTTATATTGGGCACTCCAATAGGATGAAATGCTCTTGATTTTTGTCACCAGCCTTAGAGATTAACAAGGACAAATCCTAACTAAAATACCTAGTCAATAGTATAGTTCATTTATTTTATTTTGAATGAATGGTTCCCGTTCCTCCTAGAGTGATCGCTCCTCTCTCAATGTTTGCAGGTCCCACAGTGACCGTTGCTCCTGCAATGACTGCTGCTCCTGCAATGACTGCTGCTCCCTCTGTACTTGTGGCATCCGCTGCTGCAGTGACTTTTTCTGGGCCTACACTTCTTGAGGTGCCCCTTTCGAGTGGGGCTAGGTTTGAGCCTAAGTCCTCTTCATCGTTTTTGGTGGGTGGTGTTGCTGCTTCTGCTACTTAAAATGGTGGTCATGCCTGGGTTTTAGATGATGGTGGTCTTACCAGGGCTACTGTGGGTGCTGAGGTCCCTCCTGAACCTATTTCAACTACTAGTGGGTAGAGCTTGTTGATATGTGGTGATTGATCATGCAATGTACTGTACACTCGTAATGTATCCTCATCGACTTTGAAAAAACCATAAAAATGCTGATTTTGTATGTTGCCCTTAAAAATGCATGTTATAAGCGGCTGGAATGTAAAAAGGCATGGTAATGGTGTTGTATTGATTTACTAGATAATAAGAAAATATTAGACGATTGTGTTTTGTGGATGTAGCCCATCTTGGGTGAACCACACAAAATCTCCGTGTTATGTATTTTTCTTCATTTTTTTGTGTTTCTATCTGCATATAATTGTTAATTTGCATTTGCTTTGAAACTGCCTAAACCCTAACAATTGGTATCAGAGTCGTGTATTTCTGTAAATTGGCGGGGACTTTCAATTTGAGTGGGAGCAATGGAAGAAACCAAATTCAAGGTTAAGAAGTTCAACGACCAGAATTGTCAGTAATGAAAAATAGAGGTAGAGGATTACTTGTACCAAAAGGATATGTGGCGACCATTGGAAGGAAAGACAAAGAAACTGATCGCGATGTCAGATGAAGATTGGGATATTCTGGACATAAAGGCATTGGGAACCATTTGGTTGTGCCTTGCACCGTCTGTAGCATTGAATATATCAAAAACAACAACAAATGCAGAATTGATGTCGACACTGGCTAAACTGTATGAGAAACCTTTAGCTTTGAATAAGGTATTTAATATGAAGCATTTGTTTAATAAAAAAATGAGTGAAGGAGGATCTATAACATATCATTTAAATATATTTAATATAGTTACCAACCAATTGACTTCTATAAAAGTTAACTTTGATGAAGAGGTTAGGGCTCTCTTAATTTTATGTTCTTTGCCATAAAGATAAAATAGCTTGGTTATGGCTGTAAGTAACTCTGTCTCTAGTACAAACACTTTGAAATTTGTTGATGTTGTTGGTGTTATTCTAAGTGAGGAAATGCAACGGAAAAGCACAGATGAGACTTCAACATCATCGGGTACTGTTTTGAATGTAGAGAACAGGGAAAGATCAAAGGAAAGAGGAAAAGACCCTAGGCCTGAGAAGTCACGAGGGAAGTCAAAGAAATGACGCTCTCAATCCAGAGGAAGAAATGATTGCTGGTATTGTGAAAAGCCAGGATATTTAAAGAAAGATTGTTGGTATTGGAAAAACAAACAAGGAGACAAAAATGTAGATGACAGTAAGGAAGCTAATGTTGCAATTAATACTTTACAAGATGCTTTGATTATGTGTTTAGATAATGTTAATGATTCTTGGGTAATAGATTCAGGGGCTTCATTTCATGCCACACCCCATAGAAAATATTTTCTAGATTATGTTCAAGATGTTTTGGACAGGTATACCTGGGTGATGACGAGCCTTGTCAAATTGTTGGAAAAGGCAAGATAAAAATCAAGTTGCAAAATGGAAATGATTGGTTGTTGCATGAGCTAAGGCATGTTTCTAATTTAAGAAGAAATTTAATTTCTGCAGGACAATTGGGTAGTGAAGGCTGCATGGTTACATTTACAAACAATGTTTGGAAGGTAACTAAAGGTCCATTAGTAGTAGCTGAAGTTGCAAAGGTAGGCACATTGCATTTGTGTATTGGTAATACTTATTCTACCTTAGTTGCTACAAAAAAGTTGTTGTTGGGACTGCTACTTTATATGTTGCAAGGACAGATTCAAAATTGTGGCACCATAGACATGGGCACATGAGTGAGAAAGGGATGAAAATCCTTCACTCTAAAAATTTTCTGCCAAGATTGAAGCAGATTGATTTAGAGTTCTGTGAAATCTATGTTTAAGGGAAACATAAAAGAGTTAGATTTTTCAAGGTTGGGAAAGAGAAGAAGAGTGAGAATTTAGAGCTTGTGCATTCAAATGTATGGGGGTTGGCTCAAGTATCATCTCTTGGTGGATCTTGTTATTACGTTATTTTTATAGATGATGCAACCAATAAAACATGGGTATATTTCCTAAAACAGAAATAAGATGTTTTTGAAACTTTTAAGAAATGGAAAGCTTTGATAGAGAAATAGACATGGAAAAAGTTGAAGTGTCTCAGATCTGATAATGGAGCCGAGTATTGCAGCAAAACATTTGAAGATTACTATTCTTTCAATGGAATTTGAAAGGATAAGACAGTTCTAGGAACCCCACAAGAAAATGGTGTGTTTGAGAGAACGAATAGGACCATCATGGAGCGTGCAAGGAGCATGAGATTGCATGCTGGACTGCCCTTATATTTTTGGGCAGATGCTGTACATATTGTTGTTTATTTGATAAATAGAGAACCTTTAAATCCTTTGGATGGTGGCATTCCAACAGAGGCATGGATTGGTAAAAAGATAAACTATTCTTTTCTGAAAACCTTTGGTTGTGAAGCTTTTGTCCATGTTGATAAAAAAAACAAAACCAACCTTGATGCTAAATCTCAAAAATGTACTTTCATTGGATATGGAATGAATGACTTTGGTTATCAGTTATGGGATTTTTAAAATCAGAAAATAATCAAAAGTAGAGATGTTATATTCAGTGAGAAGGTCATGTATAAAGAATAGGTGTAGGAAAAGAAGGATAAACATATCAAAAATGAATATGTGGTGCTGGATGAGATTCCTGAAAATAAAATGCCATTGGTACCTGATGCTCAACAAAAACAAAATATCCTACAAAGTCATGCAAGTGTTAGACATTCTACAAGGTTAAGTAGACCTCCTAAAAGATTTTCTCCTTCTTTGTATTCTATTTTATTAATTGATTCTGGTGAATCGGAAGGATATGAAGAATCAATGCAGGTGGATGCCAAACAACAGTGGGAGCTAGGCATGAAAAAGGAAATGGATTCCTTGATGAAGAATTAAACTTGGGACTTAGTCCCAATACCTGCATGAAAAAGAGCCTTGCCAAATAAGTGGGTTTATAGGCTAAAGGAGGAGGATGAAGTACAAAAAAAATATAAGGCTAGAATCGTGGTAAAAGGTTTGGCACAGAAAAAGGGTTATGATTTTTATGAAATATTTTCTCTAGTTGTAAAAATGTCTTCGATGAGATATTTGAAGGAGAAAATCTACATGCAGCAACCACAGGGATATGAGGTTAAAGGTAAGGAGGAGTTAGTGTGTAGGTTGAAGAAGAGTCTGTATGGCCTAAAGCAAGCATATCGACAATGGTATTTGAAATTTGATAGTTTCATAGTTGAACAAGGTTACCATAGATGTCATTCTGATCATTTTTGTTTATTTTAAGAGATTGGATAATGAGAGTTATATTATCCTGTTACTTTATGTTGGTGACATGCTTGTTGCTGGGTCTAATATGCAGCATATAAATGATCTTAAACATAAATTAGCAAAGTCATTTTCTATGAAGTATTTGGATGCAGCTAAGCTAATCCTTGGTATGAGGATTTCATGGGACAAGAAAAAAATAGAACATTAAGTTTGTCCCAAAGTGAGTATTTAAAGAAGGTGTTGAAAAGATTTAACATGCAGAATGCAAAAGCAGTTGGTACACCTTTGGCTAGTCATTTCAAATTGACTAAGGAGATGTGTCCAAAGACACAAGAAGAGGTAACTAAAATGTCTAACATCCCATATTCATCAGCTGTTGGCAGTCTGATGTATGCAATGGTATGCCCATAACCAGATATTGCACATGCAGTAGGAATTGTGAGCAAGTATATGACCAATTCAGTAATGGAACATTGGAATGTTGTCAAATGGATTCTTAGGTATTTGAGAGGTACTACTAGCAAGAAATTATGTTTCAAAGGATCAAATGCTGCTCTACGAGGATATGTTGACTATGATCTGGCAAGTGATATTGATACAAGGAGGAGCACTACAAGGTATGTTTTTACTGTAAGGGGAACTATAGTTAGTTGGATTTCTACACTACAAAAGGTTGTTGCACTTTCAACCACTAAAGCTGAGTATGTGGCTGCTACTAAAGCTAGCAAGGAGATGATTTGGTTACAATGTTTTTGGGAGGAATTGGGCTAGATGCAGGAGGATATCCTATTATATATTGATAGCCAATGCCATTCATCTTGCAAAGAATTATTCTCTTCATTCAAGGACAAAACACAATCAACTCAGGTACCACTTCATATGGTCTGTTAGTTACAACTTGAGAAGATTCACACAAGTGACAATCCTGTAGATATGTTCACAAAGGCAATCCCACGGGATAAGCTAATTTTCTCATCAGTTTCTAATGGGATTCTTGACTGAAAATCATGGCATTAAGGAACAACTGAGTCTAGGAGTTTTATCCAGTGGGAGCTGCAAGTGCAGTGGTGTTGTCTAGGATAAGTCTCCAAGTGGGAGATTGTTGATATGTGGTGAATGATCATGCAAATTAACGTAGTGGAATTCTTTTTTTGCCATTTTTTGCTGAAAAAACCGACATTGAAAAAACCCTAAAAATAGTTGACTTTATATGTTGCCATAAAAATTGCATGTTATAAGCGGCTGGAATGTAAAAATGCATGGTAATGGTGTTGTATTGATTTATTGGATAATAAGAAAAGATTGGATGACTGTGTTCTTTGGATGTAGCTCATCTTGGGTGAACCACGTTAAATCTCTGTGTTATTTGTGTTATGTATTTTTCTTCATTTTTTTGTGTTTGTATTTGCATATAATTGTTAATTTGTATTTGCTCCGAAACTGCCTAAACCCTAAAAGCGCTTTGCTCATGTTGCCAGATCTATGGCTACTTATCCTCCCATGAAGAAATCTCATCCTCTTCCTTGTGCCAAAACCTCCCTCTGTTGTGGTTTGTGGCCAGAGATGTGGTTGAAAATGTTGATTTCTACCAATATTGTGGGTTGGTGTACAAATTTGTTAGGTTTTGGCCTTGTCTCCCCAATCTTTATTGTTGGGTGAGTGATTGCTATAATCCTTTGGTTGTTGGTAACATTGAGATTTTCCCTTGTGCTAGGGGTATTTCATTGCTTCCTTTGCTTCCTTTGATGATCATGATTTGGTGCTAGGTAAGTTGTTGGCCCAGGGAGTTAACTCTCTCTCAGTCAAACCCTGGACAACTTCTTTTAACCCTCTTAATGAACAATTCAATGTGCGTTCGGTATGGGTTCGCCTTCGTAATTTTCCTATTCATTTTTGGAATTCTTGTTACAAGGCCATTGACAATTCTCTTGGTCAATTCTTGAAGGTTGATGATTCCACGTCCTCCATGGGTCATTTTGTAAGGAAACTTGTAGCCAACTTTATGACAATTTCCACATAACCCAATTTTGATCTTAATCAAATCAACACATAGAATCCACATGCAAAGAATAGACAACATACCCATGAAAAGGTGACCCAAGATATACCTTGGGAAAACCTTCATGAGGGAAACACCCATCCTCCAAAAGCATCATCCACCATGTATTATCAACAATGTGTCCATTACAATACAACTACAGAAAGCCTTTGAAACTTAACCATAACCAAGCACTCCATGTGACCAAACATGAATCCACACATCCCATGCCATGCTTCCTCCTTCACAAATGATAACCTGGCTAACCCAAACAACTACCCTTGTGGTTGCTTTAATAAACACAAGCTCCCACAAAACCACCAAGTGGTATTACATCAAAACCATGTGCCCAAAACCACATGATAATAAAATATAATATTTTTCCTACCTACCCTTTACCCACATTTAATATTGGGTACTTCATCACAATTACATTCCCCAATATTAAATAAATACAATATAATAATATTAATGTGTGAATACAACTCATCAAGTGGTTACAAGAATATTTCAAGGGAATCTCTACATGTTGCACGTCCATCTAGGTGCTCCTAGGTGCAACAATACAATATGATATTACAATATAATTCCATGTCCACCTCACACAATAATAAAATAATAGAAAAATAAAACATTATTATGCAAGGTGTACAACACCATTTTCCCAACATTATCCCATTTGTTGTATACATTGCATAAGGGCCAAGAAGTAATCTGTCACACGAACAAGAGATTGATCTCTCCACGCACATTTACCATCATAGAATCCAAGTGCTCCATGTGCTCCATCAAGATACTTGCAACAAGAACAATGTGACCACCATCTCAAACATGAATGCTCCCACCCTTCACCATGCCACTGCCATTGGACATGAAAAAGCCATCCAAAGAGAAAGCCACACAATTTGTCACAACAAATGATAATTCCTGCACCAACTGTATCCGAACACAAACACTAATCCAAAGGTATCCAATGCAAAGGTAGTTGTTTACATAGATGAAATAACACCCACATCAAGTGCTAATACATCAACTACACATGTCAACAAGGCATACAAACCAAGTGAATAACATCTCATCAACATATGCAACCTGTAACATGCAACCATAAGCCCGAAGTGCAATACTTGCCACGTATATACACCAAGGGACTCACACTGCATAGGTAATGTCAATATAAAAAATGAATCCACTAACAACATATCATAGAAGTGTAACCGTGTAGTATCAAGAACATCCACATCAATATGAACATCATGTAAATAGATAACCTACAAGTACCACTTTCACACCATGTCTCTAACATTCTCCCATGTTTTCCATACCAATAAAAGAAAGAGATAAAGGAACCTCTATGCCATCTCCCACATGACAACACATGAACACAAAACCAGTGAGCACATAGATCCAAACAACCTCCAACCAATGTAATGTGAATATGAACATCCAGGAAGTTAACCAAAACAAAGAGAGAAACACTGCAAATCAAATCCTATAGTATGTGTTAGTACCCAGAAGGCAACTGAGAGGGGGGGTGGGTGAATATGAATTTCAACCCAAATACAACTTAATCAATCTTGATACTTAATACCAGTAAACCAAACTTAATGTCAATTAACAGATTAATAGTTAATATGAATACCGATGAAACTTAATGCATGAAACAGAAAGAGAAACAACATCCACAACACATAACACATAGATTTTAACGTGGAAACCCTATAAGAGGAAAAACCACGGTGGGACACCTTACCCACAATTAGATGATACTACTGCAGATAGTATGTGTATACAAATGGGGTCTGCACACGCTGAAAGGCCAACTACCTAGAGCACATTGCTCAAATGAGAGTCGCAATGACTACAGTAGGATAGTTAAATCCTAGAATAATATACTGCTCAAAATAGCATCTCCAATGCTGGATTCAGTATCGGTTAAGCTCTGATAATCACCTTAAAACCTTCCTTGAACCTTCTCTATGGTCTTTTCATATGATCTTCAATATTCGTACATACCATGTTACAATACCATAACCTTACATAGCATGTCCCTTATCCTATACCTCATCAATTGAGATCTTACATATATACAAAACCTAAGACCAAATGTGTAGGTCGGCTCACTAAGAATATTACAATAAAATAAATTTCAAACAAGTTAAGATGTGATGCATCATGTCGGCTCGATACATTTACAACAATATCCAATCAATAAATCATCTCCATAACATGTCGTGGTGATTTGGAATAGATAATGCATATCGGTCCATAACCTAGACCAATTAGCCGGTAACAACAAATATGTCAACCCAATTAGACCATTAACCAAAATACCAAAACCAAGTATCCAAACCGTGTCTTTGACATAACCAAGTGATCTCCAAATGATAACAAATCATCCTCAGTTCCGGTGAACAATGTAACTTGCTGGTGAACAATATAATTGTGACTATGCATAAGTCACTGAACTTGCCGGTGAACACAATGTGCTGGTTCAACATAACCAAAGATCTCCTAAAGGATAAGTGTTGACATCAATGACAAAACTAATGCAACACATCCATAATACCAATTATATGTCCTTCTGCACACACCTCTAAATGCCAACTATGTCAAGTATGATATCCTCCATAAAACCCCAAATGAGAATAGCATAATAACACCCAAACACCGTTCAGTCCCTTGGACTAAACCAACATATATAACATGTAATCAACATGGATGTAAGCCTCTCATAACCAAGAAGATCAAACTAAATATCCATTCCCAAGCCTAGGGAATACGCCCAATTAACCATCTCCCAAACTAATATCAATGATTGCTACCATCATAATAATAACTCATATGCACAAGGAAATAACAAAAGCCACACATCTCTCAAATGAACCCTTCAGAACTAAACATCTCCATAGCTCAAGATCCATATCTATGAAAAATAAGCATAAAGATAATGAACATGAAAGGAAACAATGGGCAATACCTCTCAAGTAGTAAATTACTGAGTAGACCAAGAGTGGGGAATGAGAATGCTCATCAAGCTATCCAAGTCATCATGAATCACACTATGAACAATCTCCTCTCAAGTCCATACCGGGTGAATGCTTCTTGGACTTCCTGCTGAAACAACCGAGCGTCCCAACACATATCTCTAATCACAAGAGAATACTAGCATCACCAATATCCTCCAAGTATCCATGAGTACCTGTAGTCGACCAATCCATGCCAAACTCCAAATGCAACATAGGATCACCATGAAGTAATCAAGCAAATGATCATGTACCCAATACAAAGAGAACTAACAAGATCAATGTCAAATCTCCAACTGCAAAATTAGGAACATAAACATGACAACATGACTAACCATCTCCTCCAAAGAGATAACATGCTCCATATGAACATATTAAATAACCATATCATGCCAAAAATCTAAATGCATATCAAGAGTGTACCATGACATAATATCAACCATCCTATCAAGAAAGGATAACATGTCAAATCAAAGCATAAAACATGCCTCAACCAAGGACTCCTTGAGCCCTCAAGATGTCAACATCCTCAAATATCATGAAGATCACCATCTCCTACAAGTGTACCCACAAATGTGAAAGACTCTTTTGCAGCAACAGGATCTAAGACATCCTCCAAACATCCACACACTAAGAAGATCATCCACCATCCAATGGTGAATACACATCACTGCTATAAGCTCCCATTGAATCGTGATACCAATCTCTTCATAGCATTGTGATAACCATCTCCTAAATGAAGATCATCTAGGTCTACACACATACATCTGAAATGTCAACAATATCAAGTAAACCATGAACTCCATCTCAAGAAGATACAAAACCACCAACAAACAATCAGGAACCAATCCTATACCACTACATCATCAATGTCAAAATCTCCCATTGAAAGTGTAAACAAGCTATCCATGACATCTAGGTTGCCGGTTCGGGTTTGGGCACGGGTTCAGGTTTGAAGAACCCGGTACGACAAAATTTTGAAAAGGGGTTTGGGTTCGTTAGTACAAAAACATGTAAATTCTTTATATATATATATATATATATATCCTATAAGCATGAATTAAAAATTTGCATGTCACATAGCATCATATAAACAACAAAACAAACATCAGTCTTCAACTCCTCTTTGATCTTGGAAGCCAAATTTTGTTCACCCTTTCTTCAACCTACTCTCATAAAACATATGTTTGCAACACAAATGAGGTGAAATGAGTGAATATAATGTTTTAGAAGTCACTTTTAGGATATAAGTTTCACTTTTTAGTAGGCGAAATTCAAAAAAAAATTAAATTTTGCATATAATTTGATTTTTTGGGCCGCCTAGCCGCCTGGGTTCGACCTGAGTCCACCTGGGTTCAACTGGGTTCAACTGGGTTCGACCAAGGACAAACCACCTCTGGGTTTTTCGAACCCTGATCGAACCCAGTCCGAACCGGACCCAAACCACAGACCCGTTCGAACCAGGATCGGTACCAGGGGGGTCCAAGGGCGAACCTGATAACTTAGCTGGAATATGAATTGAACTTAACTTCAATTATTGTTCGTCCATTGGTATGCATTGCCTTGATGGTACTGATGTTCATGGTAGTAATTTGAACATCTGTAACTTTACCTTAGAAGATTGCACTAGCTTTGTGGAGTTGTTCATTGATGTAAAAGCAAAGTCTAGTAGAGTCTCACCAAGTCATTCACTACATCCTACATTCCTAAGGATTAGATTAGACTCTCTAAACCCTTTCCTTTTGATCTTTCTTTGTTAGATGAGGTAGTCCTGAGTTCCAACAATGTCCAAGTATTCAAGCATTCATGTACAATGTAAGTCCCTTGTGATTCTAGCAATATCACATCAACCATTGAGCTTATCCATGAGTCAAGACCTGACATTTCGAAACCTTGGAGTCTTCCAATTGATCACATAGTTTAGCATTTGGGAAGATTTTGTTCAAGAGAGGATAAGATACCTTGGTATTTTATTCTATGTTTGATGTGCATGAAAAACACATCAACATGTTCCTAACCCTAGTAGGATTTTAGGACAAAAAACTAGGGCATTTAAAAAGGGACATTACAGTAGTACAGTACTATGCATATTTTTTGACAAGACGGGAATCTCAATAAATTAACAAAATCCATAATTCATAGGGTATACTCATTTTGTTTCATTTGTCTCTATGATCTTTATTTGGCATGAAATTAAAAAAAGGGCAATTTTTTTTCGGCTTGTAGAAAACCTTTGCACAAAAAAAACACCAGATAAAATGCCTACGATTTTTGATAAAAAAATCATGCGAAAAATGATTTAAAAAAAATACCACGATCAAAACTAGGTCCAAAAAAACCACGAATTTTATTCTATAAAAAATTCCGCCAAAAAAAACCATAATTTTTGTTTTAAAAAAACCAATCAAAAAATTTATAGAAATTTCATGGTAAACAGACCACGAATTTTTTTATTAAAAAATTTGCCAAAAAAAGAACCTATGCTCTGATAAGTGATAACATGAAATGATAATTGATTGTTCTATAAACAGGGAAGAGGAATACTCCTTATATAAGCAATTACATAAGATTTTTCCATAATGGAAACAATTGAGAACAAAAGACATGATAGAAAGATTCTAAATACTAACTAACTGACTTGGAAAATAAAAAGTTACTAAAAACTAAGTACACGACTTAAATGACCATTAAAGCTAATACAATATTACCTAGGTTGCCGGTTTGGGTTTGGGCACGGGTTTGGGTTCGACGAACCCGGTACGGCAAAATTTTGAAAAGGGGTTTGGGTTCGTTAGTAAAAAAACATGTAAATTCTTTATATATATATATATATTGATATTGATATTGATACTTGTGAAGCCTATAAGCATGAATTAAAAATTCACATGTCACATAGCATCATATAAACAACAAAACAAACATCAGTTTTCAACTCCTCTTTGATCTTGGAAGCCAAATTTTGTTCACCCTTTCTTCAACCTGCTCTCATAAAACATATGTTTGCAACACAAATGAGGTGAAATGAGTGAATATAATGTTTTAGAAGTCACTTTTAGGATATAAGTTTCACTTTTTAGTAGGCGGAATTCAAAAAATAAATAAATTTTGCATATAATTTGCTTTTTTGGGCCGCCCAGCCACCTGGGTTTGACCTGGGTCCACTTGGGTTCGACTGGGTTCGATTGGGTTCGACTCGGGTTCGACTGGGTTCAACCAAGGACGAACCACCAATGGGTTTTTTGAACCCTGGTCGAACCCAGTCCGAACCAGACCCGAACCACAGACCCGTTCGAACCAGGACCGGTACTGGGGGGGTCCAAGGGCGAACCCGGTAACTTAGCATGACATCATGATAAAACCATCCTCTAACATGAGAATCAACAAAAACCATCTAACAATCAAAGAACTCAAAGCATGCATCATGAGCTCCCATAAGTCAAAGTAACCATGATCTTCAACACAAGAAGATATACTGCCATAACCAATCAAGAATCCAAATCAAATAATAATTAATCAAATCACCTGCAAATCAAACCATGTCATGCCAAAGTATCTAAATACAAGAAACATCCATAGCACCATGATCATATCCACTGAATCAAGCATCTAACTCAATGTGTCCAACCTGTCAGCATCACATAGTCAACCATGTAGGTCCCCCATCATGACTATACCTGGTAACAACATCTCTCTTCCTCACCATGAGAACAAAATCGGGAAGCCATGTGACTAGACCAAGCCACCAATCTGAATATGCATCAACAATGAAAGGTCTATGGGCATCCCATATCCAATCCATAAATGCAATCCTGTAAGTATAGACCACCTACAACACTGTACAACTTGTAGACCCAACAATGCAACATACATACTCAAACCAAAATTGATAACCATGTCAACACGAGAGGAATGAAGATGCAACATCGAGTTTACAATGACATCAAATCAAAATCTCCAATATGTAACATGCCATAAACTCATTTTGTCACCAAAGTCAAAAGAACCCATAAAAAACTTAGATAAAAATATCAGCAAATAAATCATGTCAAACCTGCTCCAAATCTGAACCAATGTGTAGTTCTCTCCAAGAGCTTTCCATCGACTATTCCAAGTCCAAAATCCGACTTTTATGCTCAAGTTATGACCTTTCAAAGTCATCAAGGTAACTCTGAATTCTAGCTGACATTTCACTGCTCAAACAACAAAATATGGAAAAACTAATCATATAACGATGAAGTACACTGAATCACCTTTCCAACGACTATAAGAAGTCTAAAAAATGACATCATATGCCCAAGATATGCTCCGTCAAAGAAAAACAATCAATTAAGTTATATTTGCAAGCGTGGACTCCAAAAATATTATCCAATGTGCCATAAAAAACCATTTTTCAAATTTTCTCCCTAATATGCCAAAAACAATATTTTATTTTTAACCTCCAGGTGGGTCCCACTGGCTGGGCCCACCAATAAATAACAGTGACATATAAAATTCATGGCATATAAATTTAAGAAATGACATTTAAAATAATTTCAAAGTTTTATATAAAAAACTTTATAAAAAATAAATTTTAATTTTCCATGGCGGAATTTTATTTTATTTTATTTAAATTTACCACCCGGTGGGGGGACCCAACCCGCACCCCACGGGGGGCTTGTGGAGTACACCGCAAGCCCTGCGGTGTACCCACAGTACTGTGGAGTACACCGCAGGCCCATTGCTGCCTGCGGGAGGTGGGGGTAAAGGGGGTTGGTGGCCCCGCCCCCTACCACATAATTATTATTTTAAAATTTTTTTTTTCATTGAAACAAAAAAAAACTTTTTTCACCTCCCTCCGTAGATTAACATTTTTTTTAATTTGGATTTTATTAGGATAATTTTTTATTTTTTGACAGGATATATATATTTTAATTTTTTTAGACCAAATTTGCAGGCGGTACAGTCGTACCGTCTAATTTTTTTTTTCAAACCTAAACCTCCGACATCGGAATAGGGCAAATTATATATCATTTTTCATCTCCCAACCAACCTGAATCCATCCATGAGGTTCGTTTTGTCCCACTGGGCCATTTATGAAAGATCACCCCAAAACCCTCATTCAAAGCATTTTTCAATGATGTCCTAGATTGACCAAAATTCTTCCAACCCCAAATATGCCAACAACCCATCATAATAGAAAACCTAAAAGCCTCA
Organism: Cryptomeria japonica; assembly: GCF_030272615.1. Lineage (NCBI taxonomy): Eukaryota > Viridiplantae > Streptophyta > Pinopsida > Cupressales > Cupressaceae > Cryptomeria > Cryptomeria japonica. The sequence continues at coordinate 266,190,706 of NC_081410.1, forward strand.
GATTTGCAATAACAACATGCAAAACCATATATCTTGCCTTGTCTTTTCATTCTTTCATGCATTCGTGGCTTCAACCTAGGGTTATAAACACCATTAAACCAATAGCTCTGATACCACTTGTAAGGAAATTTGTAGCCAACTTTATGCCAATTTCCACATTACCCAATTTTGATCTTAATCAAATCAACACATAGAATCCACATGCAAAGAATAGACAACATACCCATGAAAAGGTGACACAAGATATATCCTGGGAAAACCCTCATGAGGGAAAAACCTAGCCTCTAAAAGCATCATCCACCATGTATTATCAACAATGCGTCCATTACAATACAACTATGGAAAGCCTTCAAAACCCGACCATAACCAAGCACTTCATGTGACCAAGCATGCATCCACACATCCCATGCCATGCTTCCTCCTTCACAAATGCTAACCTGACTAACTAAAACGACTACCCTTGTGGTTTCTTTTATAAACACAAGCTCCCACAAACCACCAAGTGGTATTACATCAAAACCATGTGACAATAAAATATAATATTATTCCTACATACCCTTGGCCCACATTTAATATTGGGTACTTCATCACAATTACATTCTCCAATATTAAATAAATACAATATAATAATACCAATGTGTGAATACAACTCATCAAGTGGTTACAAGAATATTCCAAGGGAATCTCTACATGTTGCACGCCCATCTAGGTGCTCCTAGGTGAAACAATACAATATAATTCCATGTCCACCTCACACAATAATAAAATAATAGAACAATAAAACATTATTATGCAAGGTGTACAACACCATTTTCCCAACACATTCTACTTTTGCTCACATTTTAATTGATATTGACATCTCTATACCTTTCTTGAGAAATGTGGTTCTTATGGTTGGAGACAGGACATGGACTTAATTGCTAGATTATGAGGACCTCCCTTTTACTATCATAGATTCTTATTATCTGGCCACTTAGCTTTGAATTGTTCTCTCTTGTCCTAAAGGTGTTGATACTTGGTGGAATGACGCTAATGCTGATCATTTGATTGTCAAGACTCCTGATTTTGATGACTCCTCTCAGGATGAGGTTGTGCCTCTTACTGCTTCTCTGGCCTTTTCTTCCCCATTGTATCCCACTGTTGTGGCCTCCTCAGGCCTTGATGTTTTTCTTCCGTTGCTCCTATTTTGCAGCAACAATATGGTCCAAGTGTTGTTTTGCAGCAACAGTCTTCTCCAAGTGTTGATAGACAGTCTGAGGGGATTTCACTGCTTGTTTCCTCTGGAAATGATGTTCCTAATAATAGTATCGCTTGGATTTTCGTTTGTCGTAGGTGTAAAGATAAGTCTTCCCCCCTCGCCCCCAAAACTCCTTTGTGTCTAGTTTTGGGTGATTCTTCCCACTCTCGAGGTGGGTTTTTCTTTTGTGTTATTGTTGGTTCAATATGCCTTTTTACAGTGGTCTTTTGCTCTATTGTTATTGGCATGATTTTACCTGAACTTGTATAGGGTTAACACCTTTGTTTTGTTGTCTTTGATTTATGCTCCCTACAGGATGTTCGTATATAGGGTCAACACCCTTGTTTTGTTACTTATTTCAATAAAAACCATGACACTAATTTCTATGTGGTTTTTCATTTTGTCTATGTGAATGAGCTTGCAAATACTCCCTAGTTGTTGTCCTCATTTTTGACTGTCACAAAAAATAGAATAACCCTTACAAATTTTGCCCAATTTGTAGCTTATGTGCTCTAAGCACACTTTTTCAAGCTAGTCTTTATTCCCCCTCATGTGTGATTTCAGACCCTCGATTCTTGATTAAGAGGTTCCAATCTTTTTTTGGGTCTTTTAAGTTAATTTTTGTGTTTTGGTGTAAATCGGGTTCACAAAATCGAATTACACCTCTTTTATGCACATAAGTGTAAATCGGGGTTACAAAACCGAATTACACTTCCCCTTCAAAATTTTTAGTTGGTGCAAATCGGGTTTGTAACCCCGATTTACACCACTTCATCACCAAGTCCTCCCATTTTGGTGCAAGTCATAGTTATAACCCCAACTTACACAAAGTTCTCCCTTTTTGGTGCAAGGCAGGGTTGTAACCCTGACCTGCACCAAGTCTGCCCATTCTAGTGTAGATCGGGGCCATAACCCCAACCTACATTGAGTCCTCCCAAAACAATGCATGTCGGGGTCGTAACCCCAACCTACACCAAGGCCTTACCCAATGGTGCAAGTCAGGATATAACCCTGACCTACACCATTTCCTTTGCATTTTGCTAAGTGTTGGTGTGAATCAGGATTATAACCCCAACTTGCACCATGATTCTTTCTTAGGTGTAAATCGGGGTTATAACCCCGATTTACACCAAAGCGTATTTCTTTCCTATCTTTTGCATAAGTACAAATCGAACTTATAATTATGATATGCACTTATATGATTGTTGACCCTCCCCAAGTGTAAATCAGACTTATAAGTCCGAAATGCACTTCTTAAACCCCAATTGGCATCTTTGGTTTTTTTTGTCCAACTCTAGGAATTTTTCAAATCCATTTCTACAACTCTACTCCAGATGTCAGATTCAACACATTGGGACCAGATGATTGTGAAATACAGGCTACCTTGCGACAAAATGAAGATTTCATTGGTGAATAATGTTGAAAACAAGACGAGGCTCCAGACACTTAGTCTCATTTATGCATCTCTAGCCTAGTGTCATTTTTTAATCTCAATCAACACTTTAAGTGTCATTTTGTATTCAAGTTTTTGCATCCAGAACTTGCACGTGTCCTAAGTCAAATCAAACTCTACCTTTGACTTGGTCACAAATTAGTTGTAACTTTTCTTGTTTCATGTTGCACCTCTCCTCTCTATATATGAGGATTTTCATTGTAATAAGGATTTTCTTCTAAGGATCTTTTTGGATCTAGAATCTTTAATTTATATTGCAAAACTCCGTCAAAGTGAAGAGCAAAAGTGAAACTTTGTGTTCTTATTGTGATTTTACAAACTTGATCAAATAAGAAGAAAGCTTTGGCATCTAGACTTTTTGTTGGATTCATTTATGGTTTACGGTGAGAGTGTTCTTATGTCCTTGTTGTAAAACTTATTTTTCTCAAGTAAAGGTGTAGTTGAGATTTTGTTAAAGAGTAGAAACAATTGTTGGATTGTGGACTTTGTGGGCCATATTTCAGCTCTTGTTAATAGAATTAGGAATTAGTGAATGTGATATCATTATGAAGACTTTGAGCTTCATATTGGTATTTTTCAAGGTAAAAGTTAGTTAAATTATAAATAAGATAGCATTTTGAAGATTTTGTGTTTCGTTTTGTCATCTTGGTTGAAGGAGATAATAACTTGAAGACTTTGGGCTTCATATTGTCATTTCAAGAAAAGATTATCAAAAAGGTTGTAATAAGGGATCAAGATAAAGAATTTGTGCTTTACTTTGATTATCTTAGTTAAAACCTTGGGTTACACAAGTATTTGTTAAAAGGTTGATAGGATTAGAGTGATTTCAAAACTTCTTGAACACTATTTTCTTGTCTCAGAGAAATAACAAAGGACTTTGAGCCTTCATGGAAACTTTTCTTCTTTATTTTTTACTATTCATTCACATGCTCTAAGTTGTTTATTTGTAACTCTGAAATTGTCATAATTATTGTTTCTCTATATTGTAAATTCTTTTCTAAAGAAATAGGAGAGAATAACATTTATTTTGAAAAAAGAGGAAAGATGATGTACCACCCAAGTTTAGATTAGAAATCAGAAGAAGTATTTTATTTTATATATAGATAGAGTATTAAGTTAAAGGGGGAGCCTTCCCTTTGAAATTAGGAGAGATTCAATCTCACACACTGTGCTTAAAACCACAATTTTGTAAACTCATATGGTTTGCAAAATTTTCAACCAACAGTTTTTGGCGATTCTACTGGGGATACGATACGCATCCAAATGCCTCATGATTTTTGCTTAAGTACACCAATATCATATTCATTGTAATTTATTTTATTGTAATTTTTCAAGTTTTCACTAAGGACATGTAAAATGGCTACCCAAGGTCCTTGGGAGAATGCTTTTGGTCCATTGAATCTGACTCCACCTCTACATGCTCTTCCTGATGGTGCGTGGAAGAATATTCCCAAGTTCTATGAAGATGGCAAACAACATCTAGACAAAAATCTTGATGCTTTTTGTATTCCATGTGGTGTTCTTGGAGTTGAACATGAAGATGTTTCAGTGAGGTTATTCATTGAGACAATCCAAGGTGTTGCTGCTGACTGGTTCTACCATCTTGCACCACAAACCTTCACCAATTGGCAAACACTCAGGACAAAGTTTGATGAGAGATTCAAGCCTATAGAAGATACTCATGCGTTGTTAGCACAATTGACTCAAATTAAAAAAAGAGTCATAGGAACCCATGTAGGAGTTTATGGCTAAATTTAATAAGCTGTCTAACAAAATTCTAGTGGTGGCGCAACCCACTGCTGAAAATTTGAAGTGCTTCTTCATCAACGCTTAGTTGCTTGAGGTGAGTTTCTTGTTAAGAAGGGCTGTTCTGAGAGACCTCGTAACTGCACAAACCTTGGTAGTTGACATTGAAGATGATCTTATCCTTGTGGGTAAGATAAAGATAGAGCCAAATGGATTTAGAGAAAACTCTTCTATGGAATCACCGTCTACCAAGATAATGGATCCCATTGTGCAGAGGCTGGCTAATGAGGTGTTAGCCATTCAGAAGTAGTTATCACAAGGTTATTTTATCTCTTACAAAGATATCCCAAGGACTTATCAAAATATTTCTTTTAATTATGATGCAAGGAACCAGAACAAGCTTCCTCTAGCACCAGAAAAGCTTGTAGTTGAGGTACCACCAACAATGCCACTATGGGGAATTATAAACTTGAACAAAGTGATCTTGCTAATCTCTTCCAAGAGGATGAAGTAGACATAGCTGGCGACTCTAATATCTAGTTAGTGCATTATCAAGAAGCTGTTGAGCAAGATATCATGGGAAATAAACAAGAGGTTGAAAGCCACTTTGTCAAAATATCAGTAAAGGAGGACAATCATGTCTTGAGATGTGAAAAGATGGGCATGCATGAAGGTACCATTGAACAAAATGAGAAGAATGCATCTATATTTCAAGGTCATGAACTTGGACATATTGTGCATATGGAAGATATCAAGGAACTTGATGAAGACCTTTTCACAAGCATAATAGAGGAGTTTTGCTCAAGTCTTGATGATAACTCAATATCTCCCAAATTTGAAATTGTGAACAATAAGATGAAGTAAGCAATGAAGCCATGTTTTCACTTGAATCACATGAGGAAAATCATTCCACTCAACATGAGGTTGTGGTTGAAGAAGCAGCCAGTAAAGGTGGAACCAACAAGAAGAGTTCTGATTTTGTCCTATCAAGAGGATGTCCTATAAGACATCTAGCTTGGTTGGAAGCTAACAAGATGTCAAAAGTCATACTTGAACCTAAGCATGAGGAGACATATGCACATGGAATCAAGCATGCATTTGCAGTTGAGCAGAAGCAACCTAGAATCATTGATCTATTTTGGAGTAGCAGTACATATGATCAACTTGAGGAGGCAAGTGCATTTGTTCATTTCTTCCAAGAAGTGGTGCATTATCTCATTGAATTATTATTACCTCTAGCAATCTATGATCATGTCAAACATGACACCTTGCTGAAGAAGGAAAACTACTTTGGAATACAAGTTAATGGATTCATTTGAAGGATTTCTTGTTGATTTTTAGTCTTTAGGTTAAGTTAGTTTCCCTTTCAAATAAGTGCAATTGCACAAAGTTGAGTTTTGTTTTAACAAGCTGTTTTTAGTTAAGTCTTGTCATCCTCTTTGTATTTTGTGTCTTTTTTTGCATGAGTTTGTAGCCCAGTGGATGATAAAGGCACTTAAAGTTCTGGATTCTTTTCCCTTCAATCATCCCAGTGATCGAAGGAAGTTCCCCAATCAGAGCCAACTATTTTCCTCATTTTTGGCTATCACAAAAAACACGATAACCCCTACAAATTTTGTCCAATTTGTAGTTATGTACTCTAAGCATGCTTTTCGAGGTAGTCTTTATTCCCCCTCATGTGTGATTTTGGACCCTCGATTCTTGATTCAAAGGTTCTAGTCATTTTTTGGGTCTTTTCAGTTAGTTTTTGTGTTTTGGTGTAAATCGGGTTCACAAACCTGAATTACACCTCTTTTATGCACACAAGTGTAAATCAGGGTTACAAACCTGAATTACCCTTCCACTTCAAATTTTTTGGTTTGGTGCAAATTGGGTTTGTAACACTGATTTACACCACTTCATCACCAAGTCCTCCCATTTTGGTGCAAGTCAGAGTTACAACCCCAACTTACACCAAGTTCTCCCTTTCTGAAGCAAGGTGGGGTTATAACCCCGACCTGCACCAAGTCTGCCCATTCTGGTGTAGATCAGGGCCGTAACCCTGACCTACACCGAGTCCTCCCAAGATGGTGCATGTCAGGGCCATAATCCTGACCTTCACCGAGGCCTTACCCAATGGTGCAAATCTGGGTTATAACCTCGACCAACACCATTTCCTTTGCATTTTACTAAGTGTTGGTGCGAATCAGGGTTATAACCCTGACTTGCACCATGATTCTTTCTTAGGTGTAAATCTAGGTCATAGCCTTGATTTTCACCAAAGAGTATTTATTTCATGTCTTATGCTGCTTAAGTATAAATCAAACTTATAAGTTTGAAATGCACTTCTTAAACCCCCATTGGCATCTTTGGTTTTTTTTGTCCAACTCTAGGAATTCTTCAAATCCACTGCAACTTTACTCCAAATGTCAGATTCAACACATTGGGACCAGATGACTGTGAAATATAGGCTATCTTGCGACGACATGAAGATTTCATTGGTGAAGAATGTTGAAAACAAGACAAGGCTCCAGACACTTAGTCATTTTTATGCATCTCTAGCCTAGTGTCATTTTGTAATCTCAATTGACAATTCAAGTGTAATTTTGTATTCAAGTTTTTGCATCTAGAACTTGCACGTGTCCTAAGTCAAATCAAACTCTACCTTTGACTTGGTCACAAATTAGTTGTAACTTTCCTAGTTTCATGCTGCACCTCTCCTCTATATATATGGGGATTTTCATTGTAATAAGGATATTCTTCTAAGGATCTTTTTGGATCTAGAATCTTTAATCTATATGCTAAAACTCTGTTGACGTGGAGAGAAAAATTGAAACTTTTTGTTCCTATTGTGATTTTAAAAACTTGATCAAATAAGAAGAAAGCTTTGGCATCCAAACTTTGTGTTGGATTCATTTGTGGTTTACGGTGAGAGTGTTCTTATGTCCTTGTTGTAAATTCTTATTTTGCTCAAGTAAAGGTGTAGTTGAGGGTGAGTTGAGGAGATATTGTTAAAGAGTAGAAACAATTGTTGGTTTGTGGATTTTGTGCCATATTTCATCTCTTGTTAATAGAATTAGAAATTAGTGAATTTAATATCATTGTGAAGACTTTGAGCTTCATATTGATATTTTCAAGGTAAAAGTTAGTTGGATTATAATAAGATAGCTTTTTGAAGACCTTGTGCTTCGTTTTGTCATCTTGGTTGAAGGAGACAATAACTTAAAGACTTTGGGCTTCATATTTGTTGTTTCGACAAAAAGATTATAAAAAAAGTTGTAATAAGGGATCAAGATAAAGACTTTATGCTTTACTTTTCTTATCTTAGTTAACACCTTGGGTTACAAAAGTATTTGGAAAAAGGTTTATATGATTCCAATGATTGCAAGACTTTAAGATTGGACACTATTTTCCCATCTTGGAGAAGCAATGGAAGACTTTGAGCCTTCATGGAAACTATGCTTCTTTATTTTGTACTATTCATTCACATGCTCTAAGTTGTTTATTTGTAACTTTGAAATTGTAAGAATTATTGTTGCTCTATATTGTAAATTCTTTCTTGAAGAAAGATGAGAGAATAACATCTATTCTAAAAGAAGAGGATAAGATGATGTATTACCCAAGTTTAGATTAGAACTCAAAGTTATATTTTATTATATATATAGATAGAGTAGCAAGTTAAAGGGGGAGCCTTCCCTTGGAAATTCAAAGAGATTCAATCTCACACACTATGCTTGAAACCACAATTTTGTAAACTCATTTGGTTTGCAAAATTTTCAACCAACACTAGTAAAGGCTTTGAGTAAAGGTAATTTATCATTTATGCTCATTGCATCTATTAAATCAATTAAACTTTTTGGGGTTTTACATATTATTGCTTTGTGAAGATGTTTTAACTATTTTTTCCTGATGCTCTAAGATGAGGATAATTGTTCATTTTGAATAATGCAAGTAACATCTTGTTATTCTATGAAAAACAAAGTAGTGCAGTTTGGATACTACATATAATAAATCATTCTAGACTCATTATGCAATTAAACTAGTTTGAGAGATGGCAATTTATTTGTTCTATATCTGTTTGTTTTTTTCATTGACAAAATGTATAGTCTATGGAAGGGTTTCAGGATGTGTGATTTTTTTAAGTGGAATCTGTTATCAACATATGTCACTATTGGTTGGGTGGTGGTGGGCCATGAATAGGCCACATGTCGGTTGTGTGCTAACCTAGTATAGCGTATAGGATAGCTTATGTAGGTATGCTTACATAATTTAATTTTTATTTAAATTTTTGAAAAATAATTAAAAAATATATGTTGGTTGTGTGTTAACCCAGTACTCTATAGTGTATAGGGTAGCTTGCGTAGGTATGCTTGCATAATTTAATTTTTATTTAAATTATTGAAAAAGAATTTTATATATATATATATATATATATATTTATGTGTCTATATATATATACTCATTGTATGAAGATGATATTATTGTTGAAGCCTAGAATACTATAGAATATTTTTCTACACGGTATATTTTCTATGATGTGTACAACTGAGGAGGAGAATGTTTTTATGGTCTCAAGCAAAAGTATGATTTTAATAAATTGATAGTCAATCTTAGAGCTCTTGGACCTTCTAAATGTGATGGTAGGGTTAAATTTGACCCTTTTCTTAAAATGGTTCAAAATTGTAGCTGCCTTTTAGATTTGGAAACTACCTCCCAACTTAAAAACCTTGTAGATTTGGCCTCACATATCCAATTTGGACAAAAAAAGAAAAAAAGAAATTATTTGAACACTTTAAACTCAATAGTGAGCTTAGATTTGCACTAACAACTCCAAAATGAACTTGCAATACAGAGTCACAAAGAGAAAACCTCCCAAATTCGGCATTTCCATCATTTTCTTCTGATTCTCTAGATCATTATTCAATGTAAGAGAAGTGAATACTCAAACTTTCAAGATCCACTAAGATTGGTAATCTATATCTCTTGATCAAGATTGACAGGAAGCAATCTCATAAAGATCTAATACAATGTTTGAGCTTTTAAGAGTTTTTCAAGAGGTTTTTATGCTAAAATATAGTCCTATTAGAACATAATGTTATTAGGGATCACATCCTTATAACATTTATATATAATGTTCTAATATAATGTTATAAAAACTTATATATTATATGCATAATGTTCTAATATAACATTATAAAACCTTATATATTATATGCTTTATAAGCATATCCCATTTGAAATAATTATAATCTAATAACTATTAGATTATTGATTATTTATGAGTGGGGATTATTGAAAAGGTGTGACTAGTGAAGCCACCCTTCCTCCTATATTTAAGGAGGTTCTCTCTTATTGAGAGGGAGTGAATTTGGAGCTTTATGGTGAGTTGTATCACTATGGACAAGAGGTATTATTGGCCATGTGGAAGTATTGAAGGAGTATTATAGGAGTTGAGAAAATACAACACCACAGGAGCCCAAATAATCTATGCAAGCTGAAAAACCTGTTACAAGGAGAAGCAATGAAGCAAATCACAGAAGGAAAGAATACACAAGAAAAATATGCTCCAAAAGATGAGAGCTCAATAATCTCCAAAATGTATTGTCAATAATAATCCTTCTTCATACAATGAAAAGAAAGAACTTAACCTTTAATAGGTCAAGAACCCTAAAAGGGAAAACCTAGGTTTGCACATAATAATTAATTAAAATAATTAATTATATGCACCTAAAGTTAGCTTAAGCGTAAAAGAGATAAAGGGAACTTAAATAATTAAACAAATATTGTTTAATTAATCAAGTAAATACCTGAATACTCTAACACCCCCCCTTAAGCTAGACTTAGGGAGAAGCTAAAACCTAGAACAACTACTGAAAGCAATAAAGATGGGTCCCAGCAACAAGGCCTGATCAGGTACCCAAATACAATGAAATCTCTATGAACTGGAGAAATAGAGAAAACCACGTGGGAACAAAACTCTACTCCAAAAAGAGATGAAAAAGAATATCACTGAAGCATGAAGAACCTGCAAACTCTGTCAAAGAATAACTACTGATCTGAAGAACATCCACTGAACTAGAACATGACCAGGTAGAGAAGACTGTAATCTGCATGAGTGCCCTCAAATGACACTACTCGAATTAGGAGGCAAACAAGGCAAAAACAACTAAAATCGAAGATACAGATGGCATGAGAAACCAAAGCCTGAAGAGCTGATCAATCGAACCACGGGAGCAGTAGAACCAACAGGATAAACCTCCCCATAATGCGGAAGTGGGAGAGGGACAAGAACACTGAAAAGGACAACAAAAAACAACTGCATGACGAAGAACCAAGAACATCAAAGGTGCTAAGACACATCATTATGAGGTGAATGTTGTGGAAGGAACACTCACTGGACAAAGGAAGATGACAAACAACAGGCAAACATCAACCCCCTCATGGCACTTGATCAATAGTGCATGTACAACAAGACACAAGATATGCAAGATTCCAAGTAAACAATGCATGATGGCACTTTATCTCAGTGCATTTGCATAAATACAAGATACAATGATAAGAAGACTGAAAATAGAAATGTGAACCAAAATAGAGACATCCTACTCAGAGAAGAGATCCTAGGACCTGAAATAACCACGATATCCACCAGAGTGCTGAAAAGCAAAAAACTGAATAAAATATGCATGAAGCAGAATCTGGAAATAAAACTTAGATGGATGGAAAGTACACAGCACACGCTTTTCGAAAATATAAAGTTTTCAAAAAATGGAGGTTAGATGCTCATTCTATGGTTCCCGGAGTGCAAAAAATAGACCTCACTTTGACTGGAAAAAAAACATAGTCAAACAGAAAAATTGGAAAAAATTACCAACACCATGAGGTCTGCCTCAAAACCAGGTTTTCGACGCCTATTCGTTTTTGAAAAAATGACTCCGTATGCCCAAGATAGAGCCAAAAAACCAAACCCCCCCTGAAAAAGCCAAAAAAGGGAGTCTGGTCACTTGTTTGAGTAGAGGTGGCCAGGGAGTGGCGCTCCAGTGGCAAACGGGTGGAGCTCCGGTGGTCGAGCGGCGCAGGGAGGCTGCGAGTGGCATGAGGGGGCCAGGCGGAGTAGGGGCTGGGCGGAGCGGCGCGGACCGGGGCTGAGCTGCGGCTGGGCGGCCAAGAGGCCGGCGGCGGGAGCAGGGCGGCCGGCAGCAGGAGCTGAGCATGCGGGGAGCAAAGGGTGCTGCAGTGGTGACTGGAGCGGTGAGCTGAGCACAGGCGGAGGCCGGGAGCTGAGCGGCGCAGTGGGGAGGTCGACATCGACAGGGAGGCAACGACCGAAAAATAGGGCGGCCTAGGAGGCGGGGCTGCCGGGAAGTGACGACCGGGGAGGCGGCGAGCTGGGGTTTGCAGCTATAGGCGGCGGGAGCGGCAAGGGCCACAGTGCCGGCGGGGGCCGGAGGGAAAATGGAGGCCGCCGGGGCTGGCAGGTGGCCGAATTGACAGGTCCGGTTGCCGTACGACAGCCAGACTGTCAGCCTGGTACCCTGCAGTAAAACAAACCCCCAATTTTTTTTATTTTTATTTTTAAAAACAACTATCGCCTTTGATTTTTTAAAAAAATTAAAAAAAAAAAAATCAAATTTTGGCCTGTATGCCGTAAAAAGGCAAAATTTTTTTTTTGAAATTTTTTTCTCGAACTGCATGCCAGGGCCGTATGCCCTAGATCTGGAGAAAAAATACTCCTAGAGGCTTAGGAACCAAAATAGGTCAAATTTTATATGACCATAGGGGTTTTTGGGCCTTCTGAGCATGATGGTGAGGTCCGTTTATGCCCAAAGTGCTCAGAAAAAAAGGTCAAACCCTAGGTAGATGAAAACTTTCTGAAACCCCAGATCTGCTTCCAAAGCCAAAAATCTCAAAACAAGAACATGTAGCTGCAGATCTGAAGCTCTGATACCATATAGGAGTTGAGAAAATACAACACCACAGGAGCCCAAATAATCTCTGCAAGCTAAAAAACCTGTTACAAGGAGAAGCAATGAAACAAATCACAGAAGGAAAGAATACACACGAAAAATATGCTCCAAAAGATGAGAGCTCAATAATCTCCAAAATGTATTGTCAATAATAATCCTTCTTCATACAATGAAAAGAAAGAACTTAACCTTTAATAGGTCAAGAAACCCTAAAAGGGAAAACCTAGGTTTGCACATAATAATTAATTAAAATAATTAATTATATGCACCTAAAGTTAGCTTAAGTGTAAAAGAGATAAAGGGAACTTAAATAATTAAACAAATATTGTTTAATTAATCAAGTAAATACCCGAATACTCTAACAAGTATCCCCAGGTTCATGTCTATTTTATGATAGACTATATTTGTAAGTGATTTAATTAAATGATGCTTTATGGGGTTTTTTACTCGAAAGGGTTTTCTCCATGTATATCTTGTGTAATGTGTACATTTATGCATGTATGTTTCTCATTTCATTTACTTTATGATCTTGTTTATAATGATTAGTATCCTAAGATCGTAATTTCTAACATGGTATCATAGCAGGTTAGGCTAGTACTAATCATTTTTATAGGTAATACTAGAAGACATATAAAGCTTGATGGAAAACTTATTTATGCTTATCAACAAATTTTTGGTAATATATTTTCCTTGCTCGTTTGTATTTTTTTTAGAGAAGAAATGCATCTTATATTAAATATTAAAAAAATATAATTATCCTCATTGAGAAACATGATTACAAGAACTTTTTTTTCCTCATAAAAGTTGACATTTGAGCATACATACTTGTAAAATTAAGTTTCCACATTAAGTAAGTATATTTTGTGAAGCTAGTTTGAAAAAGTAAGTTTTTTCTTCTATTAGTAGTCTGTTTTTATTTCTAATTTATTGGTTTGAAAATGATGTGTTTGTTTGTTCTATTAATGTTTAGAGGAGCATGTACAATCTTTTTTAACATTAGAAATAAAAATTGAAGTAAGTATTATATTGAAATATATAAATTTTAATATTTTTAGATTCACTTGAGAGTTCTTATCATACTATTTATAACATAGACTCTATAATTTTTTATTAAAATAAAAGACTTACAGAAAAAAATTAATCATGTGATTTTGATATTTAGATGTTCTTATTAAATTATCCTTGAGAAAGGTAAACTTCACAACCCCTTGTCTTATCTTTAAAGCCAAAGTCTTGAACTCTTTATTAAATTTTATCTGTTTAAAACAATTTTAATTAGTCAAAAGAAAAACATAGAATATAAAATATTTGACATGAAAGTTCAGTCAAATATATTTTTTACAAGTTCATCATTCTTTATAAAAGAACATGATATCTATCTTTATAGAGACACAAATATATGCCAACATGAATATCACGCATTCTGGACTACATGAAAGTCATCTTGTCATAATTTATAATCTTAGTGTTTTAAAAATGATGCTATGAGGTCTTAAAAAATTATAATAGAGCCGTGGTCTCCTCAAATTATCCTCTCCCCAGGTTCATTAAATAGTGTCTGTAGGACATAATACAATGCTTTTACAAGTGGAAGATTTACAAGGAGATGAATTTACAATATACCCGTAGGACTTGAGCACAAATGTGCCTATAGGACTTACTAATGCCTACCTGCAAAAATTAAAACAAAAAAGGACTTACACATGCCTATCTACAGGCTTAAAGGACTTACTAATTCCTATATAGGTAATATTTCATACCTATTAGGACATATGCCTACCCGTAGGATTTAAAAACTAGGATTTAGCCACTAGGTGGTGTCATTGACATGCACACTCCCCCTCAATGGCATCACCTAAGGCCAAGCATTATTTGAATTTGGAGCATATAATGCCTAAAGGTCTTACATCTAGGATTTAGCCACTAGGTTGTTTCATGTACAATCCCCCTTAATGACATCACCTAAAACCAATCACTGCACATAGGATTTCAAAGTGATGGCTACAATTCCAATATATATCATGTGCCCATGATCTTCAAAGTGTCCTTATTATAGAATTATTTCACTTGAGTGAGGTGTCCATGATCTTCAAGGTGCCTTTATTATAGAATTCTTTCACTTGAGTGAGGTGCCCATGATCTTCAATGTTCATTTTGATCTTTAGAAATGATATTTTCTAGGAGTAAAGTAACTTCAAGTAAGATGGTACCATTACATGTATCCAAATGGAACTCTTCCATAAATATTCAAGGCCATATTGATTCTTCGGGAGCTACTTTCATATTTTGCCCATTTGATTCAAAGACACATAGAAGATAGTCTTCTTCTCAAAGTATTGCATCATTTGGATGCAATAGCACTTGCACCATATGTTTTGAAGGCATAATTTCACCATAGAAGAAACAATATAGTTAGTATCATAGTAATCAATTAAACTTGATTTTTGGTGCAAAAAAAGAACATAATATTATACATTTGTCATTTGCCAAAGATCATATAGTATTCTGCATAAATATAAAATATAGTCCAATGATTGGTAGCAAGGGGATCAACAAATATTTTCATGAGAATAGGCATGGATAATTAGTTATCTTGTTTAAAATACAAAATAGACATGCTACTACATATATTAATGATCCATAAAAAGTTAGACAACAAGTGAGTTATCCTTTCTAGGTTTGCTCCCTAGACAGTTTATAAGGGTGATAGCCACCCATTATAAATAGTATGATTGACAAAATAGATCAAATACAAAATAAAAAAATAGATATCTTTGATCTCCAAAAAAAAAAGCTAATGATAAATTTGAATTTACTTATAAAACTTTAATAGCCTTTATATTTCATAGATAAAAAATTTATGCTACATCTATGGATAAATAGATGATCATTATGATAGTTTGATAGCAAAGCATTTGTTCATCAAATATACTACAAGTAGGAATATTATAGATATAATCCTCTAAAATATTATTTGGAGATAAATTATGATGTTCCTTCCCTTTGTCTCACTTAGTGCACTTATGAGTATTTTGTAATGCAACTTAGAGTACTATTATACCAATTAATTTGGGAGGACAACTTGAAAATAGTAATTGGGACTAGATGCACCAAACATATTATAACATTATATGGAAGGATCAACACCATCATTAGTTATGAGGTGCTTTCTTCTTTGTTACGTCTCATCAACAAGTTATTTACAAGAAGATAGCATAAAAAAGGAAAAAGAAGAAGAAGACATGGTTATATCCTCCCATACTAAATGACTACAACAATATTATAAAGCACCTTTAAAAGGGAATTTTAAATTATTAACACCTATAATATACAATCTAGGAAAGTACAAGTCTACATCATCTCTTATAACATTGTGAACCCCCCCCTTAAGAATATTCTTCATATATACATGTATCTTCATAAATTTGCTTGACGAAAAATAATCTTGTAATAATCATAGACAATGTGTTTTTCTTACATTCACAACTTTTAATGATAAGATTATTTGCATTATGTGAAGTGTTGCCTCCTATAATTCCCCACACAAAAGTGATTGTCATGTTAGCATTTAAATTCTATGATCATTAAAAGGAGACAACTTATAAAATTTGCAATGGCAATCTTTCTAGTCACAACACTTAACTACGAAATAACATCCTTCTAACAATTGATGATAGTTAACACAATCTAGGTGATGGGAAATTAAATAGACATTTTTATATATCTCTTCTATAATTTTCTTGGTTTTAAGGATGATAACAAAGTATCCCCTATATATTTTTCTTTCCATGTCAATGAAAAATTTAGTACATATATTAGCTAAAGGAAAAAAATATTATCTTTTTATTTAATCGAAAAAACCAAAAAAATTGCATCTCGAAGAACTTAATTCTCTAATTTTATGATCCATTTTTATTTATTATTTATTTAGTACTCTAATGCTTTAAAATTAGTGGTTGATCTTACAATTTGGACTACACATGGTTTTTCCATACGGAAATGGGTGATTAAATAAAAAAACAAGCCCTAAGCTAGCACGGAGACACACATATTATATGCTAAATAGTTGTGGAGATTAACGATGCATATGGTTTTGCATTGAGGTCAATAAACATGAGAGAAGAAAGGCTTGGATGTGAGCCACAACTTTCACGTTTTCCATTAAGGCATGACATTGTGATAATAATAGTTTAAAGTTTATTAGGCTATTGATCGGTTTAGGCACTGAGCAAGTTTTCCATTGTATTTTTTTTTTTGTAATTTTGTTTGAAGCTTAATGTTTTTAGTATAATGCTTAGTTTGTTCCTATTTAAGTGTCAATATTTGAGCAATATATAATTTATTATGGATGACATAATGGTAATGGCACAAGTTTATCAGTAGATGTATAGTTTTATTATGGATATTATATGATAGTGTTATGGTGGTGGTGAAAAGTGAACTATTTTTATTTGTAATGATTTTAAGGATCCAATCCAAAATACAAAGTTGAGGAAATGCCCCCAGTTAGGTATAGGACCTATTTATTATGGGATGAGTGGGATACACTAACTTTATTATGGTATGGAACGAAGTAGCTGACATTAAATCCAAAATATTATTGAATATTGATCACCTGGTAAGACATAACAAATTCAAATAATATGTATCTATATGAATTTAGATAAATTAAATGTGATAGATCATTTGTATAACTGAACATGTGGGAAACAACATTCCTTTGCTTTCTTATGGTTTTGTTAACTTCTCCCTCACTTCTGTGAAACACAATAAATAATAACTAACACCTTCTATGTTTCCAGGCTCTGCTATGAAAGCAAAAACATCTCTATTGTAAAAAAACTAGAACCATCAATGTTTAAGTTACAATTACAAATGTACACTATAAACATGTGATATAAATATATATGAATATTACCTTTTCCAATCAATCTTGAAATATGGTCATAATCACTTGCAATCAAAGGAATGTCTTCAAAGGTTTTTTCTCATCTTTGTCATATGTGTCATTAACAACTAGTGCCACCAAATTCCATCCACTGACATATCCACGTTCTTGGTTGATGCAAATTTGTCAAACTTTTCCAAAATGTAGTCATAAAAAAAAAGAGAAATCGTAAGTGTACAATGTCCATGCGTGACTATCTATACTCATGACACAATTCAAAGATGTTGTTTTCTCTAACATCTTGCATCCATGCATTGATATTCTACCCACACCTACAAAACTTATATTGTATCTATTAGAAATATTAAATTAAACTAAATTATATTGTTGTTCTAGTTTTTTTTACAATAGGAGATGTTTTTGCTTTCATAGCAGAGCTTGGAAACATAGAAGGCGTTACTTATTATTTATCATCACCCCGATCCAAGCTATTCATGAATCTCATACCTATCAACTAGGCTCTTCCACCTTCATCCATTATGGTTTTCTCCAAGAGCTTACAATTCCTTCCACCTCATATTCCCCTCAAAATGGATTCGCATCTTGTTTCCAAAATAATAAGTATCCTATTGGAAAAAGAATTTGTGAAAAAATGAATTATCAAGGCAAAGGGTTAGGCCTCCATGAACAAGGCATATTGGAACCCCTTAAAGTCAAAGAAAATACAAGTTCATATGGTATTGGATACAAAGCTCATGCTCAAGATGTTGGTATATCTTCCATTCCTCCTAAATCCAAAGTCCCTTCGTATAAATCAAAATCACACCATCCCCCATCTTCCAAACCCCTTTTGGGTCCTTATGTCCTAAAGTCCATTCCTTCCTCATCTACATCCAGTTTGGGTCCTTATGTTCCAAAGCTAGACCCTCCACCCCTTCCATGCATTTTAGGTCCTTACATCCCTCCATCCAGCACTTCATTACCTCAAATAATCCTTAAGCAAGATCAACAAAGGTAAACATCCTTGAATTCCTTTCAACAATCTCCCTCCATCCTACCATCCATAAAATCTCTAAGTCATCCATCCTCATGCACCCATACCATTACTATTGGAAGCAATTTGGAGTCCAAATCTAAAATGCATAAAGACAAAAATCCACAAAAATCCAAGGATCAACATGTCCCATCAAAAAGACATGCTCAAGAAAAGAAAAATATGATCCAAAAGAAAGAAAAATCCAAAAAGCCACAAAGGCCCAAAAAGAAAAAAGAAAAAAATATGCGGATTCCCAAGTTACTCATAGAAGAAATTCATCTCAAAGAGAAATCCAAATTGGCGTCCAAAATTGCTAATCCAAAATCTCCCTCCACTCATAATCCCTCCAATAATCTATATAACAATCCTCCATCTTAAAAATCCATTTTGGGTCCTTATGTCCCAAAATCCTCTATCACAAGTCCATCATCCTCTTCATCTATTTTGGGTCCTCATATCCCAAAATCCACTTTTCATCCTCCATCTAATTTAAAATCCTCCCCTCCACAACTCCACCACCCTTCAAGGTGTGTGCCAATGTTGATCTTCCCAACATCCCCATCCATTTATCCACAAGTATTTCACAACCCCATCCATTATCCAACATCCATTTTTCGTAGCGTCATCCCTTTAGTTTAATATTTTTCATAAAGCATTATCCCCTCCATCTTCCATCCATTCCATCTCCACATCTATTTCTACCAACATCTATGAGCACACCTCTAGTTATCTTGGTTCAATCGAGCACATCTTTCAGGGATACTATCCATGGAACTAGATACTTGTGTCCTTCCTCTATCCTACCACACATCCACTATCTTCCAAATCCACTTATCTACATCCACTTATCCTCATCCTTATCCATCAAAACTATTCCAAAAAAATTCAAAAAATAAAATCCAAAAAAAAAAAGAAAAAAAAGAAGAAAAAAAAAAAAGTAAAGAGAAAAAATCTATCCAATGGTGAAAACCACTTCTTGTGGTGCCTTGGGTAAGTATTATGATGAAAACTTGGTAAACAAGCATCATGTGTAATTTCCTCATCCTCTTGCAGTCTACACTTGGGGGCAATCTCCATACATGCTACCTTCACAATCCACATACTCTTTTACTCTCCATCTCCTATCCATAATCCTATCTAAATCTATCCTCATTTCTTATATTTGATCTTGAATATACTATCCATACCCTCCATCTCATATCCCTCATCCTATCCAAATACATATTTCATCCCTATCTTTGATCTTGATCATGCTACAGGAAAAATAATATCCATGCATGCTTTGGAAAAATGCAAGCCTTAATTCTTCCATCATCCATATCCATTGCACAATATCCTTCCATTTGATACATATTTATCCACCATCCTTCCATCCTTAATTACACTATGTTATAATATTGGGAATTTCACTCCTTTGCAACATAGTTCCTGGATCTCCATTCTCCTATCCTTCATCCATTCATCCTCCATATCTATCATTATCCATATCCTTAATCCATCCATCTCCTATCCAAGCAATCCTCCATCCATTCCATCTTTCTACCAAGCGTAGGCTCATCCTTGTTTTTGGTTCCCATTCATTCTTCTATCCTATCATGTCCCATCCATTTATCTTCCTCCAATCTTATCCAATCCATTTATCCTTCTCCCATCTTTTTACTAAGCCTAGGTTCTCCCTTGTCATTGGTCCCCATCCATTCATCCTATATCCACAATCCAATCCTATCATATCCAATCATTTATCCTCCTCCGATCCTATCCAATCCATTTAAGACCCCCATCAAACTGAAGTTTTCCCATCTATCTCAGCTTATATTTACTTGCGCATAATCCAAACACTCATCCATGATTAATTAACCAAATCCAAGTGAAAATCTTCCAATTTGTAGACCCTGCACAAACAACTTGTCTTTTGTCATCATTCAATCTATCCATGTATCCTTCCCATCGAGATGCATCCTTCCTATGTCTGGAAGTTTATCAGAATTCATCACCTGTGCATCGAGAAGTATCCTTCCCATGTTTGGCAATCTATCCATATCCATGCCCTACTCTTGGCAAGAGACATCAGTTGGCGATGCGCATGTTGTTTGCATGATTGAGATTTTCGCTATGATTTTTATCTTGTGTCTCAGAACTATACCTATTTAGGGCTGCCTTGATCATCCTATATCTCGGTATGTTCTGGATTGGTGTACTTTGGGGCACGTTTTTATGTTATGACGTGTTTGATGGTTTCTCTTGTACATTCCAATAATCTCACATCTATACCATCATCGGTGTTTGCGAACCTATGTGCATTGAGATACCTATTATTTGAGGGTCTAGTCCACGCATCAGATATTTACAACATCCTGACTTCTATAGTTAGTGGTGTTAATGATTTGTAGCTTCGGTCGGATTACTCCTATCGATGAAATCAAATGCATAAGTATATATATAAAATATTGTACATGTATATTATATATACATATATACTTCATTGAAATATAACCATTGTTAATCTTACTAATGATGTAAATCATGTTGACAATACTTATCGCATTGTTGATAATAATTCATACATTGATATTGAGTATCGATATCCCTACTAACGATATTGATATCATACTATGCTATCAATGACAACATACTATGATATCGATATCATTAGTAATGCCTTGATGTAACTACGGTTCAATAATGTGTATCGAACTTAATTATATTTCAATGTGTATCGAACTTAACTATATCACAATGTGTATCGATAATAAACAACTGATAACAATTCGTGGACATGTCTACGTAGAGGCATGTCTCTACGCGGACTATGTTTGCGTAGAGACATGTCCCTACAAAGACATGTCTCCATGCTGTTGTATATATAAAACTGATTCAATATGACTTGGGAGGTACCGTAATCAATAAGTGCCGAACGAGTTACAACAAAATATAGTTACAACAAAATTGAGTTACAACAAAATATATATTTTGGAATTGTTGGATTAAGCATAGATCAGCAACATTATATATACCATTATGATCTGCATTACAATCTCTTTATTTTGTTTACTTCTCCATATCATCAGTATTGATATTATAATTTCTGCAAATTGACATATATATATATAATATTCAAGAAGAAATTATAAAGACTTTGTGATCTATATCTTATATAGAAAAATTAAAATACCATAACCTCTAAATCTGATCAAACATTAACATGGTATCGGAGCCAGCTTAAGGAAAGATAGATTAGATTTATAAAAGCAAGATTATCATTCTACTACCGTCTTCAAAATCATAGTCTCCTATCAACAAAAGGTTATGTACAATCATGATGAGATTGAGTGAGCAACCTCACAAGTTGATTTTCAAAGTTGTGGATATCATATTGATGCAAGAGAATTTTCAGTTATGTCATTTCAGGTTGAGTTTCCTATCTCCTATGCATATATAGCAGGCAACGTGGAGTATGTGAGATGGATGAGTATGCAA
The DNA here is from genome assembly GCF_030272615.1 of Cryptomeria japonica. Lineage (NCBI taxonomy): Eukaryota > Viridiplantae > Streptophyta > Pinopsida > Cupressales > Cupressaceae > Cryptomeria > Cryptomeria japonica. The sequence goes on from NC_081410.1 coordinate 266,212,486, forward strand.
CATATTGTTGATCAATTTTTAGTTGGTACCATGAGTATGTAATTCTAGAGACATGATAGTTCCAAAATTTGGGATCTATTAATAAGCAAAATACTAGGAATGTTTCAGAATGATAGAGTCACGGGTTTTAGCAATGCTGATTGCATCCGAGCGGAGCAACATAGTGATATAGTGTTGGTCATACAACATAATGATAGTATGAAGGAAATATTGTCATTAATGTCAAAGGTGAGAAGGTGAACATGTCATTGATGCCAAGAGTGGAAATATTGTTATTGGTGTCAACATACAACAATAAGTTTATAAGGCAAATAGTTTTGTTGATGCTTCAAGAAAGATCCTTGTATTATCTTTACATTAAAATTGATGCAATTGGAACCAACTGGCTTGACAGTGAAGGGCAAATGATAAATGATATCTGCAAAATAAATTCAGCTGTAGACAGACTTGTATGCCACTTGTCTCAGATGGTGATTCATGAACAAGAGTATTGATTGAAAGAACTCTATTAAGTCAATAATTGTACAAAGCAGTAACTTTCTTATCCTCATTTTTACAGAGACTGAAAAGATAATAATTCAGTGAATAAAATGGCATGTCACAAAGAACACATTATTAAAAGCTATGAATAAATGGATCATGGAAAACAAGCAAATAAAATATATACGCATCGATTTAATAAGGAGACCACAATCTATAGTGTAAAGACTTCATTTTGGTCACAGGTATAAGAGCTTGTGCTGAGCATATCATTTCATTAGGCTCTATGCATTCAACTATTATATATTTTTTCTAAGCATGAAAGTCAGTAAGAGTTACAACAACGGTAGACAACGATATTGACATATAAATTCTCATGACAACCAACCACAAAAGGAAGAAAGATAAGGAATCTAATGGTACTCCTACATTCAAAAGAAGGAAGGATATTTCAGAAATCCAATGCTTTAGATGTGACAAATATGGTCACTATGCGATGCAATGTTCAACAAGGACTATGCCTCAAGCTTTCATTGTGGATGTTGGTGAAACTCTTACACAAAAGGCTTCAGATGGATTCGTATTCTGACTTGAAAGAGATAAGTTTTTTTATGGTTGAATAATCTACATGAATTCTATATCTAGTTATTAATTCATGCAATTATCTTATGCATTTCTTTTGTGAATCAATATTGTCAACAGATGTCTGTTTACGACAAGCTGCAGCTGGATATCTTATGTTTAAATTTCTTCAATTTACTATGAGGAACTTGTCTCTTACATACAGGACACCTTTAGAATCACAACCTGTTGCTTTTTAGGTTATAGAGTTTTTGAAGTTCTATGTGTGATGAAGAGGTCGAGACAAGAGGGCTCTCCAAGTTAGAGGGAGCACACTGCTAGGTGATTTTGTTCTAAATCTCAGGACGGTCATATTCCTGTCTAGGGATCGATCTTATGACTATAGTTCCATTGTCATTTTGGATCTTGCACTTTCAGATATATGAGGATCATACTAGAAAATAAGAGTCTCTTGAAGCAAGACATCTTCTATTATTGGGTCCATGTGAGCAAGGGATGCTTCCGTGACAAAGGGAGAAACTAAGAAGATATGTTTCGATTGATATCTGAGAATCTTGGTCATATTGATTTAGAGGGAGTGGACTATGTCGAGATGATCCCTTTAGTGATCAGTCAAAAGATTATGATTCATGGGATGGAGTCCCATGTAAACTGAAAGGTCCTTTATGCTGACTCCCAAGTCATGATATTTCTTGATAGATGAATACATGATGAGCTTGGAATACACCAAGAGTGATGTAGACTCCAACCTTGTATTTCATGAAAGGTCAAAGCATGTGGAGGTCAAGTGGAAAGGTATGTTATTCAGTTGAGAAACATTAGTACTAATGAATTGATTGCGAACATTCTCACCAAGCCTCTCTCCAGAATGAAGTTTGTGTACTTTCGAGATATGCTTGGTATGATGGAAAATGTAGCCCTAGCTGAGATTGAGTCTCATCATTATTGATTTGGTTGTATTGTTTTTTATACTAATGCATTCTTTCTTATTATAAGATGTTTATAGTGTAAACTCTTATTAATGCAACTTATTAATCTGATATGGTTCATGATTAATGTCATGTGTGTGACTCCATGACAACATTGGTTCAATGCTTGATGAGCCCTTGTGAACATTATTATGAAGTGACGATCTCTCAATAATAAACACTTGTACCTCTGATCATTATCATAAGGTGATGATCTTATGATATTGATTGATCATACCATTATGATGGATATCATGGGACATGATATCTATGGACATGTCATAATGGTTTATATCTCTGCAATAATATCTATGGATATACCATAATGGTGGATATCATGAGACATGGTATCCATGGATAAGCCATAATGGTGGATATTACATAAATAGATACTCATGGTGGATTTAATATGACATGAAATTTGTGGACATACCATGAAGTAATATCTTGAGTTATACCATGATAGTGGATATCATGAGACGTGATATCCATGGACAAGCCATACTGGTGGATATTACATTAAAAGATTCATGGTGGATATTATGTGACATAACATCTGTGGATATGCCCTGAGCGGATATCCTTATGATAGGCATCATGTGACTTAATGCCTGTGCACATATCATAAGGGATAGTGAGTATGACAAATATGATGTGACTTGATATTCATGCACATGTCATTACTCCTGATATCACATTGAGGCGATATCTCTCTCACTCATATATGAATCCATTGTGTTTAATATAAGATAGTAATCATCCTCCCTAGCTAAGAGGGAGTGTTAATGATTTGTAGCTTCGGTCAGATTACTCCTATTGATGAAGTCAAATGCATAAGTGGCCTATTGGCCTTGAGAGTTTTATTACTATCTTTTCTTTTTATTTCACTATGATTATTGATTATCATAATACATGATTAATAATAGTAAGATAACTATCACTTATATATATTTAATATTGTACATGTATATTATATATACATATATACTTCATTGAAATATAACCATTGTTAATCTTACTAATGATATAAATCATGATGACAATACTTATCGTATTGTTGATAATAATTCATACATCAATATTGAGTATCGATATCCATACTGTCATGTATTTATGTGGTGTACCTATTATACCTGTTCCTGCAACACAAAACACTTAATAAATCATTGCAAGCATGGTTAGTAGATTAAATCAATGAAATGTAAAACCATAGCTAATCGACTTATTGCCTCCTAGTAAATGCGAGTATGAATTTTGCTCTCAGATCTTAGTATGCAAATTCCAGTGACTTGACTACACTTAGATGGAGGATTTGAATGATTAAGATGCATGATCTAGCAGGATAGCATGATTAAGCTATATGAATTCATGATTATCCTAGCATGATTAAGCCAAGAGTTAAGCTGAAATGAGCATGATAACATTGCTAAAACTGATAAACTATAAGCTAGATGCCTATAGTAATAATACAAATGAGCTAAAATTGAGCATGAATTAGTAAAGTGGCTGAATTCATGAATTGGCCATTTGTTATCCAAAATAGGGTCTATTTATAGGATTTTCCAAGGATAGGGGTGAGTTGGCAAGAATCAACGGTTGAGATTGATCTGAAGATATCAATGGTTAAATTGGAGGAGGTTGGCAAAGGGAGTTGGATTAAAGGGAACACTTAGTGACAAGTGTCACAAAGGTTCTAGAAGATGTTGGATGAAAGGGGACAAGGTGGTAGGTAGAATGGGTTAGGTTTAGGAATGGTTAGGTTTAGGAGTGGTGGAAGTTAGGAGAATTTGAATTTAGAAATTCAAATATTAGGAAAATGGCTAATTAATCTCAACAACTCATTGATTTGATTTGTTTTAATTAATTAGGAGATTTAGAAGAAATGATTTTGATGGGGGGAATTAATTAATTTGAATTAATTAATTAAAGGGGTGAAATGAAATGAACCTATTTAATAAATCCTTAGATTTATTAATAAGTAGATGAAAGAGAGATTTAATGAAATTGCTTAGTGAATTCAATTAAATTGGGAAGGAGAGATTAATTAAATAATTGCTTATTTAATTAATTATCTTCAGACCATTTTTAGGTGTATACACATACTAATGATATCGATATCATACTATGCTATCAATAACAACATACTATGATACTGATATCATTAGTAATGCCTTGATGTAACTATGGTTCGATAATGTGTATCGAACTTAATTATATTGCAATGTGTATCAAACTTAATTATATCACAATGTGTATCGATAATAAACAACCGATAACAATTCGTGGACATGTCTACATAGAGGCATGTCTCTACATAGACTATGTTTGCGTAGAGACATGTCCCTACAGAGACATGTCTCCACACTGTTGTATATATAAAACCAATTCAATATGACCTGGGAGGTACTGTAATCAATAAGTGCTGAACGAGTTACAACAAAATATAAATTTTGGAATCGTTGGATTAAGCATACATCAACAACATTATATATACCATTATGGTCTGCATTAAAATCTCTTTATTTTGTTTACTTCATATCTTCAGTATTGATATTATAATTTCTGAAAATTGACATATATATATATATATATATATATATATATATATATATATATATATATATGTTAATATTCAAGAAGAAATTATAAAGACTTTGTGATCTATATCTTATATAGAAAAATTAAAATACCATAACCTCTAAATCTGATCAAACATTAACAAGTGGTGTAGATAGATCGTTGCAAAATCAAAACTAGGTTTTCTCTCCACATCTACACAACAAGAAATCCCATCTATCACTCCATTCCATCCATTCATCCCATTTCACTTCATTCATTTGACCTAAGACTCCAATTCATTCATTCCCCCTTCATCATCCTTAATCCTCTAGTCCTCTAATCCATTTCAAGAGCACACCCATGTTCTTGGAACCCACATGTCCTCTCGAGGGGGCATACCGCGACCTCCTAATCATCCTTCCTCATCTCACCTATGACGAAGGCATATTTCTACTAGTCCATATCCTTTCCATCCACTAGGTTTTATTTTTCTTTGATATAAAATCACTTCATGATGCTAAATCAAAGAGGTGCAAAATGTAGATGTCTAAAATTAATTAAATTAATATTTAATTAATTTAAGCCTTTCCACATAATTAATTAATTTAATCATGTTGTTCATGTTCTTAAAATTAATTAAGTGAAATTTAATTAATTTGATATGAAAGAATCAAAATTATGAGTGATTTGGAGGTCTACATTTTTTCGGTGTTTTTGACCGCGATCTCTCCCTGAAGGTGGAAGCAGCATCAAGGCGCTCAAGCGCTGACCTGGGTACCTTGACATCTACGTGGAGGAGTTAAGCTCCTCCACCCGGTTTGCACTTCTTACCTCGCCCACTTGCTTTACATGCTATGTGTTTTAATTACTCTACTCTGCAACAATTAATATGGTTAACTCCACCCATCAGCTCATCTCGCGCGACCCTAACCCTGGTCTCCAATGGAGCCAGAGTTAGATGGAGATACCATTAATATCTCTAAACCCATGCCATAGACAAACCCAACCCTAAAAAAGACTTTCGCTGAGACCATCGCCCCGCCTGCGAATGGAGTCCACTCGTCAGCGCAATTCCTTAAGGCTCATGCAGACAAAGGACCCAGTAAGGATGGTAAGTCCCCTTACAATACCTCAGACTCCTTCTGCATTTCACCAAATAGTGAAATGTTGAATGAAATTGCCTCAGAAAAGCTTAGGCTATGTGACACTGCTATATTTTTTGCCTATGTTGATGCTAAAAAATGCCCACCTAGGAAATTCGTAGATGATTGGTTTCATAATCTATGGAATCTTAAATTATGGCTTAAAATCACATTCTGTAGACAAATACAGAGAGGTCTTTTTCTCATTTTCTTTAACTCGCATGAATCCCAATTGGAAGCACTTAAACGCCTGTACTGGATGGTTGGGAATACCTCCTTTTGAGCCCTAGCCTAGTCACCGAAGGCAGTTAATGAGGAAGTCCTTGCACTATCCTCTCCTAGGTGGGTCATCCTCAAAGATGTCCCTCCCTTTCTATGGAATTTTCTTCCCCAATTAATGGAACCATTTGGCAAAACAATTCAGATCGATGAAACTGCTCCACTGTTACCCAACCTTGACGCAAGAATTCTTGTCTCAATTAAGCCCGAAATCGACATCCCACCATCTTTAAACCTAAATATTAATGGAGACACATTCGTCTGTCTGGTTGAAATGCTTGGAGGATTGAATGCATGTTTTCTCTGCAAGAAAGAAGGGCATATTCGTAAAAACTGCCCAATTATTAGTCACAGGAAGCAAAAGAATAATTCAGTTGAGACTTCTGTAAACCCTATAAATATTAATGACCTAAATTCTCCTCCTCTTCACTCTGCTAACATGGTGACCACAGCTCCTAATCCCATTCCTAGTGAAGTAAACCCTCTCAATCCCGACCATGCACCTTTGGCCCCTGAACCCCTCATCCCTATTTCTGACCCTCTAGAAGACCTTGTAGAATCGCCCTTCGATTGCTTTCAACTTGTTACTTCAAGGAAACGAAGACGTAAAACTACCCATCATAATGCCCTAAACCATAGCCGCTCAAATACCAATCAATTGGCCTCTAATCATAAACCCTAGGACCCTACACAATCCCCTATCAATTCTGTGGTTAAAAATATGGTCAAAAATCTAGAAAACCCTAATCGTGGTGATGATGATGCTAGCATTAGTAATAACCATGCAATGATCCTCAGATCCAGAACCCCGAAACAATCGGTCTCCTCTTCACTTGTAGGACTTATTACTGATACTAGCATCATGAATCCCTTGACTGCATCTACGCTCAAAGAACTAGAGGACAATCATATTATAGAAGTTATTTATGCCAATAGGAAGAAACTCAGATATTAGAGCTGAGCCTCCCGAAAATAGTGAAGATGATGAGGACCTTATGAAAGGATACTCCTTAAATAAAAAGAAAGGTAGGCCTGTGGGCTCCAAAAACAAGAAGAAGCCTGGAGATCAACACAGTCTCCCTACCAGCCCCTCTTAAATCCTCCACTTTAATGAAGTACATATCATGGAACATTCGAGGCCTTGAGTCGTCCGATAGGAAATTTGTTATTAAAATATTTCTGGACTATCATAAAAACTTAGATTTTTTGATGTTACAAGAACTTAAATCTGTTGGGTTCTCCTTCGACACTACACTTGACTTCATTTGGAGAGATGCAATCAAAATTTGTACCAACCCCCCGAGAGGAAAGGGAGGAGTTGGTCTTCTTATTGCCCCTAAATGGACAATGTACCTCAAGGATAAAGGAACCTCCCCCTGTAATAGAGTGACTTGGGTTACATTAGATGTTAAAGGAACTTGCTTTGGCATATGCTCCATATATGCATCTAATGATTATAAGGAAAAAATATCCCTCTATAATTGGCTAACATCCCTCCCAATTATCCCCTGGGTCATGGCTGGAGACTTTAATATGACTGAATGCCAGGATGACAAGCCTAGGGGACTTCTGTTTGAATGGAAAACCTTAGAAAGACCTCACTAGGATATGTTTAAACAACATCTGCAGTTGTTTGACCCCTTGGAAGGCACCAAACCTGATACCCCCAACCTATGGCACACTTGGTGCAACTTTCAGCAAAACACTAATAGGATCTACTCCAGGCTAGATAGATTCTATGCTAATAAGGACTTCTTCTCCTTTTCCCCCAATTAGTTTGGGAATGTGGTTGCAGTCTTACCAACTACCCTGTCTGATCACTTCCCCATTTTAACCATCATTAACATTAGGAACTCCATCACCCCTATCCACCCTCGCAATAAGAAATTTTTACTTAACACTTCCTTGTTGCAAGATGAGGAAGTCCTAAATGCCATCAAAATAGTTAGACTCTTCAATATGCAACCACATCTCCCCCAATCCCACATTCTCAGATGGCAGAGGAACATTTCCTCCTGAACTACTCCAAACCATTGGCCAGAAAAAAGCCAACGACTTTAGATACATAGAAAAAACCCTTACTCTTCGGCTTCACTCCCTAGAACATGAAATTCAACTGCAGCCCTCTTCCCCTACCTTGGGCAAACAAGTCTCCGAGGCTAGAAATATCCTCAGAAAACACCAGCAGGTTAAAATCAAAGGTGCTTTCATCAGAGCCCGTAACCACTGGCTCCAATTTGGTGATAAAGGCTCCAAAATATTCTTTAATCTACTCAAGAAAAAATAGACCAGAGAAAAAATAGATAGAATAATGATAGATGATAAGGAACTCTTGGATATCAATGATATCAAAGAAGCCTTTGAAGTGTTTTACAAGACTCTATTTACCTCAGAGGATAATGAGGCCTCAATAGATGCTCATACCAAGTGTAGGACCATTATTCCCAATAGAATCTTTGAGGATGAAGCTAGCCTCCTCAAAGCTAAGCTAACCATGCAAGAAATTAAGGATGCCATTAAGGCTCTCAAGGATAACAAGGCCCTAGGCCCTGATGGACTACCTGCTGAATTCTACAAAACCAACATTGAATGGATCTCTATTGACCTCTATGACATCTACAATGAAGCCCTTGAAACTAGCACCCTGGGGGAGTTCATAAATAGGGGTATTATTAAGCTTATTCCAAAAGAGGGGGACAAAGCCCTAATTAAAAATTGGAGGCCAATCACCCTCCTCAACATCTCCTACAAAATCCTAGCCAAAGCCTTAGCCTCTCGCCTTGAGAAGATCCTTCCCAAATTCATTAAAGGCAGATACATCTTGGAGAATCTTGTAACGAGTTGGGAATCCATGGAATGGGCCAGAACCTCGAACCAAGACACCACCATGTTCCTTGTCGACTTTGAGAAAGCTTATGACAGGGTGGAATGGGACTTCATCCTCATGATACTCTCTGCCTTTGGCTTCCCTAGCGAATTCTGTGATTATGTTCGGATCCTCCTCAAGGATGCGTCCACCTTGATCGAAGTCAATGGGACCCTCTCCCAGCCTATTCCTCTGTCTAGATCAATTAGACAGGGCTACCCCCTTGCCCCTGCTATGTTTGGCATTGCATCAGATGCCTTGTACTATCTCCTTAGAGATGACACCCTATTCCCCTATGTCCAAGGCATTACTATGCCGGATGACTATGAACTAATCAACATCTAGTTTGCCGATGATACCTCGCTGTTCTTGAAGATCTCAAGGCACAATATTGATTCCCTTAATCAAAAACTTGACATCTTTGGTAGAGCATTTGGAGCCCGGATGTCTAGCACCAAATCCATTCTACTTGGGTGGAAAGATAATCCTTCGGACTGGCTTCATCAGTTTGGATATGCTTGGGGAGGTCCAAATAAATTAGTCTGTTACCTTGGTATCCCCTTTTCTGTATCTCCCTCTCTTAAAGACATGTGGGGTTGGGTCAAGGGAAAAATAGATAGTAAACTCAACAAGTGGGACAATAGGGTCCTCTCCCTTGCTGGAAGGATTCAAGTCTACCAAAAAATCCTATCTTCTTACAACATATACTACTCCTCGGTGTGGATGTTCAAAAACTACCAAGTCTTTGAAATCCAAAAGGCTATCAGATGATTCCTATGGTCTGATGGCAAGGGTAAAAGAAAAGCTCACGCGGTCAAGTGGACCTGGTGCCACTTAGACAAAAAACTTGGTGGGCTGGGCCTCAAGGATCTTAGGCTATAAGGTATCTCCCTCGCAGCCAAATGGATATTTCACTCACTGGAAGGACAAGAACCTTGGAAAATCCTCATCAGAAGCAACATACAAAATGGTGTTCCCAAAACTGCCAAAACTTGGAAAGCCCTCCCGTTCAATGATTTAATTGTAGGCACTTTCCCTGTGTCTATCCAAGGCACCTGGGTGTTTAAATCCATCTGGAAAGTCTGGGAGCATGTGTGTGGTCTTATTCACAACTCGAGCATTAACTATGACTATACCCTCCATGGTGAAAGGTCAATATGGTGGAACCTACATCATAACTCCAAATCCCTTGCTTTAACCCAAGGTTGCTCTGCTAAGCACTGGCATAATAAAGGAATCAAGTATATTATGGATATTCTATAGCATGATGACTTTATCAGCTGGGAGGCTCTTAGCACTATGTATGATCTCCCTGCATCACATAAGAAGACCTACAACATGATTAAAAATGCATGAACTCCCTTTATCTCCCTAGGAACACCCAAGTAGATGCCCATAGGTACCTTACATTCCTATGGAAGGATGGCTCCACCCTCCCCAAGATCAAAGCCAAGTCTATCTATACCCTGCTCAATAGTGATACCTCAGTGATCGAACATATCAACACTCTGTGGTACGTTAACCATACCCCCCACACTTGGCAGAAAACCTTTGAGAATCTTTGGTGGTCCCCCATCCCTCCTAAGGTCAAATGCTTCAGATGGCAACTTATATTGGACAGACTACCTATTAGGAATAAATCGGCTGCATATGATCGGTGTTCTGTCTGTAGAAAACTTGAGACTGCGCACCACTTTTTCTTTGACTACCCTTTTGCTAGAGAAATTTGGCTACTATTTGGAATTTCTATTATAGAATATGTTTACACTCTTGATATAGTGACTGGTTTTATTCAAGGACTGAGGAAGGCTACTAAGCTAGTTTGGCAAATTATATCTTCTTACATTCTCTGGTTTATTTGGAAACTTAGGAATGAGGAGAAGTTCCAAGGTATTACAAGGGAACGTACTGAGTTTTTAAAAAAACTCACACATTACAAAATTGCTGTGCATGTCTGCTTTCTGATGAACATCGAGAGAAACAAGCTCCTGCGATTCCTCAAAGATGGTAGAGCAACCATGTTTGTTTATGAGATGCAAGATGGGTACGAATGGGCCATGCTTACAGAGAATCAAACCTCCTTTGATAAGGCAATAAAGAAGCTGATAAAGGATCTACAGGACAACAAGCCTCCTCCCTTCAACAGGATAAAGATGTGCTCCCATATCCTAGCAAGAAAGAAGGTGGCTTGGGTGGAAGGTGAACAAGGCTAGACCACATGGTTGGAGGACCATGATGAGGTTCTCCAATAGTGCTATACTCTACTGCGTCCCCTTTTTTTGATATGATTAGGAGATAAATGTATATAGTTCTCTCTTTGGTTTCACAGTTTGGCGGTTGAGGCTCTGCCCCCCGCTTTCTAGTTTTGTATAAACTCTCCATTTCTTTTGGACTCTCGATTTCTAATATAAAAAAAAAATTAATTAATTTTATCACTATAGTCCTATAATTAATTTATCAACATTATTTATTCTTCCATTCTTCTAAAGTCAATTCAATCCCCATTATTTCTTCTAAATCTTGATTTGTTAATTAATTTCAATTAAATAACTAATTCAATGATTCCGAAAAATCACCCTTCATAATCCTATCATCTAGCCTAATTAACCCTAGCCTAATCATGCTTATCATTATCCTCCAATTTTATATTCCTCCACTCATTATCTCTCCTCATTTTCCATCCTCCTAACTTTCCCACTTGCACTCTAATCACTCATTAAGCCACCCAATCAATATCCTTAATCATTTGCACATCCCTAATCACCTTGATTAGGGATGAGTCAACTCTTTTCCATAAATGGCTTTGCCATCTCATCCTGCAATCTTAAATGCTACCCACTTTGATCCTTTCAAAGATTCAAATTTTTGAATCTCCCCATGCCTCCTCTTCCCAAGGAATTTTTTATTATTTTTCCCATTTATTCCTCCCACACATCCTCTATTTTGGAATTTTTAATTCCCCCTCCCTTCCCGCAATGAATTTTATATTCTTTTTCTCTTCCCAATGTGCTTGGGGAACTCTTCCCCATGTACCTTGAGAGGTGTGGAGACAAGAGATGCCTTTATGCCATATCTCTTTGATCCCACACCTTGTCCTCTCAATCCTCTCCCACTCTTTCTTTCAATCCTATCCCTCAATTTATAATCAATCTTGGCCCTCCATTTTGGCCTCCTCCAATCTATAAATTGGAGTCTCATCTCCTCACAAATCATCCACTTTCATCATATTCTTATGCTTTCCATTTGATCCCATATCCACCTTTCATACATTGTCTTGCTATTCATTTGAGAATCAAAATATTTCATCATATCATCATAATGCCAGAATCTTGCCTCATCTAAGCCAATCCATCTAATCCTCACTCATCATCAAATCTAATCCAATCTTGTTGTGTAGTTGATAGCAATCCACAATCCCTCATCCAAGGAGCAAATCAAGTGGAGCAACAAGAACACATCTTCCACTTCATCAAGCTCAATGAGAGGAAGAGTAGAATCTAAGGTATAATGGTTTGTTTATGGATTTTTATTTATTTAATTTGTGCACTAACCATTAGGCATTAGATTTTCCCCTCTTCAATAAAGATAACAACATCAAGAAAATATAAACTTAGAAATCCTAAACTTTAGCACTATCCTTGGCAATGGCACAAAAAATGACTAGTCTCTATAGTACAAAAGATTGGTGCAAACAAATCAATGCACCCTCTTGACTGGGCAAATAATCCCACACGGAGTAAAGATTGGTGCAAACAAATCAATACACCCTCTTGACTGGGCAACTAATCCCACACGGAGTAACCTAATGTCCTAGAGTAGAGACTCATTTCATTATCTACCAAGGACATATATACTTTAATGATTCTAACACTATATGTGCATCCAAGGGCTATCTAATCCACTTTATCAGTTGTGTAAAGGGAAATAACAACTAACTGAAGCATAAACAATGCTGAAAAATGAGAAATCTGTCTGCCTAGCAATTTATGTGGGTGATTGGCAAGTTGACTTAGTAGTGGCTATGGGAAAATGGTGTTGTGACTAGGTTGCAACCCTAACTTACAATATAACAATGAATTCTA